>NC_133795.1:6347709-6666598 GCF_043250625.1 Sebastes fasciatus
GTATGTGCCAGTCTGATGTATACTCATGCTACCATGTTATAGTCCGTTTGTAGCTTAACGTTAGCTTTTTACTTCTGCCGATTACATTCACACTTCAAAAATCATAAAAGTGGTGTAAGTATCATAAACGTTTATCTGCCAGAAAACTTATTTTCTGCAATAATCCAAAACCCAATGGAGAAATCCCGTTGGCTTTTCGTCGAGGGAACCAGGGCGATGCTAACTTCCTGGTTGGCCTACAAAAATACGTCATCCCTGCAGCACTCTAAAGAGGCTAACTGCCTCGCCTCGCCTCAAGCCGCTGCGCCGAGCTAGCACGTCCTGGACCAGTCTATCAACTGAACGCAGAGACATCAAACTGATATTAACCCTTCATCTAACTCCTGGAGTTAAAATGTCAAAGTAACAAAGAGTTACTGGATTGATAACAGCAATGCGGACAGCGATTAAAAAAAAAACATTAAAACGTTGAATACGTTTTCTGTTTCGTTGTTGTCCCAGGCTTAATTTCTGTATGAATTGAAGTGTATTGATAGTATAGTTTTGCACATAGGCGCATTCATGAGTCCATTGTTAAACGAAGCCAACAGAGAATTCATTTGCTGCGGAAAATCAACTCCTTTGGTGTGAGTAGATCTATCCTGTGTACTGTCTACTTGTCATATATTGAGAGCCTTTTAACCTTTTCATTTATTTCCTGGTTTAACGGTTTGTCTATGAAGGACAGGAATTGCCTAAATAACATTGTGAAAGTCTGCTCCAAAATCATCGGAGCCCAGCAGAGCAACTTAAACTCTATCTGGGAGAAACGTGTCCTCCAGAAGGCCAAAAACATTATTAATCACAACCAAATCCTGTCCAGTGAGTTCACACTACTGCCTTCAGGACGGCGCTATCTGCCTCCTCACAGAAAGACAAACCGCTACTCCAAGTCATTCATTCCTTCCGCCATTACACTGCTGAACGCAGAGTAACTATCATGAATGAACGACAACAAAAATGTCTTATTTACTTTGAATGTACAATTATTTTGCACTAACCACATAACGGTTGTCTGTGTTTGCATTTGGTACATTCTTGGAATACAATTTGCAATGTGCAAATACTCTTGGCACTTTATTCTATTCTAATTATTTATTTATTCCTTTATTCTTTTATCTCGTCTTGTTTTTATTCTTGTATTCATTGTTTTTATTGCGGATATTTTTAATTGTTAATCTCGTACTTTATTGTTCTGCACCTCCCCATATGCCACCTACTGTGTTCCCTCTGTCAATGATGATTGTGCAGTATGAATGTGTGTATATGTCTCGGTGGACTGCAGAAACTGAATTGCCCTTCGGGGATAAATAAAGCTCTCTGTATCTGTATCTGTATCTGTATCTGTGTATTGATAGTATAGTTTTTGCACATAGGCGCATTCATGTATGCACGTGTATGTGTACAGTGCATTCACTTTGTAGCAAACTACTGTAGCAAACACTACAGTAACTTTCTTCTATAATCTAATGCAAGTAATTATGTTTACAACGAGACAGTGACACTTACATTGATGGCAACAGTTCCAGTAAACCGAGCAAGTAGCTAACAAGCAATGAAATTGATTAAATACCTACGTATTCAGTTACTCAGCAGAAGCAGCACAAATAAAAATCACTGTGACAAGTGAATCCTGCTGAGCCGCCAAATTGTCTGCAGTCCACCCCCACGGCTGCATGGCCGCTGTTGACCTCCTATATGGCGGCCTGAGGGTGCTTCAGTGTGACCTGGACAGCCTGTATATACAGTGTATTACTATTCAGGTAAGATGGCTCAAGTGCTTTCCCCTATGGAGCGAGTATGTGAGAATGCCTGCCAGCTTGTTTTGATAAAACAGCTACAGACAATCCATCCTGAGGGAGGACAGTGTGTGTGTGAGTGACTGCATGCCTGAATGCACACATGCATGTGAGCATTACAGTGTGAATCCATATACTGCACTGTACTAGGAACATTTGTGTCCTTTCCTATTTGCAACAGATACAGCCACTGTTTCTAATTATAGCCCAAGAAATGTCTCTGCTGTCAAAACTCCTGTACCTTTATGTCATTTTTAGTCCCGTGCAGGAGAGCATTGGCGTGAGGGTTGTAAATCGTTACATAAGGTGGTGGGAGCAACGTTTTGAATGCCCTAATTACAGATCGAGTTCAAAGATTGTGTGATGAAGGAGGCGGGTTGAGGGAGGATTGGAGGCTGACAAGAGTCTAACCAACCTGAAAAGCAAAGCTATGTCTGCCTAACAATAGTACACACATGACTGCAAATGTGCACACATCCACACAAACACAGATAGTTTGCTCCACAAAGTTATACTCATATCATTTACTATGCACGGTGCCTCCATTACTATACTGTAAACAATACGGAAGATTCTCAGATGTCGTACAGAAGTATCTGTGAAAAAGGTTTCAACTGATTACAAAGGTAGAACAACAAGTTATCACTTCTGGTGTTAATATATCCCACGTTTCCCTGCGCTTCCTGAAGTGTTGTTTATATATTTTATAGGAGAGTTCATGTGGTTTCATGTAAAATTCATACTGTTTCCAATAAAAGGGGATTTAACTGGCTTTACTTGCTCTTTTCATTATGGACTATTCCCTGGGAAAGGGGCCCATCCCAGGGAATAACAAGTAAAGGTTTCTTCATTCTGTTTACTCTGTATTTTTGCTGTATATGTGATGTTAAGTGTCAAGAGAATGTACCGATAGAAGACCTATGTCATACGCTTGTCTGCTATCTGAAAGGGGTAAAATACTATAAGCACCTCTTGGTTTGAGCCCTGTTTTTTGTCAATTTACTTTAGAGTGTGTAGAGTTTGAAAATGTCAGACTGTGGCGCCACCCAGTGGCAGACTGCTTCAATTTTGACTGTGATTGTCTCATTTTCTACAAACAAAAACATAAACCAGTAGAATGATTTAAAAGACGCTATAATCATATAAAAGTTTGTTCAAATAGTGGCTGTGATGGTGCATTTTTTTTTTAAATTTAAAGATGTTGTTGTAATGTTTGAAAACATGAAAGGTGTGTAGGATTTGGCAGCATCTAGTGGTGCGGTTGCAGATTGCAACCAACTGAGTACTCCTCCGCTCACTCCTCCCTTTCTAAGACAGCGGTAACATGAGCCGCCGTGTGCAAAACCGTGGTAACGCCGGCCATCCTTACCATAATAACACAATATCAGGAGCAACGGAAGTCAGACGGCGGCTGGCGGTACCACGGTTACGTTACCGCAATTTCACAAGCGTGTCGGAGAACTACGGTGGCCTTCAAGGTAACGTAAAAACACGAAAGGCTCTCTCTAGAGCCAGTGTTTGGTTTGTATGTTCTGGGCTCCCTATGTAGATATGAAGGGCTCATTCTAAGCTAACGAAAACACAACGATTCTTAGTTTCAGGTGATTATACACAGAAAACATAGTTATGAATATTATATTCAATTTCTGCTAATAGATCCCCCGTAATGTTACACACTGTCCCTTTAAATTTAACATCTATATTTGATCTTATGACTGGCAGTTAGAAACCAACATGATTTTTTGCATTAGTCACGTTATCAACTAAGTTTCACTTTGAACACAACCATAATGTAAAGAGAGCACAATGTCCTCTTGACTTCAAAGCCCAGGTCTCTGCTGTTTACACGAGGAGAGCCGGTGGCTCAGCTTCTCCTCTACAGCACAGAGGCCGTTGCACTGCCAGTCTTATTAGCTTCCAGTTCCTCCCTTGCTGCTTCAGCAGACAGAAACTTTAATTGCCACGCATAAAATCGACATTACATGAAATATTATCTTCTAAAGGCAGGGATAAATAAAGCGGGCTCGGGTTTTAATGTCGAGCTCACACTGATTGAAAGTCCCCTCAGAGTGCTGACTGTGAAATTGATAGCGCAAAAGTGACGCAAATTATATGCAGTCAATTCAAGAAAGGCCATTAAATGGAACTGACAGGAGGAGACTGTAAATTAATAACATTGAAAGCAAACAATACTACGCCACGGTGAATGCCTCCCCATTGATGAGCTCTTTCCTTTGGTGAACTTGAAGGAAATTGTGTTGCACTGCAGAAGGCGATCTTAGCCTACAGTAGACTAGTCCAACGCCCGCCACATCATCCAACATGTACGCACCAGCTCACATTAATTTCTCTATCACATCTGGTATTACATAATTGTCTTGTTAGACACAGCATTAGCCTCACTGTACAATAAAGTCTCCCACATTTTAATGGCATCTGCCCTGTTTAATAGGGTGTGAAGGGTTTTAAGAGTGCAGATACATCTTGTATGTTATTAAGCTACAGATGACAGTTACATTATCCTGTCCCTGCTGCCTGCCTCCATACAAGAGAAAGAGCACATGTAAGAGATCCACCTGTTTACTGCCTGCGATATTATCATTTCTTTTCTTGATGATATCTTTTGATGCTGGAAAGATGCAAAACCACGTTAGCTGAATGGAGAAACTCCAACACCAGACGTACTGTAAGTCTTTGTCTCATTCTCTCGGGTTTCACCGAGTCCTCACCTGAAGCGACAGCCACCTCTGACTCTAATCTTATCTGCTTTCACCTGTCTCTCAGCTGTGATAGCGCAGGAAGGAGAAAAGCTCAAACCTAGAAAAAGATGTCAGTATTGTATCCAGCAGCTGCACCTGTGGAAATGTTTCATCCGGGGCGAAACATTTGCACTTCTGGCATTGGTTTTATGAATCTGCTTGATACACTAGACAAGTGGAAAAAGGAGAGGGGAAATAAAAGAAATAACTTGAAGTTCTGAGATCAGTCAATGTCTAAGCTCACGGTTAACGTATGTACAGTTGGTATGTTGGTTTCTTCGTTGTGAACAAACACAGATTGCACAAATGGTCTCTTTCCCAATGAAAGCAGCAGCACTAGCTCCAAAAGTCACTTAATCTAGAGAGGAAGTTGCAAAGTCGGTGTGACTGTGAGACTGCAGTTATGCTGCTTTCACACTACGAGCAACAACAGCAACAGGCTACATGTCATTTTCAATGGAAGCCTTTGACATTTATCTACAAACTGATGCCCAACACTTGGTGCTGCATGACGGGCGCGACGTGCTACAAATCAAAGTTGAGCCGGTCTCAACTTTTTCCAGTGCTCCAATGATGCTGTGAAGAGTTAACCAATCGTAAGTTTTTGTTTCACCCGGTTACATTCCTTCTAAAAAGATACTGTTAGCCAGTTCCCATTGCGAAATAACATACCATAACATAACATAACATAACATAACATAACATAACATAACATAACATAACAGCTAATTCAATGAGCGCTTGAGCAATACTTCAACGGCAACTCGGCGACAATATAGCTGGTCATGCAAGGCCGTTTTGTTGCTTTTGACACTAAATGCCAATGTTTGCAAGCTAACATGTTCACAATGGCAATGTTAGCATGCTGATATTTAGTAATGTTCACCATGTTCACCATCTTAGCAAATGGTGAATGGAAATGCCATTAATTTAAACCACAGTATTGGCCAAATTAAAAAATATATTTAAACTAGAATGGCACTCGGAGAGCGCAAACCTCCGTCAAGGTGCCTGACTTTAAAAACAGATCACAGCTCACAGCTGGCGGTACCGTGAGGTGGTCGGCTTGTTATTAACACGGTGTGTTTCCGTGTGACGTATCGGCAGCTGCCTCTCTCATTCAGCAGCCTTGTTATGTCTGTATAACGTTACGCTAGGTCCCTTGGCCTTGGCGGAGGTAATTATTATGACCTGATGGTGGCGCTAGATGAAAAGTCAGAGGATCACCAAAGTTCTTAGGAATCATTCTCTAGGAGTCATGAATGACTGCACAAAATGTCGTGCAAGTCCACTAACGAGAGGCTGGAATATTTCACTGGATAAGAGAAAGATTTTAGTAGAGGAGAAGTCAGGAAACGTTTCACTTTAAAACAAAAAGTCAACCTAATAGTGGCACTAGAGGAACATTCAGGGGATCATCAAAGTCAGTAGGATTCAAGTAGATAAGACATGACAATGTTGAGACATTTCAGTGGAGAAGTTCAAATTTGGACCTGGTGGTGGCGCTAGATTAAAGGTCAGGGGATCACCAAAGTCAGTAGGATTCATCCTCTGGGAACTTTTAATATTTGTACAATATTTGCTGCTAATGCATGGAGTAGATGTTGAGACATTTTAGTTGAGAAGATAAAATTTGGACCTGGTGGTGGCGCTAGATTAAAGGTCAGGTGATCACTAAAGTCGGCAGGATTCATCTTCTTAGAACCATGAATGTTTAAAATGTCATGGCAGTCAATCGAATAGTTGTTGATATATTTCAGTTTGGACTAAAGTGGCGGACCGAAAGATTCACTGACAGACTGACAAACTGACAAACCAACATCGCCAACCATGAAAATGCATCAAAGGTCTCATCACAGACAGCCTTAAATAAATCTGCACAAGGCTGACATCATCCTTCTGGCAAAGACACCACGGTCTTTTTTCTGCAGTCACAAAAATAGACCACATTTTTCCTTAACTCTAATATGACAACAAATTCTTCGCATCACCGTCCTCCTCCTCCCTGTGTTGTGTTTTCCCTCCCGTGTGTAAAGTAAATAGATTGTGTCTAATGCTCTCATTAGTTCCCGCTGTATCTCGCCGTAGCATTGCGTGCTGGCTCCATCTTTTATTCTCTCTTCTCATTCAGTTTGAACAGCTCTATTCTCCGCTGGAGAGAGGAGGCTTCTTATATCATCGTTTCACTGAACTGAAAATAGGAAGTTGAGAGCATGAAAATGCCCTTGACAGAGGGAGGGGGGGGAGGCTGCCGCTGCTGCACCCGGAGCCTGATGTTTAAAACAAGGCAGATCTGGAGGGTTTTGTCTGAAGTCCAGCACAACTGAAACCGAACGCGCTATGATGAATACGTTGCTCAAAGGGCGATGCATGCGTGATGGGTATCTGCGTGGTTTTAGATTCATTCTATGTGATGTCTTTTTGCTAATGAAATAGCCTCAATCTACAGGGAGTGCAAAGGCTGCACTTTTTTTAGCAAAATACTTCAAAACGTGTTATGTACAAGATCAAATGATGCTGAAACTTATATAAAATATGTATAAGAAAAAAGCAAAGCTCACAATGATATATATAATTGTGGAATTTCAAATTCAAGTCAGGTCAATAATGTCATGGCATGAAGCGCAGTGTTTTAATACTGTTCTCGGTCCTGCGACTAACTGCCATAACTGGAGCTCTGGTGGAGTAGATTTTGATATTCAGCTAAACCTGTGAGTCAGCAAAAGCAGGAATACTGCAGTGGAAGGTTTAATGTCGTAGTGCAAAGGCAGGGCAAATGAAATCAACCTGGCCCGCTTTCTTTTTTTTAGCTGGAAACCAACATCAAATCAGCACAATGCGGTGCAGCAGATGACACCAGTTTGAAGTACGGCTGTCAAATGATTAAAATATTTAATAGCGGTTAATCACAAATTTACCACACATTTATTTTTATCTGTTAAAAATGTAACTTAAAGGGAGATTTGTCAAGTATTTAATACGCTTATCAACGTGGGAGAGCGCAAATATGCTGCTTTGTATATATTTATTATTGGAAATCAATTAATAACACAAAACAATAACAAAATATTGTTCAGAAACCCTCACAGGTACTTCATTTAGCATAAACAATATGCTCAAATCATAACATGGCAAACTCAAACCCAACAATTGTCAGTGTGTCAGTGTGCTGACTTGACTATGACTTGCCCCAAACTGCATGTGATTATCATAAAGTGGGCATGTCTGTAAAGGGGAGACTAGTGGGTACCCATAGAACCCATTTTCATTCACATATCTTGAAGTCAGAGGTCAACGGACCCCTTTGAAAATGGCCATGCCAGTTTTTCCTCGACAACAATTTAGTGCAAGTTTGGAGCGTTATTTAACCTCCTTTGCAACAAGCTAGTATGAAATGGTTGGTACCGATGGATCTCCTTAGGTTTTCTAGTTTCTTATGACACCACTATCTTCACTTGATATAGCCGCTGAAAGATTGATTGCGTTAATGCATTAAAGAAACACATTTTTGGTAATATATTGCGTTATTATCGCGTTGACTTTGACAGCCCTAGTTCGGAGGTAATGATCCAGTCTTGTACACCGGCCTCCTTATTGTTCACAAGTTAACCAGTTTTAGATTCGTTAGCTCTCCGTCCAAGTCCAGTCGTGAATGCCATCCGCATTTTCATTTAAATTCTCTTTTTATTCCAAGAGAGCAAATAAAACTCGACAGCATGAAGAGGCTTCACGGCCAGGGCGCCATGCCGCTGCTTGTTAGAAGTGTGTTATGAGGTTCTTGGAGGGGATAGAAACTGATGGGTTGGACTGCTGCAGAGCTGTTGTTGTCTAAGGGCTTGGTGTGAAATCAAAGAGAAGTTTCTCTCTAATGCTCGCTGCTTTGGAGAGAAGCCTAGAAAATGGAACAATGATATTGTCTCAGTTCCTGTTAGTTAATGTGATGCTTGTCTCGACTCGTTCTGCTGTTTTATTTTGTGCTGCAGCACAGATAAGGATGGAAATCTACAGCACAGTTGTTGTTGTTGTTGGAAAGAGATATTACAACAGTACGTACCTGAAGGACAGTCAGATCATTAATCCTACTTTAAAATGTTACCCCTAACTTACCACTTCCAATTAAAACGCTGTGAACTTTATGTACATTTTGTAATTGTCTGAGCTGTGCAAGTGCATGCATATGAAATGTGTACGTATGCACATACATGTGTATTCCAGCTAGGGATGTTAACGATTAATCAACGATAGATTAATTGGTTGTTAAGAATTTGATCAAGCACGAGAAATTTAATCGATCTACTATCAAAGTAAAGATGTGAAATATAAACGACGTGTAGTTATATTCCACGTGTCATGAGTACGCATTGTAGCGTTTTCGCGTGTCATTTGTACGCCACGCAAACATCGACAGTTAGGTTCAGGCAAGAAAACCACTTAGTTAGGTTGAGGGAAAACATCATGGTTGGGCTTAAAAAAAGTAAGTAAACTAAGTAAAACCCGTACGGAAACAACTGCAGAAAAGAGAATTTAAATGAAAATGCGGATGGCTTTCACGACTGGACTTGGACGGAGAGCTAACGAATCTAAAACTGGTTAACTTGTGAACAATAAGGAGGCCGGTGTACAAGACTGGATCATTACCTCCGAACTAGGGCTGTCAAAGTCAACGCGATAATAACGCAATATATTACCGAAATTGTGTTTCTTTAATGCATTAATGCAATCAATCTTTCAGCGGCTATATCAAGTGAAGATAGTGGTGTCATAAGAAACTAGAAAACCTAAGGAGATCCATCGGTACCAACCATTTCATACTAGCTTGTTGCAAAGGAGGTTAAATAACGCTCCAAACTTGCACTAAATTGTTGGCGAGGAAAAACTGGCATGGCCATTTTCAAAGAGGTTACCCACGAGTCTCCCCTTTACAGACATGCCCACTTTATGATAATCACATGCAGTTTGGGGCAAGTCATAGTCAAGTCAGCACACTGACACACTGACAGCTGTTGTTGCCTGTTGGGCTGCAGTTTGCCATGTTATGATCTGAGCATATTTTCTTCTGGACAAAATGTGTCATTGTTTTGTGTTAATTGATTTCCAATAATAAATATATACATACATTTGCATAAAACAAGCATATTTTCCCACTCCTATGTTGATAAGAGTATTAAACACTTGACAAATCTCCCTTTAAGGTACATTCTGAACTGATAAAAAATGTGAGATTAATTTGCGATTAATCACGATTAAATATTTAATTGATTGACAGCCCTAGTTTTCATCTAACGAAATATTCTGCTTCAAGCCATATTTGTAGGTGTTTAATATTTCAAGAACAACAATTAGAGGCAGAAATTGGGACACTGTGAGTCTGAGATATTTGTTATGTTCTATTCTCTTGTTCTATTTTGTTGTTTTTGATCGTCTTTCTTATAAAACTAGGCGGAGATGTTAGGGGGGAGATCATTTTTATGAGCGTGCTCAGCATGTAATCTGATATTCAATTATATTCCATGTGTTTAATGTATCTAGGCCTCTATCTTTATATGTTTCATAGGCTATGAAATGCTGTCAGAGAATATGTAATATGTTGCTGTGGAAATAAGCTTTTGATTGAGGAAAAAAAACGCATTTGGTATTATCTGATATATGCACAATTTGCATGTTTTTTAATTACGATTAATCAATTGATTGATTGATCATTAGTGTTACAAATGACCGATTAAGGGAAGTGCTTAAAATTTGCATCCCTAATTCCAGCCTACTCTGTTGAGATTATATTGCCTTTGGCTGCACTTGTTGTCGGGTTTTTTTTGTCCACATCCAGGGAATTATCTTTGCCCATTTAAAGGAATAATCAGTCATGTTTTGATGCCTTGTTGCACCAACTGCCAATTCATTGTGTATCGGGGGGTTTGAGAGCATTGTCGATCAATATAAATCATTCTTTTGCTGCTCAAAGGTTGCAGAGAGGGTTCACATCTTTTTTAGAAAAACCTTTCCAGTACATTTGTTTTGGTAGAAATGCTTCACAGCCACCACATTTCAACACAGCAAGTCATTTATTTTTTATGGTTGTATGGGTCGGACTGGATTGACACTATAAAACCTTGGAGTAAACATTTTTTCTACTCCATAATATATGAATGAGAGCATGACTACTGTTGTCTAGAAGAATGAATGCAGAAATAGCTCAGTACTACTGCTGCTACTAGATGAGAGATTAATTAGCTAAAGAAAATGAGTGGGCGTGCTTAAAGCAACAATGGTCTGTGTTCGAGTGTGTAAAGCTCACTCTGCATTTTTAATAGTGTGTAACAAAACAAAAACTAAACTGCAATGAGGTTCAAAAATACACTAGAAAGTAATCTTTAGGGAAAATAACTAAAAGAGGACCTACTAGGCTTTTTGCTTTTTCTCTTTCCTTAAACAGAGCGTTTCAGACAGAGGGGGAAAAGAGGTGCTGCAGCACAGTCAATATAAGAAAAGTAAAGTGTTTTTTGAACATTAGAGCATGTAAACATGTTAACCAAAATACAAGTATGCACCTGAACATGAGCATAATAGGTCCTCTTTAAAAATAGAAATGGCTAAAGGTCTGAAAACTAAAATAACCTTGACCCCTCTAAACTTTTAGTGCATTGGTGTGTACTCGAAGAAATAAAATTATATGTTTCCTGGAAAATACAGTATGAAACATATAGCATTGCTCAGTCATGTAGCTTATAAGTTAGGTATCTGAATTGTTAAAGGTGCAGTGTGTATCTGGCAGCATCTAGCGGTGAGGTCGCAGATTGCAACCAACTGAAGGTTCTCCCGTGTGCCAAGTGTGTAGGAGAACTATGGTGGCCAACGTGAATACGCAAATCTAGAGCCAGTGTTTGGTTTGTCCGTTCTGGGCTACTGTAGAAACATGGTGGTCAGCCCCGGGAAGAGGACCCACTCCTTATGTCGATATAAACTAGGGCTGCAATTAAGGATTATTTTCATTGTTGATTAATCTGTTGATTATTTTCTCGATTAATCAATTAGTTGTTTGGTCTATAAAATGTAAAAAATCTGTTTCCTAAAGCCCAAGATGATGTCCTCGTCATCCTCTATTCATATTTAAGAAACTGGAATCAGTCAAAATAATTGGGGATTGATTTAATAGTTAACAACTAATCGATTAATCGTTGCAGCTCTAATATAAACGGCTCATTCTAAGGCAACGAAAACAATGATTGTTATCATCAGGTGATTATACACTAAAGAAAATATTTATATTATATTCCATTATATTCCATTTCTGCCAATAGATCCCCCTGGTCATTTTAAAAATGAATGATTCATTTAATGTCCCTTTGTCTAAGGATTTTATTAAAGTAGTTCTACCGTTTAGTACTGTGTATCCTGGAGGCTGATCAGTATGCATGTGTTGCCGACAGGATTTGTAATAAGTGTCTAAAGTACAGTACCTTGATCTGACAGCCACACTCTCCCCTGAGACGACTGTGAGCGGAGTAAAGGAACGCCTTACATTTTCAAATAAGTGGTTTCTCTGTATGTGTGGGGGGTTGGGCTGCTATCGTAGATGTACAGTAGATTTCCAGGGTGGAGCTTGAGAGAATAATCATCTTCACTACTCAAACTAAATACTGGGTATGATTTAACTGAATGAATAAAACAACAAATTTAGTTGTTAGCTCCCTCAACAATCGTCACAAAATATGACCTGTGGCTATGGGCTGGAGTAGCCATGTGCAAACGAGCCATCGGTAAATTGCTGCAAAGTCATTAATTAGATCGGACACAACTTGACAGACGCCCCGCAGGAAGAAAGCTGAAAGCGTAAATATCCAGGATGTTTGCAGAGGTCTTTAAAACACTGACACAGCCTGATGATTTCAGACATGTGCAGTGAGAGCAGGTTAATTCACTGGTTGCAGAGCTTCGGCTGCAAAAGGACAGCTCCTGTGGGATTAATAACCACACCAGTGCGGTCCTTCAAATTGGGGTATTATAATGATTTTTGTCAAGAAAATATATAAAGGTTACTGAGCTCTAGTTTCCACCTATGTAAATCAGTTCTGTAATATTCTCCGCAGCCTCTTCATATGTACAAGCTATTCTCTCTGGGGGGAGAAAACCCAGCAGGATGAGGGATGCGTAATCTCTCTTGACAGAATGTTCATGAAAATTAGGTTTGTGTCACTGCTGTGTGCTTTTGGATACTTAGCAAGAGAAGCCAGCTCGCACTCGCATTTCTAGCTGCTTTACAAATCACAGCCGAGCGGAGCAGCTGTATTCCTCGCCGTGTGCAGGTAAACAGATGTTTGGCGACACTGCTGAGTAGCTTGTAGAATACCCAAGTCATAACAGCAGGCTGAACAACACTGCAGTGGCTTAAATGAGTGTAAATGCGAGATAACAGCCCAGTCTCCATGGTTACGCAGTGGTCACACACGGGTGAAACGGCACACTGGCTGTAAGAGGTGACATATTCTCGGGGTAGAAAGAACTTTGCCTGCTGGGAGGACGCGCTCTCGCTCCTCAGACAGTGAGGGGTGGTGAGCTGTCCCTGCATATGGCCTCGATGGTCTCGGTGGAATCACAGCAACGCCTGCCCACCAGTCCGTCCCACCAGTCTGGCCCACCTGCTCCTCAGCGGAGCCAAGCAAACCCGTTCCCCGTGCTGGCTACATTTCCTGTTGTACACGCAAACATCGAGCCGTCCTAAAAACGTCATCTAGTTTGCATTTCAGCCGATGCTATAATTGGTCCGGGCATTCATGCATGTTTCACACCCTCAGTGTGATCACATTTGTCCTTCTCAAAGGGGAAAGAGAGCACGGTCCAAAACCTTTACCGGTCCACTCCAACTCAGTTCTACTTACTTTCTGCACTGTATGATAATGTAGCAAAGGGTGTTATGGAATAAATCCATGCAGTCAATTTCCTTTTTACTTTCATGAAGTGTCATCAAGTTAGAGCCAAAAGAACTTACTTTTAAGACTTATAATTTGGGGGGGAGTCATGCTTAAAACCAGCAAAGCAAAAGAAAGAGAGAGAAAAAGAACTAATGACTTCCCTCCCAACTATTTTATATCCACTCAGCAAAAAGTTCAGGCAGGACGTGTAAATCATGCACACTCCTTCACCAAACTATCATCTGATCCCAGAACACACCAGTGATGTTCACTTTCATCAAACACGGCTGACAACAACTCAATTATTTCTGCAGTTTCTTGCCTCCATATAGAAAAAACAGTCAGTTGTGCTGAATGGCTTAAAATGCAGAACTTTATGCTACGTATCTGAATATCCTCTATTTGTTTTGTGTTGCATGATCATGGCCATATTCATACAGATTTCATACCATATTAGAGCGTATCCTCATGCAACGGTGTGTATGAGATCTTACGAAAGGTTATTCCTCATTTGTCGTGCGTTTTCCTATGAATGTCCAGCAATACTTGTCCATTTCTGCTCGTTACATGCATACAGTCTTTTGAAAATAAACCTCTGTCTTCGCAGTAGGCTTGAGCGGTAGTCGGTGTTACCGGTGTTACGTGGTGGTCGGGCATACACCGATTACATTACTTGCCCAACGTCCCCACCGTCATTTTGCTTTTTTTTCATAGAAATAAAACCCATTTTGTTCATTTGGTGTTATCAACACACAGTCGGATGACAGACACTACAAACTGAAAGTGAAAGTGTCTGCTCTGTACGGAGTCTCAGCTCAGAGTAGCAGGAGTCAGATTTCACACACGGGAGGAGAGAGAGAGCTGACAGACAAGACAATGGGGGAGGATTTGGTGGAAAAGCAAAAGCGCCTATTTGGCAATATTTCTAACTAAACCTAATGCTATAAAGGAACCATGATGTTAAAGCTGAAGTCGAGATTGCAGCAAATAAGATTAAAAAAAGTTATTTTTATAAAATGGTTGCTATATCGTGACTAGGGATGCACCGATACCACTTTTTTCAGACAGAGTACTGTCCGGACTGTCCTTAGTGCGCCCCAACCACGTCGTACCCCCAGGGCAGGACTCGGCCCACGTAAAAGGAGCCAGCGGTCTGCGGCGATGTCTGCAACCCACCCGAGTCGTCTTGAAACACGGACCAAGGAGTCTAACACACGTGCGAGTCGGAGGGTGCAAGCAAAACCCTGTGGCGCAATGAAACCAAGGGCCGGCGCGCACCGGCTGAGGTGGGATCCCGGCCCCGCGGTTTCGGGCGCACCACCGGCCCGTCTCGCCCGCACTGTCGGGGAGGTGAGCGTGCGATAGGACCCGAAAGATGGTGACGAGAGGATAACGCCACACTGACGTAAAGTGGTATTGGTGCCGTTGTATCAGAGCCATTTTGCGAGTACGAGTACGAGTATGAGTACATGAGCACAGTATCCCTATTCCTCACGGTGACATTTGTTACAGGAAACAGCTTGATAGGTTTAGGAAAAGATGGAAGTTGCGTAACTTAAGTACGGTATGTAACTTACATGACAAATGAATCAACATTGACTGGTTTCACACGTGATATGAACACCGGTCTCCTGACGAAAGTCTGACCTCCTCCCTACGTGGCGTTTGTCACTCTTCATATTTCCTGGTTCAAGATTACGTGGATTACATACAAATTGATTTTGTGGGATATATATGGTATATGGGATAGATATGGTGCCACCATCGGGTTGATATTTTTGGTTTTGAGTGGAATGTCTCGACGACCATTGAATGGATTTCGATGTAATTTAGTGCAGACGTTCACGGTGCAGACAGGATGAATATTGAGCCCCGCATTCATTTGAATGGAGCCAGGCTGTCAGCTGTTTTGTCATATGTGACATGTGGCTCTGTTCTAGTTTTATCTTCATGACGCCAATGTCCCTGGCAGAAATAACATGCAACTGTGAAGGCGCAATAAAGCCAGTCTGAACTGATTTATTTAAATCCATGTTCAAGGCACAAATGTGCGCTGGAGAAAATTGGGAGTCATAACACCGAAAGCCCGTGGGATTGGTCCTCTGATGCGTGCTCGGCCTTTTTTGTACGAGTTAATGTGGCTGGAAGAGCAGGCTCACTGCTCTACAAAAACCTACTATCCACCACAAAGCTGGACTCGTGCTTCTTTTCGTCCCACGTTAATGAAAAAAGCCCATCTCTGAGGCCCTTCTCCAGTCAATAGTAGCAGTCTGTACCTAAATATACTTCCCTCTGTTTTCTTGCTTCGTCTAGGCAGCGACACAGTTAATCTGCTCTTGGTGTGTTGGTGTAAGGCAAGAGAAAGAGAGAGAGAGGCTCACATACCACGCTGAGAGAACGAGCGGGGAGGAGTGGCGAGGCGCCAGGTGACTCAGAACATGTGACGGGGGGTCAGTGCGGTGGGAGGTGGTGAGATGAATGACTGAGGTGTGAATCCTTGTCGCTAATGGAGGCATCCACCTCCACCGAACTCTTTTTCCTGAAGTATGTGATTAGCTCATCTCCAGCCCTGCGTTCAGCTCCGTGCATTCAGCCTTTGAGCCCAGTGTTTAAATATTCCTCTGTGAATTTGTACTTGGCATAAAACCCCACCGCGAGCCCCACAGAGGCTGCTACAAGTAATATCTATCGAGGTGACACGGTGTATTTCAGCTTTTAATGCGCTGTCTTGATGTAAGGCAGCTTTTTTTTGCTTTATGTAAAATCTGAAATGCTTCCTCTTCACACTTCAGCGGCTAATCTGACCATTCTCTGCACCCGTTGTTAGTTGCCGTGGTTACAAAGTCCTTCAGTGTGGCATCATAGTACAGTACCGTTCCTGCTCAATGCAGAGAAAAGCATCATTTGCTTTGGAGGAGGGCGTACGTTGTAAGCCGCATACTGCTAAATTTAGACGATTGCCCCCCCCCAGTTTGTCTTTTGGAGGTCCAAAAGGTTTGTTTATGTCTTCAAAACAGCGAGTAGAGATAAAACATTCACGTGTATTACCGCAGGATCGGTGGAGTAGGATCAGTTGTTTTGAATGACTTTCATTGGATGAGCTCATTAATGTCTACCACCTGTTCCCTCAGCCCAGTTTCCCTCCTCCTTATCTGTTCACAAAGATTTTAGCAAAGTGGATCTCATTCAATGTGAAATTGCTGCATCTCATTAAAGCAAATGTTGGGCTAATTAGTGAATCACCTTCAGGGGAGAAACATAATTCTTATAAACAATATCTTCCCTCTGTCACAACACACACACACACAAGGGCAGACGTAGTGAGAATGTGCCCACGGCTTAAGCACAGTTTACTGTACTACTGTACACTGTTATTCTTGGGATCTTTCCAGAGGACTCGGGCTGGGACAGAGTGGCAACGAAAGGTTACGACTTGCTGACAAAAAATTAAAAAAACGCAGTTTCAGGGTAAGTCATAAAGATGCCGTTCCAATAACCGTAAAGGTGCTAAATACGGGATTGGGAGCATTTCTATTGCCTCTCAACGGCTCTCAACATGGCGAAGACGAGCCAGCCGTTTGCAGCTAACGGTGCTGACAGCGCTAACAGAGCAAACAACGGCGAAAGTGCTGACAGAGATAACCATGGGGCGCACCACCGGCTCGTCTCGCCCGCACCGTCGGGGAGGTGGAGCGTGAGCGCGTGCGATAGGACCCGGAAGATGGTGACGAGAGGTTAATGTCACGCTGCCGTAAAGTGTTATTGGTGCCGTTGTATCGGACCCGATACTGGTATCGGTATCGGTGCATCCCTACCTGAGGGGGAAGCGGAGGGTGTGTGCAAGGGTGGGTGCGATGTCAACAAAGTAAGGAGAAGCTCAGATTACAGCTCACACAGAGGGAGAGTGACTTCATTCTCTGCTCAGGTAGACATTACGCCACTATATCTTTACATAGCAAATAGTTGTTTTGATGCTATATTAATGCTCTGCATATCATATAGAGCACCTTTAAAGTGGCTATAATTAATATTTATATAATAACAATGTATGAAATTTATGCAGATCCCCTCAGATTCACAGAGCTGTATAGCAAATTTCAGCTCATTTTTTAGCTGTCCGGCCCACCGCTTTACTCTTTTGGTTCACACTCATAGTGCCAATTTCAGAGAAAAAGCTCTATAAACCCACCGTGCACTAACTGCTCAGCACCAAACAGCAGACAGACACAAGCTGATGAACAAGTTGGAGTATTTAGCAGCTAAAGAGTCAGATATTTCCCTCAGGAGTTGGTAGAGACCAGAGCTACAAGAGTGTGAATACTGGACATTCATTCATCAGGTGACAGAAACACGACTCCAAAAGAAGGATAATGTAGATCTGTAACTGCTGGATGTGTAAACAAGTAACTGTTCAACAACTTCACCATATCAACTTAAGGTTGATGATATGTCAATGTTGTGTTCACAACTTGTTTCCGCTGACCCCAAGTGGCAAAAAAACACATTTATTGCAGTTTTAATGCACTGTTCTATTGAGGCAATAAAGATAGTGGCAGATGCCCATAAATGTTCCTTGTTGTGCACTTAATAAAAAGTAATTCAATAGTTAAATCATTTGTTTTTACTGCATATCACTAATTTGTAATATACAACGTACTGTGAGCGATCAGGCCTGCTGAGCTCATATGATATGTGTTGTTTAGAAAGAACAAATGACTCTGTTTTGCTCCCTCTGGTGACGCAGACCTTTACGATTTAATTGCATACTGTCTGTACAGTAGTTGCCTGCTCTATTACCAAGCCCCTTCTCCTCGTCCTCCTCCTCCTCCTCCTCCTCCTCCCGATTGTTCTGCCAGAAGCCAAACCTGCACTGTTGTACCTTACAACATTGCAAACTGACAAAGCTGAGCTCGTCATCGTCCTTAAAATCCAGCTCAAAAACAGAAAAAAAACACAGATCATAAAGCCTGTTCAACCTCCAATGTGCCTCTTTAATATAAAAGTATCTAAAAAAAAGCGTCTATTATAGCACGCCGAAGCCAGAGCGTCATTGAGTCATGATTCAAGGGTCGACTCGAAGCACATCTACCTGTGTCCCCACGGTGACAAACAGCCAACAGCGTGAGGGATAGGCATCGATTGTAGTCATGCAACTGCCGGCTGTCTTCAAGGTCTGTCATGCAACTTTAATGAAAATAGATTTCCCTTGTCCTTCACCTGTGCAACATGAAGACCAGTACAACATGTAGAGGAAGCCATATTAAACAGGGCCGAGAATTCAATAAAAGCACTGACACGCGGAACATGACAAACAGAAGCTGGAAGCTTTCATTTCTATTTTTCCATCAGAAAATAATCTAATTTCCGGCATTACATCTACAGTGGAGTGTTTTTTTGCACTGATTTTGGTTAGTAACAGGAGATGTCACTGGAAATTTCAAGACATTTCATCAGTTTCTTGTTGCGTAGAGCAGAACCATGCTGCAGAGTCGATGCATTAAAATGTCACCTGAGGAATCACCTTGCTGCGCACTCAAATATCACGTAAAATGCCATCTTATTTCTTCAGGACGCAGTCAGCAAACAGCACGAATCAATAATAACACCTTCCGTCCATCAGCAGCCTTTATGGTGTCAACCCCTCTACTACTGTTGTGAATGAGAAAATGACAGAGCAGGCATCTGGGGTGACAAACTAAGTGGTGATGACAGCAACGCTCCACATAGGAGGCCCATTACTCCATTAATGCACAGCGGAGAGGAGAGGATGTGCCACATCAGGACCGCGGCAACGTCACCGCATGCCTTTGCATAAGCGACTGGCTCGCAGATGAAAATGTCTACAGTGGCAGCATGAATCAATGTTGAGGTGAAATATTAATCCACTTCCATTTAAAATTCCCCTTCAAATTCTCTATTTGTGGATGCCAGGCAGGGTGGCTCTTTGAAGCTGCATGGTGCCAACTAACCCTTTCACTAAAGACGAGGTTTGAGGGCAGAAAACACTCCTTCTGTTTGATTTTTGTTTTGTTTACATTGGACGCTTCCACCATCTTAACCATGATTGATGACATTGATTTTTTTTTTAAATTGACACTAATTGTTGCTTCCTCTTAAACAGTGCAGACAGTGCCATGTGTCATTAAAACATAAGTGCTGTTGTACCGCCCATAATGACTGAGGACACAGTCAGTGTCAGCACTTGTTCCCAGATGCGTGTGACAAGAAGAAACCAGCCAGAACAGAATAACACAGACTGAATCCACTGCCGGGCCTCCGATAGAGGAGATTCACTGATGTCACTTTTTCATGAAGCTACCTCCCTCACCAACGCCGAATGGCAAAACAAACTTGGCAAGTTTGCAATGAACCAGTAGAGCTGCAATACCAAGAGGGAAACAAAACAATATGTACCAGACAGACAGTGGTCTGTGGAAAGTTGAAATGTGGCCAGTTTACTGATGCATACTGTCTGTATGCAGGTATATATAGCTACGATATGTGGCTCTACAATGGGGAAGTACTGTAACATTACCCTAAACCAGGGGTCGGCAACCTGCGGCTCTGGAGCCACATGCATCTCTTGAGCCCCTCTCCAGAGGCTCCCTGTGGATTTTTTTTTTTAAATTGTGGAAATTAATAACTGTTTTTTTGTTTACATTTTCATTTTTATTTATCATTGTTGTAGGTCTATGGTACGACGGTATGACGGAGTATTAGAGCCACATTGAGGAAAAAAATTAAAAAATCTGAGATTACGAGAATAAAGTCATAGGTTTACGTTTTTACCTAAAAGAATCACAATTCCAACACCAAGCAACTAAATGAGCACACAGCAAATACACAGACTCCACCGGTAACTAGCTAATGTAGCTAATGTTAGCTAAGTTGTATCACTCTACGACCAAAACTCACTGAACCAGCAGCCGAAGAAGACAACAAAGAAACTTCACTTTTAAGAGCCATAACTATAAATCATGTCTTACCTTCACTGTTTTGTGATCAAAAGTTGTGTTCGAGGGCATATCGACGCTGATAGTGGCTACTCCAATGTCTCTGGATCATATGTGAGTTGACTCCAGCGGTCTGTATTCATTTACATGGCGAAGCGTATATTGCACACGGCCCTCCTTCCATGTGAATACACGTCTATGTCTCTCTGCACTCTAGTGGATGAATCCTACCTGCACTCATCGTAAAGACATTGACCTGCAGCGTGAGCTATCAAAATACAGTAGTGATATAAGGTAGGTATAAATGTCATGATATGAAAAGTCAAGCTGTCGTCATGGCCGGAAAAGCTCAGGAGAGATTCTGTAAAGGTCACATCCAATTACTGATGTTTTCTTTTCTGTTTATTTCTATCAATGTGAGAAATTAGTGACATTGGTAGTAAAGAGCGCTGGCATATGTAACACTGGTACCCCTCAAAAATTCGAAATGGGCAAAAACGATTCAATATTTAGACATTTTAAATTCCAATTGTTTAACAGACGCCGTACTTTAACAAAGTCCTCCTAGAGATTTAACCCGATCGACCTCATATTTGGTCAGTACTATTTTAACACCTTTTTGATGAAAGGTTGATAAAAGCTTCAGTATTTATAGAAGGATCGTTGCCATGGCGTTGCGGCGAAAAAGCGCCTTTCGCCCAAAAAACAGGAAGTTGTTGTAACTTTGGCGTACGTTAACCAAACTGCACCAAATTTCTCATGCGTGATAAGAGTCTCGGACTGAGGACATCCACGTGGAAATTTTGGTTCGCAGTCATAGCACCACCAAGTAGGTAACAGGAAATGCCATGTTTTACATGTTGATGTACTCTTGCCTCACAAATTAATCCGATCTTCCTCAAATGAGGTCAGAAAAGCCTTGAGACCTTGATGATCCTTGTGAAGATTGTGAGTTTTTTGTCGAATGGCGGCGCCGTGGCGGCATGGCGAATTTCAATGACTCGCTATGACAAAATAAAACTGGGGAAACTCTCGCGAGATGGTTAAGGTTAGACATTGATTGACTGAACCTGAGCGTTCGCAATACCTTAATAAATTAAGGTTGATCGCCATCATGTCCCTTCAGTCTTCCCCCGTCCAACACAGTGGCCGGATATTGCTCATCCAGACATCTCTACGTTAGGTCTAAGTGCTGTTTGTAAATAACCAATGTGTTAATAGCCAACTGTTTGATCTATAGGTTGAGGATTGTGGGTCAGAATAGCCAGAAAAGCATGCTGGCTTGCATACTGCAAAAAGAGACCGGATGTAGTTCTGGTTCTGTTGCATCTCCTGTGGTGTGCCAAGGCCCCACCTCCTTTTGACCATCCACCAATGGGAACAAATCTAATAATATTCATAATAACCTGCTGTGTGAGGTGTGTTAACAGATAAAAGATGATCTGAGTGATGGCTTGTGTTGAAGCAGTGACATTTACTGACACATAATGATTCATAAGAGTGAGCTCTTATGACGAGGACAATCAACCTGTAATATATGCATACGCTGTTTGTTCACCTTCAAATGCATCCATCATCATCATCTCTGTCACAAACGGGAGCATTTTCTCTTTCATGTTGAGATTAGCAGCTTAATGTCAGCTGTTGCACGACTGCTACAGGTATCACTGCAGGACTTATTCGCCGTAGTATCTCCCTCATTTCACTCTCACTCACTTCTCACAGCGTGATATCGATCCACTGTGAATGGAGAGAGCACACTCGAGTTACAAAAAAATAACCCATGTGTTGCTGCAGTTAGTCTCTGACTTCACGGCACTTATTTCTGCTCGGCTGCTTCAGTCATGTGAGGACAGCGTTGGATTTGATAGGTGGACAACAGTGGAACCCATTAACAAAAATAACCCCTACTGAATCAAGAGTGCTGAACGTCTACGTGATTTATTCTTGTTAGTTTACGGGACGCGGTGTACTCAGCAAGAACTGATATCTGAGGCATTATATTCATATTTGCATGACATCACAATTATGAAACAGGCTGCAGGCTGTTTGGAAATGAGCGAGCGTGTATCACGTTATTTCATTTCCTCTGTGCTGCAATGTTTGGCTGATGTAAAAAAAAGAAAAGACATAAAAAATATACAGTTTCTATATAAAAATCTGTATTTATGAGGGTTATGTTAAGTCAATACAACAGCCAGCCTCTGCAGTGGCTGAGTATCCACACACGCTTTTGATTCTCCTCTTCAAAGCGAGAGGCTGCACTCACAGTCCACACACTAGAGTTCTCATAAAAAGAGCCAGTCCTATCTTATTACTTTAGATCTAACCCCTTCCACACTTGAGGGATGTTGTCTCTGACTTAAGTCATTAAACTCCCTTCTCTTGTATAATACAGGTCCCTCACTCATACTCAAAGGCCGGCTATTCTTATTTCCTCACAACTCTGCACGACAATATAATGAAACACCACATTGAGAGCATCTCCAATAATGTCAGTGGCAGCAGCAGCAGCGGTGCCTCCTCCTCCTCCTCCTCCTCCTCCTCCTCCCGGTGACAATTCCTATGCTTTTGTGTCAAAATGTGCACTTCACTCTCCATATAGAGAAAATGACCCTGCCCACTCACGCTGACACATAAAAGTTGGGCAAACAAATAGCAGCGCTGCATCCACAGTCTCCGCTGAGTGTTTTTGATAAATGAAAAGTAGGAGATCTCAGATATTGGATCATCTCTCTAACCCTCCACATGATATCGGTGCTGCAGTATATATACACCAATTTATGCCCCAATATCGCTGCTCAGTGTGATCTAGTACAAGTACTCAGCATAGTACACCTCTTGACTTTGTGCAGTAAGAGCACACATGACGTTTGTCGTGAGGCTCAGGAGCATTAGCGGCTGAGGACTCTCAAAAGTGCCATAAAAATTTTAATGAGCACAAATAAAACCACACGCGAGGAAGAGAAATATATGTGTAATATCTTAGACATAAAGGATACTTGTGCAGTACAATATGTGCTGTATACAGCAGGGCCGGCTTAAGGCATAGGCCATATAGGCGGTCACCTATACGGCGCCACCTTCTGGGGGGCGCTGGTCGCCCTCTAAAAAAAAAAATAAAAAAAAATAAAACGCCGGTGGGCGCCCTTCCTCATTGTCTGCATTGAGGTAACAAATGAACAGATAAATAAATAAATAAATACACTATTCACCCCTGTAACTCTTTCTCACACTTTTTCATCTACACTTATTTGTTAATAAAAGTATAAATTGTTGTGAAACTGACTAAACACTTTTAAGCCAACAATATCAGGGACCAATTGTTAATTTATATTATAATAAATACAGTTATTTATGAAAATAAAACCCTTCATTTTTGTCTTAAAACCATTGAGATATCTGATGTGTGTTGCGGTGACCCCAGAGTGGCGACGCCAGCAGCGACGCCAGCAGCGGTGGTGGGGGAATACTAACAAATTTCATCTCAGCCCTGCGTTTGGTTTCCTACGAATGTCCAGCAACACGTGTCAATTTACGATCGTTACATGCATACAATCTTTTCAAAATAAACTTCCGTCTTCACAGGAAACAACTTGCTTAGGTTTAGGCAATAAAATACTTAGTTAGAAATAGGAAAAGATTGTGGTTTGGCTTAAAATAACTCTGGAAGTGGTGTTAGTTATGTGACAAATAAATCAACGTTGACTTCGCCGGTCTCCTGGACAAAAGTCTGGTATTTTTTGACCCACCCTGACCTCCTCCCTACATGGCGTTCGTCGCTCTTTATATTTCTTGGTTCACAATTACATGAATTACACACGGATAGATTTTGTGCGATGTATACAAATTACAGAGCATTACTTTCCGTAGGTACAGCTACGAACAGTGTATGAGATCTGAATACAAATTGCGCCTAGGGCACCAAAAGGACTCGAGCCGGCCCTGATACACAGAGAACCACAAGGCAGAAAGTCATACAACCATTGATTGGTGCAGTACTTCTATAGAGAAAGCATAGATCTGAATGAGCAGACTTCCAGAAATTGATCCCACAGCTACAGGAGAACCTACTCCACTGTCCTGCGAGTCATTTCCATTCATTCACAACGTCACGGTTACCCTCATTATTTGCACATTTGTACATCTGCAGTCGCATTTTTCAAAGCAACCCTCACATCTCCACATTCCTCTATCGTGCCGGCAGCTCGCACAGAATCAAGAGCAGATGCAACACAAAAGTTTCGAAGCGGCTCTATCCCCGGAGATCTCATTGTGTGCAAATTGCAGAGGCTCTGTGGTAATCTGCTGCGCTTTCCTGTCGCTGCACGCTGCCACGGGGCCACCTGGGGTCCACCGCAGGTCTGGACCTCCTCTGGAACTGAACAAATCATTACATACAGCTCAGTGGTGACCCGGTGTGCGTGCCTCGGCTTAAAGGGCCTTGAGGATGTGACATATGGATGACTGGCATCAACCTATATGGTAAAAATGCACCCGTGGTGGGGTTGTTTTCCACCCCCAGTGTGTGGCTCAGCTGCCTGCCAAAGGTATAGATAGACCTGAACCTATATCTAAATAGCGGATTAATAATAATGAATGTCAAAAGGCAGATTGAGACTTGATTAAGTTATTCTAAGTCTGATTAAATCCTAGAAGTAAATGTCAGAGTGGCTGCTCTCTAATGTTCTACTGAGGAGATTAGTGTCAGAGTCTCGCAGGCTGTTACAGTTAAACCGTATCTGCTCGCTGCATGCTGATGGAGTTATGAACCGAAGCCTTTGCAGAATGCAAAACAATAATTATGGCACGTTTCCAAAAAGCTAATTAACGTTTACAAAAGGTCATCAGTGTGTTTTGTACACAAACAATACATTTTTTTGCGTGTGGTATTTGATCTTTTGACCGTTAACCTCAATGAAAATCACACTTTTAAGGCGGAGTGAGAGGCGTATTAAATTTCCATAAAAAGTCATAATTCATATTTAAAGGTCTCGTATGAGGTCGCTCTGTTTTAAAGCCCCGTCTTTAACCCTGACCACTTCCTCATAAGAGATGAAAAACCACCAGACGATGTCAGAGAGCATTACTGACCTTTGACATGGTAATGTCTGCGCGGGTTTTTCACATTAAAAGCTTGCCCCTGTGGGAGGCTCAACACAAATCAATAAAAATGATCCTGATATGTTTGAATGTTGCTCTCACAAAGTGTTGCAGCAGCATCCCCAACAGAGTTGCAGCATCAGCACTTCTACATAGATGTGTGCCAGTGAGGAAGTCTTAGTGCTGTAGGCTATAAACTCCTGGAATATATAAGAACTAAAAAAAACTCTTATTGCTGTGAGGGTTCAGGATGATGAGGAGGTCTGATGTTTCTATGCTGCAACTATAAAGTTTGCAAAGTACCATTAAAAAAAACCAAAAAAGCATCTAATTGGTGCCAATTAGTCTCAATTACAACACATTATTTTGTACATATCTTCAGGTTAGTTTTGGAAACATTTTGTTGCAATAGAGTGCACATTTGTAATGAAACTGTATTTAAAACGACCCAAATTGTACATTTAAATGTTTTTTTTTAAGGCATTAGATGTAATGGTGGGTTAATTGACGCCAGTGCATCAATGCATTGTTCTTTATTCTCTCAAATATGATGTAACGAACTTTAACGTTTAGGGTTACTGTTATAAATAGACTTAAATGCATCCATAATGAAGATTTTTTTTTTTTAAGTTATCGCATTTTGTGCTTTTTCATTCCGTAAATCTGATCCATCTATTGAGAAAACATCCCAACTTACCTTGACACCAAATTCCGCCTCTGAACGTTTATAGGATCCCAGTGACTGTCAGAGTCGAGTTTGTCCTCGGAGAACCCCCCTGTACTCCTGTAACACTACACGTCCCTGGGAAGTTTTAGAGAAATAAAAGTACTTGGTACTACGTCAGATTGTTGCGCTACTGCAGCCTGTAGTCTGTAGTAATACTGGACCATCTGTTGTGCTGCGCGCGTCGAGCTCTGCGCGCTGAGGAGGAGGAGGAGGAGGAGGAGGAGGAGGAGAGGAGATGAAGAGGAGGAGGAGGAGGGAGGTTAGTGTCCAGAGCGCAAAGCGGATAGGAGGAGAGGAGGAGAAGAGGTCAGATCAGATCTCAGCCTCCTGAACACACCACCTTAATGTTATAGTTGACAGAATCAGTGCGATGTGCAGCCTGATAGACCAGCAGAGTGGAGTGGAGGATGCACCTGCACTCACTGTCACTCTACCACCAATCTAACCTGTGCAGCAATGGGTTAAAATAGTTAATCTTGTTTAATCGCACATTTTTTTATCTGTACAAAATGTACCTTAAAGGGAGATTTGTCAAGTATTCAATACTCCTATCAACATGTGCAAATATATGTATATATTTATTATTGGCCTAACCTTAACCGTCTAGTAAGAATTTCCCCAATATACTGGTTCCCTGCTAGACACGACCAAACAAGAGTCCCAACTCAAAAAAATGGGAAATCTCGCAAAATCTCTCTCGATCAAAACGTGACTTTCAAGTGTAAACTACGGCTGTCAATCGATTTAAATATTTAATCGCTATTAATTGCATGATTGTCCATAGTTCATCGCAATTAATCGCAAGTTAATTGCAAATTTTGTATCTGTTCAAAATGTACCTTAAAGGGAGATTTGTCAAGTATTTAATACTCTTATCAACATGGGAGTGGGCAAATATGTTTGCTTTGTGCAAAAATATGTATATATTTATTATTAGAAGTCAATTAACAACACAAAACAATGACAAATATTGTCCAGAAACCCTCACAGGTAGCCTACTGCATTTAGCATAAAACAATATGCTCCAATCATAACATGGCAAACTGCAGCCCAACAGGCAACAACAGCTGTCAGTGTGTCAGTGTGCTGACTTGACTATGACTTGCCCCAAACTGCATGTGATTATCATAAAGTGGGCATGTCTGTAAAGGGGAGACTCGTGGGTACCCATAGAACCCATTTACATTCACATATCTAGAGGTCAGAGATCAAGGGACCCCTTTAAAAATGGACATGACAGTTTTTCCTCACCAAAATTTAGTGTACGTTTGGAGCGTTATTTAGCGTCCTTTGCAACAAACTAGGATGACATGTTGGTACCAGTGGATTCTTTAGGTTTTCTAGTTTCATATGATACCAGTATCTTGACTATAGCTTTTAAACTGAGCCCGTTACAACCTAAAAATCACAAGTTGCATTAAAGAAATCAGTGGTGTTAAAATGAATTTGCGTTAACGCGTTGTTACCACGTTAACTTTGACAGCTCTAATCTTAACATTTCACAGTATATTTCACAGTAAATGAAATGAAGGAAGTTGTGAGAATCACATAAACAGAATTACTAACATAATATTGTCTATAGTTTATACCTGGACATTATTACTGTAGCCTGCCTGCTGTTATATAGACTCTCTCCACTGTAGTCAAGTGATGGACTGAGATATAAAAGCAGCCCTGGAGGTTGACCAAGAGCAGCTCTACACAGGGCTGGCAGAGTTGTTATAGTGCCCTATTTTTTCTCTCACAATATGCAGTAGCACTTAATCATAACAAAAAATTAAGGGAGTGCGATAACAGGTTCTTTATAAAAGGCATATCAGGTATGAGCTTGTATTCAATATGGAGAGGTAAAGGGAAAGACAGGAGAATTAGGCTAGTTGATATTATTCAGACTACAGCTGCAACGAATAATCGATTAGTTGTCAACTATTAAAGCTGCAGTAAGCAGAATATGTTTTGCATCATTGTGCAAAAAATCCATAATAACCTTTCAGCATATTGTAAATCAAGTGTTCTGAGAGAAAACTAGACTTCTGCTCTTCCTCAAGGCTCTGTTTTCAGGCTTTAAAACATCTAGCCTGTAACATTTGAGGAGAGAAATAGACATTACAGTAACAGAATATTGATTCATATTTGATCAGCGCTGCCTAGTTTGACCGTTTGATCGGAGTTCGCGAGTGATTGACAGCTGCTCAGAGACGGCATCAGCTCCGATTGGTTGTTTTCTTCCAGTCTGTGAAATCTTGCAGATGCCTTTAGGAGCACCGGAGGACACAGAGGCACATGATTTTTTTTCAGGTTACCTGTCTCATGCTCTACTGTCAGGATATAGTGACCGTTTTATAAAATTACTTTAAATCATATTTGCTCCAATTCTATGCACTGCTGCTTTAATTGGTTTGAGTACTTTTCAAAAGTCAAAATTCTCTGATTTCAGCTTCTTAAATGTGAATATTTTCTGGTTTCTTTACTCCTCTATGAATATCTTTGAGCTGTGGACAAAACAAGACATTTGAGGACGTCATCTTGGGCTTTGGGAAACACTGATCGACATTTTTTCACAATTTTCTGACATTTTCTAGACCAAACAACTAATCGATTAATTGAGAAAATAATCGACAGATTAATCGACAATGAAAATAATTGTTAGTTGCAGCCCTAATTCAGACTGTGGTTATAGCCAATGTGTTTGCAGCACCAGACTTCTGCCAAAAAATTAGCTGGCCATCAGATGCTGCTGCTCTGTACTTGACAAATTAATTTATCTAATTGGAAATCATTTTTGTACGCTTGTTTACTCCAGTTAATCTGTTTATGAGTTTTAAATAAATGCAGAAATGTGTTTGTAGGAGTGTTTCTAGTAAGACTGATGTGTCCGATCACTTGCTTGGACTGTTGGTTCATCTGAACTTTAAAAAAATAAGTGTTGTTTCATTGTATCATAAGATAAGATAAAATAAGATACACTTAATTGTCCCGAAGGTAATGTGTCTTGGACACATACAATATCTGCTGTAAAGAAATACAAATAACATAGTGTGCATAAACACAGTACATACACAGGCTGTCGTCAGTCCACATGCACACATACACAATACCTGCAGTACTTGCATAGACAACCAACAAATTGCACAGTGCCTGTCATAAGACAAACCAGTAGTGTACAGTAAAAGTAAAGCAGCCTAGTCAACATAGAATATCCTCATACAACGGTTCGTATCATATCTTATGAAAAGTTATTCCTCATTTTTCGTGCATTTTCCTACAAATGTCCAGCAACACATGTCAATTTCCACTCATTACATGCATACAGTCTTTTCTAAATAAACTTCTGTCTTCATAGGAAACAACTTGGTTAGGTTTAGGCTACAAAAGTACTTAGTTAGGTTTAGGAAAAGATTGTGGTTTGGATTAAAATAAATTTCGGAAGCGTTGTAACTTTTGGACGGAGTACGGAGGTTTTGAAAAAAATAAATCACCGTTGACTTCTGGTCTCACACAGAATACAAACAGCTGTCTCCTGGGCAAAAGTCTGGTGTTTTTTTCACTCACTCATCCACCCCGACCTCCTCCCTACATGGTGTTTGTCGCTCTTTATACTTCCTGGTTCACCATTAGATGGATTACAAACAAACTGACTTCTTGGGATTTATACGAATTATAGTGCATTATTTTTCATAGATATATCTACAAACGGTGTATGAGACCAGCCTGTCTCATTTAACACTGTATCTAGCAAAGATAGGTGATGTACCAGGTGGTGCTCACAGCTTTGGAACATTTTTATTTTAAAAATCAACAGAAACATCTCTTTTCAGAAAAAGTGTGAATGTTTCCCTGGATAATACATAGAAGAGGCTATCAACTGTCTTTATAGATACTATTTCGTAGGTGTTCAATTATAGCCTGTGCTGGGGTGGCGGAAGAAATCTCTGTGATGGGTATCTCGAAACCTGGGCAATAAAACCATAATCAGCAAGTCCAAGCGGTATATGAGAATATACGTTTTTATGTAATTTGGATGTTTAAAACGTCAAATCAAATCATCTGCAGCTGGCCTCTTATAGTTCTTGGCAATGAAATCACGCTCTAACATCCTTAGATTTATCAAACCCTCAAGGGGTCCACATGTCCACACACATCGTAAATGAAGCATGAGGGGAAACATATACATAAAACTAGGAAGTGAACACAGTGGAGGCTCATGGCTTGAGACACCGGATACAAGGAGAGCAGATGGTTTTCCCTCAATGTGACAGAAACTGTACGATGCTCCACATATGTTCACAACGATGAAATCAAAGGTCAAAAGAATCCAGTTGCTACGAGAGAAATCCCATGCTAAAGTTTTATAATAAACAGACTGAATGCATGTTGGGTGGCTAATTCTTTATTTTCAAATTGTGTCCCTGCCAAGCATGAAACAGCTTAAAAGTAAAAACCATCTGTGTTTTAAACAGAAGTGCATCCCTCCTCCGAGCACCTCTGCCTCCTCACCCACATGTGCTGAAATCTGCTGAGGCAGGTGAAGATGGAGTTTCCCGACCGGGACGAGTATTTTTGGCGTGGCAGAGACAGAACGTTGACCCCGGTGTCGCTGGGTGCCATCTGCAACCGCCGAGAGAAGCCGAGCTGCCATACTGGCCATTTACAGCTCCTGCCAACTGGGATCATGCTTCTTCAGCTGCTCACGATGTGCTCGCCAGGCTTGGTCACCCCTCGGGACGGAGTGGTAGAAGAGCGCCGTAGCGCAGCGGGGTCGCTCATTTCTAACGGGCACTGAATTATGTTCAGGAAGCTTCTAATCCAACTTCAGGGGACCAATTTATGGGAAGTGGTGCAGCTCTTCACTTTTTCTTTCACCCAAGGAGCTTAAAGGAGTCGTTGGACTTCTGCTTTCTTGCTGAAAGTTCACTCCGAGAGTGGTGTCCACTTTGCATGAACGTGCACGTTTTTGGTGAACTGAACGTATCCGATTGCAACTAATGAACGTGACCGTTAACGACGCTTGTGCACTGTGTTTTACGGCACCCAAAGATTTACAGCACCTGGCGTGCCGGCATGGCTAGTGCAATCAAAGGAACAGAGACATCAGTCACTGTCTATTCAGCCCAGTTGCATGGAAAGGCGTGTGAATGACACAGTAATGTGCAAGGCAACAGCGTGTAATTAGAACGTTCTCCTTGCTTTAGACGTGTCATTTTCACGCCATGTATTCTGTACTGACTGCAATGTAATGATGAAGAATAAAAGGGGAGAGGAAGGGGGGTGGATGGGTCCAACAAACACCGGACTTTCAACCAGGAGACCGCTGTTTGAGACCGGTGTCCCGTTAGTGACGTTTCTGATGTGTTTTCTGTTCTTATGTTACGTTGTTTCCGTATGTATTTTACTTAGTTTACGCGCTTATTTTAAGGCCAACTATGACGTTTTTCCAAAACCTAACGAAGTGGTTTTGTTGCCCCCTGCTGGTACAGCACCTTCATACATATATGTAATATTCACACCGCGGAAAGGATAAATTTGCCACTGACACGCTATCCTGTGGTGGACCGGCAGGTCTATTACGCGCTTTGTTGTGATATTGGGTTGGTCTATTCCATCCCCGCCTCCAAAGTCTCAAAATCAACTTGAAGAGCGAGTGAGTGTCGAGCATTTGCGAGGGCGTAGGGAGGAGCTTGCGTTCGTCACAGCCCTGTGCTCGCGAGACTGCATTTGTGCACGTGTTGCTCCCTCCCGCTCACAGATACTGTTCTGTGTGCTCGTATCAGGTGCACAAACCTGTTTTTTATGTGGTTTTGAGAATAATTGAATGCCATAGCATCTGAAGTTAAAAAAAAAAATGGAAGAAACGTAAAGTCATTAATGTTTTGGGACTGTGAACTATGAACGTGAACTTGTTTGATTAATCTGCGTGGACTGAACTTTGAGCTAGCTCTTGTGTGTGTGTGTGTGTGTGTGAACTTGCACAACACTGGCATCAATCTTTTCATGTTTCAGCGAGAAATCGTAGAAGCTTTTGTTGAACTATTTCTTTAAATACTGATGATGGAGTCTGAATTTAGGAACAGTCTTTGTTAAAAGTTGCTACTGAACTCACCTGTTTAAAGATTATTTTTGTTTACCAGCGAACCACCCCATGAACAACTCTTTTGGTTCTGTATATTTGAATAAGAAACGATAAGAAAAACACACACATCCAGAGACCGATAGGATGGCTGCCGGATCAAAGCAATATCTAGCAGAGCTGGAACGTTACAGCAACAAAAACCTTTCTAACAGGAGCTGTTTGGTGTGCGGATCGATCTGTTTTTATTCTGTATCTTCTCATATCCCCACTTAAATTGCCTACTGGCTTTAGTCAAACTTTGGTTTGTTTACATAGATAACAAGATCCTTTATTCAGGAAGCAAAAGGAGTATTTTTGATGTCATTTATATGGGGGTTTATGATAATACACTGCAAGCAGAGCAGTAAATGCACCTCTCAATGCTACCTGTAAGCTTGAATATACAGCAGACTGGCAGAACTGTAAAAAGTGTGAAACAAGACCAGATTAGCGATGCCTAAGTGCTTAATGGGAACAGTTGAAGAGTGTTCACAGAGCGATGTCTGATGTGTTCAACACTTACAGTCAGTCGCTTTGTCTCCTGTCACGACCACATCAGTGATGTAATGAAGCAGGCAGTAGTTATTGCACAACGTCGACTCAGCTGTCATCTCGCAGCACTGGGACCGGAGAGACAGCTGGGGGATCTGTCACCAGGATGTCGTGTTCTTTAGGGCCTCGTCGTGTCTCAGATGGACAACCTGTGATCACTTCTTCCTCTGTTGATGGAGAGCACTCTCTGTGGCACACGGTCTGAGAGATGGTCATACAGTAGAGGATAGAGTTACTTATCAATTAATTGGCAACAAGCTCCAGAAAGGTTGGCTGTAATGTGTGTTTTATCTCCTCACAGTCGAGCCACAGAGTGTCTACGGACACCTCTGTGTCTTTATTCACAAGAGATTCAGGTCTGATTACATTCTGCAGTCCCTCGTCGTTGTGGTTTATAATATGCTGTTTAGTTTCTACCTGAAAAGTTTGTCTCTCTCTTTGTTGTTTTTCTGTCCCCAAACAATCTTCCCAATGGCTTCTTTTTGTTTTTTTAACAGCGTTCCCAGTACTTTTGGTCACAGACAGACTGTGCTGTTTCACTGCATGCGCCTGATATCACAACGACATCCATGGCCTTGTAGCATTGCAGCGCTCAAGCTGGAGTTGCTATAGCAACGGGTGATCAGAGGGGTTATTTTTCTGTGTTTGTGAACATATTGAGGAGATGATGGGGGGAAAGATGATTTCATAATCAGTCACCAGCTAGAGAGCATTTGGTACTCACCAGCAGTGGTGGAATGTAACCAAGTACATTTACACATGTAATGTACTTATGTACAATTTTGAGATACTTGTACTTTGAGAATTTCTATTTTATTCTACTTAAAGAAGTATTTAACCGCTGGAAAGATGATATTTCCCTAAAACTGGGCTGTCTATGCAGTAGAAAGGTGAAATGATTTTGAAAAGGCTGTAATATTCCAACACGTTCTCATCCAAACTCGTCACATACTGACACTTTGTCAGACCACTCAGCGTCACTTTTTGGTCGCAGTAAACACGTGCTTAACGTTGTGAATTAAACAAAAACACTTGCTTAGATTTAGGAAACAAACCACTTAGTTATGTTTAGGAAAAAAACAACATGCTTACCCTTTAAAGGCCCAGTGTGTAATATTTAGGGGGATCTATTGGCAGAAATGGAATATAATATTAATAAGTACATTTTCTTTAGTGTATAATCACCTGATAATAAGAATCGTTGCGTTTTCTTTACCTTAGAATGAGTCGTTTATATCTATATAAAATACAATTTTGAAATTTGTCCTGCTTCAGCCGGAGTCGATAACATTACTCCCGTCGCCGCCGCTCTCTCTCTCTCTCGCTTCAACACTCACTTTCCTCTGTGCACACACACTCTACACACTGGCTCTGCTCCAAATGGCTGTAGAGAGGGCCATTCACGTTTCGGCGTCGGCCACCGTAGCTCTCCAACACGTGATAGGCTTCAGTTGTTTGCAATCTCCCCACCTCACCTATAGATTACACCAGATTGAACACACTGCACATTTAAAACTACTACATTTGTATAGTGAAAATCCGACTTGAAATTGTGAACACGGGACACGAACGAACAGCTGATTGTAAAGTCAAAGTGAAATCTAACGCACAAGACATGAACAGCGGTTTCCTGGATGAAAGCCATGTGTTACTGGACCCATCCACCTCCCCTCCAACTCGCCCGGTGTGTCTCCTTCACTCTTTAAACTACGTCACCACACTCCTGGCGCACTTTCTCAGAGTGTTTACTGTTGCCGTGGATGAGTTTACATTGTAGTTAATGGAAATCCCAGTGCGTCTCATAAGGGTGCCTTGTGCGGCCGTGACAAAGCGTCGGGTATTTGACGCCCTGGGAATGAGAACGGCAAAGTAAGTAAAATATCTGACTACTTCTTCCACCACTGCCCACCAGCACCACAACACCAGGCGTTTATAAAACCTTGTAAGAGTGATAAACGTCAGCCTGTTATTGTTCCTTGTTACTGAAACGTGCCAGAAAACACTGATGTAATCACTATAATCTGTCCCTCCTCTTTTGGTGACCATCCATGAACGGATGGATCCTCTGGCAGCAGCCTACTGCTTGACGGCATCTCCTGAAACCAGCTTTTTAAGAGGAGATGTGAAACCATGAAGGACACTGCATGATCTGATATCGACCCTTCAGAGGGAGTGAGCCGACACTTGACTGCCACTTTTAAAAAGGTCAGAGCTGGAGGCATCAGCAGCAATATGAGGATTCAATTAAAGCATGTCGTAGGTGTCGCAGATGGTTCACTTTATGCAAAACGTGTTTTTAAAATGGTTTATTTAAGAAAGTTTTTAAATGTAGGTGTGTGTGTCTCTCTTGTTTTCACACACACACTATCACAGTGTCTCTCAGCTTTCAGTTTTGACATGTTTTGAGGCTTCATACTCACCAACAGCTGTTTTGTCTTCCTTCTCTGTCAGCTCACAGACTCTTGTATCATTATTCCTGGGAGAAAAAGGCCATTTGATGAATTCAGATGATTCCATGACATAGACTTTGCTATTGCGAGTCACATCTATCCAAAGGAAGGATGAATGTGTCCCCATTACAGCCCATCACAGCACTCAGAGGCCTCTTTAAAGCCTGCACATCCATCCACTTCCCCCTTAGCGGGACTTTTTTAGCATCCTGCATCATAGAGCCAATGGTGAAATTGAAATTAAATTTGGAACAACGGAGAGGCTACAGATAGCAGGACTTGATTTTACTCTGTTATAAAATGCATCAGAAGAGAGTGCTTTTGAACTATTTCGGTGGCAAAAATGTCAACAGCAAAGGAACAATATAAGTCCCCCGAAAAGGCATATGAATGACACAATAATGCGCTAGGCATTTAGCGTGAAATAAGAACGCCTTTCTTGCATTTGGCGTGTCATTTGTACGCCATGTAGTCTGTACTGACTGCAATGTAAACACAACCGCGAAGCCAATGACAGCATCACCCCAGGTTCACTTAAAGCTTCAGTAGGCAGTATATTTTTGGCATCATTGGGCAAAAAATCACATAATAACCTTTCAGCGTATTGTAATTCAAGTGTACTGAGAGTTAACTAGACTTCTGCTCCTCCTCATGGCTCTGTTTTCAGGCTTTAAAAAAATCTACCCCGTGGCAGGAGACTTTGACCAATCACAGGTCATTTCATTGAGAGAGCGTTCCTATTGGCCGTGCTCTGGTCATGTGACCAGAACTTGGCGTTCCTTCACCAGATTTTGCGTCACAAACTTTCTCATTTTACAGCTAAACCGTGCACTACAAGATGATTCTGAAAACATTTGAGGAGAGAAATAGGCATTAACGTAACATAATATTGATTCATATTTGATCAGCGCTGCCTAGTTTGACCGTTTGGTCTGAGTTCGCGAGTGATTGACAGCCGGCTCTCATAGACGGCAGCTGGACAGCAGACCTCAGATCAGCTCTTACTGCTTGTTTTCCTCCGGTAAGTGAAATCTTGCAGATGCCGTTAGGAGCACCGGAGGACACAGAGGCACATGATTTTTTTCAGGTTACCTGTTTCATGCACTACTGTCACGATATAGCGACCGTTTTATAAACTTTTTTTAAATCATATTTTCTCCAATCCCGCCTACTTCAGCTTAACATCAAAAAAGTTTGAAAATTCTACTGTTTTGCATGTTACATTAGTGACATGTTTTCCGTACTGATGGTACGTAGTTTCCATACATATTTTACTTAGTTACTTATTTTAAGCCCAAACCTCAGTAAGTGGATTTGTTGCCTAAACCTAACTGTGGATGTTATCGTAGTTTTGTTGCATGGAGTACAAATGACACGCGAAAAGCCTAAAATGCGTCCTCATGACACGCAGAATGTCCTTGTGATGTTGTGCTATTTATACGCCTTCCTGTGAGACCGGGTTGATAAGAGAGTGGTTACTGTAGGTAGAACTGATTGACCTCATGACGAATATTAATTTACCTGCTATGAATTAACAGTGAATACGATGTAAGACAGAGATTACTTGTGTTTACTGCAACTGGTGTTAAAATGTTAAAATAGAAATGTAGGGCTCCTGTTATATTTTTTTAATCCTTCAAATGAATTAGGCATGCCAACTCTTAAATGTCTCTGAACACTGAACAAATCCCAGTGTCCCAGTATTTCTAATATTTCCTTTGCAGCAAAGAGATTCTTACTTTGGATGAATGTGTAGAAATGTGATATTAGATGGTGACAAAACAGAGTTTTGTTATGCTGAAATGAAAAGCTGATCAAAGAGAGTATTACTAACCATTCCTCTCTTATAAAGCTGATTGCCCTCCAGCAGGTGAATGTGTTTGTATTGAACAGTTTTTCAATGCGGGCGTACGGCCAAGTGGAAGAGCTGTTCAAATGTCTTCATGTCTGTTTATTTATGGCAGGTATCGGTACTCGCCAAGATTCCCAGTGCTATTTCTGGCTCTCCTGAAATAACACAGTAAGCTCATTTTTGTCAAAGGCTTTAAGGGCTTAGTTTAGATTATATGAATGAATACCCACCATGGTCACTGTGCTGATAAAGCTCCACAGATTTACTTCTGCAACTTCTGTAACAAAGAGAAAGGCTGCGAGCGAGGTGAAAACTATTAAGCTATGCTTATAACATCACAAATCAACTAGGAATACTCTCATGTCTGTGGGGTTAATATGAGGCTACAGCCAGGAGATAGTTATCTTAGCTTAGCATAAAGACTGGAAACAGCTAGCCTTCAAAGGAAACTAAAAAATCCGTCTACCAGCATCTCTAAAGCTCGCTAATTAGCACAGTCTTGTCGTCTTGTCATCACTGTGAAGTTGTCAGGCAACCAGCAGAGACTCCAGGAAGTGACTATACACGGCCAAGACAATGTAAACAGCGAGTCTACAATGATGCTGACTTAACCAGCCGACCTTACTGACCACGAGCAACGCCGATTTGTGTTCATTATGGAAGACGCTCCATACAAATAAGTTCCAAGCGACTACCCGTACAAACATTTACTAACATACTTGTAAACTGCTCAAACTAAGAAAGACATTTAGTGTTGTCATACAGAGGTTAATGACTTAAAGGTTACAACGTGCTGCTGCTGCCAGCCATTTCTTTCTACATAGAGTTTGCCTTTCATAATGGCTATTTCATTTAATTATAAATGTCATTTATATTTATTTTAGACAGAAACAGGTTAAGGTGCTCATTTATAAATAATAGTAATAATCCACAATTAAAACCCTGTACTTTATTCATTCATTCATGACCCTGCAAGTCACTGCATTTTCCACAACACTGTCCTGTAAATATTTCAGAATAAAAGCCTTTTATTAATAAATGAAGGAATTCTGTCCACAGAAAACACTAAATGGCTTTTATTTTGAAACAGAAGCAGGAAGTGTTGAGTTAAAAATTAATCTTTCTCATGTCCGTGACATTCTACAGATACAGACATTGAAAGTGTAGTAATGTAGCTGGTATGATGTCAATATACAGCCAAAAGATCACCTTCACTGTCTGTTGTTGCTGTGAATGGCACGCGGCACAAGGAAAAAATAGGCGAGACCTCGAATCTCTAGCAGAGACGCAGCTGACACGCAGATGAGACGCGCTCCGCTGCTCATGTGGGCTGTATGGCTTCTCTAACCTGTTAACATGGTTGCCGATAAAAACATTTTTTTTTAAAAAAGCACCACGCGCTGCTGACGTTCCCAGTGTGGCCAGGGCCTTAGGATGCCACTTCTGAAAGATGCTGATACAAAACCATGGTTACGAAAAGTTACAGTAGTTCCTATTTTCCGCCAGAGAGAGTGATGTTCGTCAGCTTGCCGAAGGGTGCTTCGTTGAGCTGTGAGTGTGACTACAAACGGAGTTCACTCCGAGGGTGAACGGGCTGGATTGGAACAGGGCCAAAACCGAAATGTGTCTTTTTTACACGTACAGTACTGTACAGATTAAACAAAGATATGCTAAAATGTCAGCATTTTTGCATGCAGGTAGATTTTGTTTCCAGTCTTTGTGCTAAGCTTAGACAAGAAAGCGCAACTGAACTTTTCATCTAACTCTCAGCAAGAAAGTAAACATTTGTATTTTCCAAAATTCTTACTTCAGTCCTCATACATGTGTATATACTGAGGTCCACTTTCGCAAGCTGACAGACAGGCTGACTGGCATGACGTGTGATGAAGCAATTCCTCCAGCTGTGGCCAGGTGGGTATAGGCAAGGACCCTGCAACATTGTGTTGTTTGGCATTCACCTGTAAACAGACCTCAGGCCCAGGCTCCCGGTGGAGGCTGAGAGAGAGAGAGAGAGAGAGACAGAGAGAGAGAGAGAGAGAGAGAGAGAGATAGAGAGATAATCTGAGGGTCACTTCAGTTTACATTAAATATGACAGGGATTACATTTCAGAGCAGTTTTCCTTTATTGTTTGTAACTACCTGCCAGTGGCTCTAGTCAAAATTCATTAATAAAACGATTTTTTATGGGGAATAAGTATTATTCTATCTAACAAAAAGACTGTTCAGATGTATTTATTGTAGTTTTAAAGTTAAACAAATGTATTTGTAAATTTGAAAGTGAATACAACAAGCAGAAGTTCAAGTTGTCCCCTCTCATCAGGACCATCGCCATGTCCTGGTGTCTGCAGCCCATAACTGCTCCGTGTCAATCATCACCCTGTCTACTGTCTTATTGCTCTTTTTGAGAGGAAAAGAACACTCGATGAGTCACGTCTGGATTTTGAACTCTCCCCCTGCGATTCTGCAGAGTTGCTGTAAAAGTCATCGGCAGCGTTTCGTGCCAGGCTCCTCGGGTCCATCTGCCAGACTGAGATCATACCATGAGATTGGTGGGATGCCAACATTGTTGTAAGCCTGTCGTGTGCAAGGAAGTAAAATGACAAAGACACTTGCTTGTGTTACATATTACACTGCATTGATTTCCACTCACTGACCTAATGAAGACTTTTTATCATCAACTCCGGCATCCTCTGTTGAGGGCTTTACATCTCAAGCCTCTATTAATACAATATTACAATATTAATGAAAATCCAAAGGTCTATTTACAGTACATGACTGTTTTAATGACCAAACTAGGGGTGTAAATCGATTAAAATATTTAATCGGGATTAATTGCATTTTTTTATCTGTTCAAAATGTACCTTAAAGGGAGATTTGTCAAGTATTTAATAGTCTTAACATGGTAGTGGGCAAATATGCTGCTTTATGCAAATGTATGTATTTATTATTGGAAATCAATTAACAACACAAAACAATGACAAATATTGTACAGAAACCCTCACAGGTACTGCCTTTAGCATTAAAAAAAATGCTCAAATCATAACATGGCAAACTGCAGCCCAACAGGCAACAACAGCTGTCAGTGTGTCAGTGTGGTGACTTGACTATGGACTTGCCCCAAACTGCATGTGATTATCATAAAGTGGGCATGTCTGTAAAGGGGAGACTCGTATGACATGGTTGGTACCACTGGATTATGTTTTCTAGTTTAATATGATACCAGTATCTTCACTCTAGTTTTAAAACTGAACCTGCTACAACCAAAAAATTGCAAGTTGTGTTAATGCGTTAAAGAAATTAGTGGCGTTAAAACCAATTTGCGTTATTAACTTTACATCCCTAAAACAAACGCTTCCAAAATCAGAGCTGAACATCATGAATGCCCACAGTGAACAGCCTGGATCCACACAGTCCTTACTACTCATCATCTGTTGTTTTGATCATGTAACCAGGCCCCAGTCCGCCGACTTTCTCAATCCTCTATGATGTGTTCAATGTTTTGAGCAGATCTGCAGGGATATGTACAAACTCTTCCAGTCTCCTCATCCTCTTACTCCAACATGAATTTGCAGAGTTGTGCAACCCGATCTCATGGGAGTCTAAACGTTCATGACGGTCATGAGAACGCATTTTTGCCCTTTTGCGTGTCATTTTTACGCCACGCATTAAAACTATGATAACGTCCGCAGTTAGGTTCAGGCAACGAAACCACTTAATTAGGTTTAAGAAAAACGTCATGGTTGGGCTTAAGTACGTAAACTAAGTAAAATACATACAGTAACAACGTAACATCAGTACGGAAAACACATCACAAACGTCACTAAAAAAACACGTCACAAACAAAATAACATTTAGGGACATTTCCTGGTTGAAAGTCCTGTCTTTGTTGGAGCCATTCACCTCCCCTCTCATCCACCATAAGCGTTTTTTCTCACTTTTTATTGTACGTCACTAGCTCTGAGCGTAGCATATTCACGCGGATGCATTTACATTGCAGTCGGTACAGGCTAGATGGTGTACAACTGACACGCCTAAAGCAAGAGAGGCGTTTTGCTGGCAATATGACTTGTGCTTAGTCTACCGTGCCATTCATATGCCATTTAGTGCAACTGGGTTGGATGTGTGATAGTGCCACATGGCCTGGAACCATAAGTAGAGACTTCCTTTGGAAGCGTTGGTCTGTGAGGAGGAAGTGGCGCTTATTGCTGGGAGGCAACCATCTGCAGGGCCTACGGCGAAGAACAGGTCAGCCATGTGTTAATGGTTGCTTCTCACTGCTCAAGGCAGAGGAACATGTGCTGTCAGTTCCTGTCTTCACAGCTTCATCCATCCATCCATCAATAGGAGACATCTAGAGATCAGGGGCATCTGGGTCGCACAGAAGCAAAACACCCATCTATCAAGTTTGATTCTTGGCAACAACAGAACCTCCAGCTCGGTTTTGTGCTCCGAAGAACACAATTGGCAGTGTTGCTTGGTAGGGAAGCCAGGAAGGGATCACCTCCTTCTCACTGCATGAGCAGGTATTCAGACCAAAATCCACCCCGCGTTGGTGGGGGTGGGCTGATTCAGGTACCAATGAGACATGAAATACAATCCATAAAATCCAGTTTGAGTAACAGATCCATGAGTTTGAAGTGTTTTACAGATGCCAAAACATTACGGTCAACAATACTATGAGACAGGATTTATCTTCACAACTCACTTTTTATTATTCTATCTTTAGTCATGATGATCGCGAGGTAGACAGTAGATATTTAGTGTTGACGTTACAAAATAATCAACCAGGACCTGCAAGTATGTGGTTCAACTTTTTAGCTTTTTTGGAGCCATCCGCGTTCACACCACCTTAAACTTGTATTCTTTCTAACAGCCAGCAGGGGGCGACTCCTCTGGTTGAAAAAAGAAGTCTGATTGTATAGAAGTCTATGAGAAAATGAGCCTACTTCTCACTTGATTTATTACCTCAGTAAACATTGTAAACATGAGTTTATGGTCTCAATCGCTAGTTTCAAGTCTTCTTCAATACAGCATGATGTTCATTTAGTAAATTATGGTCCCATTTAGAGTCAAACAGACCATAAAGCAGGGTGTGCTTTAGGGCGTGGCTACAATGTGATTGACAGGTCGCTACCACGGCGTTGTCTGGTCAGGGAGTTGTCCGTGTTTTCATCCTACAACTTTAACCCTTTCACAGTGTGATTTCAGTTCAGGAAAGTTAATTGTAACATTTTTGGTCGCCTGAAAATGTCTTATTCAGCATTTGGTTGTACTTAGCTCCACCCTCTCGTGTCACTTCTGGTTGCAAAAAAACAAGATGCGACGGCCAAAATGCTCAAGGCTTCAAAACGGCAGTCCACAAACCTATGGGTGATGTCACGGTGACTAGGTCCACCAAACTAACCTTATTCACATGAATGAAGGGTCTGCGTTTGTTCACGCAGGGCTAAAGTTGGTCTGAACTCGGCCTCAGTGACTCCTGTTGGTTGGTCTCAGTGCTCCACACCCTCTCCAGGACAACAAAAATCCAAAGTTTAAGAGATGACACATTTCATTTAATTAAGCAAAGCCTGCAAGCTAGTTTAGGCAGCCAACTCGAGCCCACCACTATTCTGACATGGCATACTGCTCTCACTGCAACATATATCCAACATCGCACCCTTTGGATCACGGCGGTGTACTTAAGTTGTCAGCGCTCTGCTCACCCTTTTGCTGACACACTGCTCACCTCAAATCTCTGCTGACACTTTGCTGCCACTGCCGTTGTTCATGTAGCGTTTCATAAGCCCCACCGTCACCACAGCATCCAGCTGTGAGTCTTGGGAGGGAAGTCATTATCGTCACTCCTCAACCCCTGCTGCGCTGAGCTTGATGCGTCCTTGGGGGAGTGATGAAATCAGAGCCAAATATCACATATTTTGTAGTCACATAATAATACATTTCACATAACATGGCTATGGCAATATAGTTCAATTGTAGTTCGCTGATCTAAGGACAAAGGTATGTTTTCTTCCAGTTATGATAAATTCAGGTCATAAGAGTGGGGTTGTGTCACTCTGTCAACCACCAAACCTGTTCATTATTAAAGCAGAATAATGCTGGGTACACACTACATGAGAATCAAGCTTATGAGCAAAGCCCAGATTTTTTGATGGCTCTAAAGATTAGGTGTGAGGTATGTTAAGAGTGTTTTTTACATCCCCCGATCGGCTCAAAAGTCCATCCTGGCCGAACACCGATCTCAAATCGTAAGTATTAATCATGTTCAATATTTACGATCGGATATCCAGTTGTGTGTGAGGAACCCCAGGAACAGCCAATGACGCGGTCACGTGGGAAAGAACGATTACCAATTGGGAACCAAGCTGACTGAAGAAAGAAGTACAACAACCACCATCATGGTGTCCGCGGCTAATGCATGAGCTAATGCAAAACGCGAAGCATAAAGTAACAGTAAGACGGACCTCAGAAATTGAGGACCAACTTGCTGATTTGTGGCAACAACACAAGTGTTTATTTAACGTGTCTCATTGATTTCATCCATATTTTTTATTTTTTCTTCTTGAATTTTAAGAACAAAGAAGAGCAAAAACTAAAATTACTATCGTCCACCATGTTTTTTTACACTAAAGTCATGTTTTGATCACGATTTTGCGAGATTTCCGTTTTATTGTTAGTCGGGACTCTTGTTGGGTCGTGTCTAGAAGGGAACCAGCAAATTGTTGAAACTCGCACCAGATGGTTAAGGTTAGGCATTGACCTCGAATAGTTAACGTCAGGTATTGACCTCGAATAGTTAAGGTTAGGTATTGACCTCGAATAGTTAACGTCAGGTATTGACCTCGAATAGTTAAGGTTAGGTATTGACCTCGAATAGTTAAGGTTAGGCATTGACCTTGAATAGTTAAGGTTAGGTATTGACCTCGAATAGTTAAGGTTAGGCATTGACCTTGAATAGTTACGGTTTGGCATTGACCTTGAATAGTTAAGGTTAGGTATTGACCTTGAATAGTTAAGGTTAGACATTGACCTCGAATAGTTAAGGTTAGGCATTGACCTTGAATAGTTAAGGTTAGGCATTGACCTTGAATAGTTACGGTTAGGCATTGACCTTGAATAGTTAAGGTTAGGTATTGACCTTGAATAGTTAAGATTAGGTATTGACCTTGAATAGTTAAGGTTAGGCATTTACCTTGAATAGTAAAGGTTAGACATATATATACATATATATATATATATATATACCTGAGGTCATGTGTGAATTTATAGTTAGACGATCTGAGCCGCCCTACTGCAAACTACTTTTGAATCGCAGCTGCATCACCAACAGAGGTGGTTCACAGACAGATGGTTTCTATGACAACGTTATTTGATAAGCTCTCTCAACGCGATCAAAAGTGAGGAATAAAAAGCCACCTACTCAATAAGTCATAGACTGCTGAGAGCAACTCTATCACTGCTTTGTGCAATTTTGGACGTCAGTTTTAGCACAATGACGGAGGCTTCTTCAGGTGGAGGGCGATTATGTCTTTGTGAATCAAAGTCTAATTGCATCCGGTGTGCTTGGCGTTCATACCGAGGTGCTGCCAGAAAGTGTCGAAACAGATGAGGAAGAATGAGAGTGAATGACAGTTATGTGAGATGAATGATGATAGATGAGTTCAGTTTAGCTTGCTACATGGAAAGTCCAAAAAGTAAATTCTTTAAAACTTCTTCTCTTTTTGAGGTAGATTAGTTATCAGAGGAAAATTCAAACAAAAAAGTACAGATCAAGATCAAGATTACGTTTATGTGCACAAAATATTCTGGTTTTTGCCCACACTCCGAAAAAGACAATGGTTGCGTCCGAAATTCCATACTAATATGCTATTTAGTACGCTAAAACAGTATGTGACATTAATTAGTATGTCCGAAACCTTAGTATGAAACTAATAGTACGTGAATAGCATACTATTTCCGGTGAAATATTACAGTATACCAACGCTTGTCACTACGGCAAGCCCCCAGGAAGAGCGTCGGCCGTTGATGCCAATTTCTTTAGTGGCCAAACGGCGGTACTACAACTTCCGTGTCCATCATGTGATGCCATTTGGCCCAAAAATACTTTTTCCCATAGACTTACATTGGGAAAGAGACGTCTGTAACTCGGAGGGTTATGCCCATGGGCCCAATGGATGCAGAAGATCGCCGGAAGTTCCGGGTACTTTTCCACTTGGAAGTCGAGCCATTTTGGGGATCATGCGCCCCTGAGCAACTTTCATAGGAATGAACGTGGCCCCGCCTCCAACGCTGTATCCAGTTCTCTTAATACATCCATGCACTACAGTGGCATAAATATCCCACAATGCAATGCGGTAGTGATGACAACATTCATAACGGACGTTGACAGACAGCTCTGTAACATCAAAAACACTTCAATTTAAGTGTAAGTATAAGATTTCACTTTGTTAGGCGTAATATATATTTTAAATTAATTCAGACTTTGATTCTCAAAAACCATCCTTTTGGTCACATGAGGTTCCCACTGGTTACCATGGTTACACAAATCCAACCAGCTGTTTACAGGGCTAAATCAAACACGGTTAACTTTTCCTGCTTGGGCCAGAGTTGTTATCGTTACTCGCGCCCGTCGCCGCCGCTCTCTCTCTTGCTTCACCACTCACTTCCCACCTACACACACACATGCGCTACGCACTGGCTCTGCTCCAAATGACCTACGCTACTGTTACAACTGGCTCTAGGGAGGACCATTTGCATTTTTGCGAATACACTGGGCTACACACTGGACCTTCAATAGTCGAATATTAGTGACCATGTAAAAGTAGTCAATTTTGTAAAGATCTAATATTGTATTGAGTGTTATTTATGACATTTCACAATAAAAGGCCTGTTCAGGAAGCTCCTCTTCTCTGACTGTTTACTGACCCAACAAATAACTTTCCACTACATCATTGAAAGCGTAACACACAAGTCTTGTGACGCAGTTCATATGGGGAAAAACAAATTAACGTTTATATGCCAGCGTTAGATTTGATTCATTAACGTCAACAACGACAGTAAATGATCACAGATTGGATGACACAACTTTACTGTTGCAACCATGGCAACCTGGAGAATAGGATCCAGCATCTTGATAGGCTGTCGCCGCTGCGACTAGGCAGCCTGGTTGCATAATGCTCTCAACCTTGGCTTTGATGCGTTCCTCTTTATATCTTTGTACCTGCAGTGAATGTTCATGTAATGTGTTTTAGGCAGATAAGAAAACGATTGCATTTAATGGTGAGAGTGATACGGGAGAGCCTAAAGGAAGAGGGGTCAAAGAGCAACTGCTGTTTCCACTTCCTAGAGGCGTTAAGTCTGCATAGAAAATCTACATTCCCTTGGTATGTTAATGCTGTTATCCATTGCTCAACACAGTACAGTGGACACAGCAAGATGGAAATTAGCATTAACGGTCTGTTTCCGTCTGCACGTGTGTGTTTGTGTGTGTGTGTGTGTATGCGCAGGGTGGATCAGCCTGAAAACTTTGCAAACTACTTCCAGCAGATTTGAGCAGCAGAGAGAGTTTAGCTTCTTGTCAAAGCCATCTGCTGCTGATTTAATAAAACGTGTTTGAACTGTGTCACATTTTTTTTTTCCAACTGGTCTCTCCGTTTACGCAACGCCGCACGCCGTATAGAGGAGGGAACACAGCGAGCAGCGGCATGCAGAGAACAGGAAGAGGAAAAGTAATGTGTATGTGTGAGAGAGAGAGAGCTGTTGGCGGTGGGTGGGTGGGTGTTGGGGGATGGGGTTGCAGAGAATGAGAGCATGAATGTCACTTTAACATGCAGCGTCTTCCCTCTAACACATGACCGTCAGTTCACCCATTTCAAATCTGATAACCATTTCGTTCCTTGTTGGAGACACTGCATGGAGTTCATAATAAAGCGTGTTATGAATCACGACGGAGGACGGCCACATTTGCATATTTTCAAGGGGTCTATTAAAAAGTTAGAGACTAATGGTGACAAATTACACATTTTCTGAGATGCAAAGGTTTTACAGTGATTCTTTTTTTTTTCCTTCCATGGATTTATTGAGTCAATATACAGAGCAAGCTATGGGAGATGCAGTTATTAAGAAGCCAGTCTTCCTGTGTGTGTTGGAGTAGAGAGCAGAGGAGCTGACCTCAGAAGAGGACACTTTCACTGCTCTTAATTACCAGCGATTCCTGAGAGAGAAAAAGATCAGTTAGTTCATCCGCGCCGCAAGCATTGTGGCTGCTTTTCTTGCTCCACTCTCACACAGCATCACTGAAACAAACGCACCCTCAGCCCTTTGTCACGTCCTCATTTAATGATGCTCCTGTGGAAAAAAAAACTGGATTTTTCACCTTCAACGTCCAGGATTACTCATGAATATTTCAGTGGTGTGTGAGGTATGTGCCGTGGTCCATACTGTAGCTGGTGGGGAAGGCTGACTGAATCAGCATCATAGAAATAGGAACATAGGAGTAGAACGGACATATCAACGTAGCAGCATGGTCAGAGCGGCGGCCAATTTTATGTGTACCAAGGGCTGTCGCAATAACCGCAATATTGCAATACCACGATATTGACAAGCCAACTGCAGGGGACGGAAAAGGAACCGCTCAACCAACTCTTTTTTTAATTCTTGCAATGGGAGCGCCACGCTGGCCGGCAGCATGACGAAGCGCTGAGTGTCTATTCTGCACTGACTGCAGCACGTATGGCGTTTTTTTTCTGGAGAGTTGAAAAATGTTCAACTTTGGGTAAAACTCTGCGTTTGTCACTATCACTATTTACCCAGCCGTCCAATCACAATGGAGAACATATAGACCGGTGGGTCCGTCCTCTCTCCCTACGTGTTTCAGCCATCCCTTGCCGACATTTTTACTTCTGCGTATATTACGTATTATATTATATAGCAACCAAAGCGTCTCAGCTGAAAAAATACGCTGCGCCTCATTGCCTCATTCTGTGCTCTGCATTTTACAATAATCAAGTATTTAATTTGTCACCTTTAAAAAGCAACAATATACCTAATCATAGCCTAACAATAAAGCTTATTTATATAGCACTAAAATCAGGATAAATAAAGTAATTTGCAAAACAAAAAAAGGAAAAAGTTAGAATAATACCGCATATGGCGCTGTTGAACCAATCATTATCACCGCAGGGGAAATTCCTTCACCACGACAGCTTTATGTGTACCGTTGCCATAGCGACCATTGTAGCGAGCAGACTTCCGCATTAATTAAGCCAAATTACGGTAAGTCAAGGACTCACTGAGGTGAAGTTTTACAGTAACGACAACGAAACGAGCAGTGGAGTAAATGAGTCAAGTTTAACAACTTAATGCTTCATCCACACACTCTTGTCACAGCGGAGGAAAGCACATTGCTATTGCCAGATGAGTGACAACTTTGTTGGACTCATTTTCTGTAAGCAGTGTGGCGTGGTTGAATTAGCAAGCTAGCTAGCAGACAGCTGGCTGGTTAGCTCTTGGGCTGGTTCAGGCAGGATTTGGTGCTGCACCGGGTCCCTCCGCCAGGGGACAAGCTACCTAGCTATCTAGCCAGCCAGCTGTCCCCAGGAGCTGCGTCCGCTCTCGCTTCCCGGCGAGCTGCGACCACCTACGGACCCACTGACGTCGGTTCTTTTGTCACCATAACAACAAACAATTACCATTGTTTTTGTGCTAGTCAAATTACCACAGTTCAATGACTCTTCTACTCCTACTTTATGTTTCTATGATCAGCACTTTATCCCCATAATCTTCCAGTGATGTTGCAGTAGCTGGATAACCAACCCCCTCCCTCCAGCCCAGACTGGTCTGTAGCTGTCAACCATCTCAGTGATGGGGGAACATTGGATGCATGTGGCGGAGAGTGATTGGTGATTTTATTCACAGTGAGAGGAGGTCAAAAATGATTCCCACACGTAGAGTTGGATTATCACCACTTACTGCTACTTCTTATCTTTAGCATCCTGCGGCGCCTAATGAGTCTCATTAGAAAGCAGTTACAGATAGTAAAACATAAATATGTGTGCGCAGATTGTTTTTGGATTGCATTTCAGCTTCCACTGGAAGCACTGACCTTGTCGCGCGACGCATATTTCACACTTAAACAAATTCAATATGGCCCTAAGTGGAATCAGTGTGCGGACAAATTGCGCTGAAGATAATGTAACAAACAACAGGCTAAATCCAATTTCACAAACACATCCCCTTGAGGTAAGATTCAGATAGCTTGACTGCCGATGCTCACTTGCTCACACACACACGTCGAGAGTGAGAGAAGAAAGAGGAAGCGATCCCTTATTGTATTCCTATAGATATCAGGGAAATTGAATTTTTAAGGGAGCGAGCATCCTTCATTTGGCACACAATCCGTCTAACAATCCCTGCTCACAATGGATTTTCAATCTATAAATGAACATCTTCCGATAGCAGCCAGGCATGCTGAGGTGAAGTGCCTTTATTCCTTCAGTAAACCTTTATTGGCTTGTTAATCCCAAACACATTGAGTTTGGATTTAGGTATGAAGAAAGGAGATTACATCCCACGGGTCTCCCAGGTCAAATGGCCACACACACTCTTTGCAGTTCATAAAATCAGATTGGTTTCATACACCGCTCATAGCTATACCAATGAAACATAATGCACTGTGATTCATTTATATACCATGAAATCAATTCGTATGTAATCCACGTATTAGTGAACCACGAAGTATAAAGAGCGAGAGGTCAAAAACACTGAACCTTCACGCAGGAGACCGGTGTTCGTACCCCATGTGAAACCAGAAATCAACGTTGATTTATTTGTCACAGAACTTCCGTACTTAAGTTACGACACTTCAAACCATGATTGTTTTCCTAAACTCAACTACGTAGTTTTGCTACCTAAACCTAACCAAGTTGTGCATGCATTTAACAAACGTTGCTAGACATTTGTAGAAAAATGCACGAAAAATGAGGAATAACTTTTCATACGATATCATATGAACCGTTGATGATATACACTCTTCTAGTCTCATAAGAAGCACACAGTTCACGTGAATGGCAGAGAATATAAACTGGATGTTTTTGCAGTTGACGGATATTTTTGAAAACGCCTTCTAAAATGCAGACTTTAAAAAACTCTGGTTACTTTGCATCTGTGTGGACGTGTAAGACAGAGCGTTTGGTAAACCATGACGTCCTCTCATCATCTCGCGTTGTTGCTTTGTGTAATGAGCCTGCGCCAGAAACAATAACAAAGATGGTTGACTACTGACTTTTTTACATTTTGATAGCGCTGCTCGGACTAATTACTACTTTACATTTGAAAAACGTTCCAATCACAGGAGGCCAAAGCAGGAAACATATTAAACATGTCGAGGCCGAATGGTGATTGAATGAGCTTTTGGGTGATTGAAGGCGCGCTTTTGGCGCACTCAGAAGGCCTACGGACATAAACCTCAATGACCTCCCTTTCGTCATTTATGCATGTAAAGAGACAGTTGATGACAGCAGAGTGATGACAGTCATCACAGTTTGACCAGGGATCCCACCAACAATAACTGTTATCCACCTGACTGTAATGAAGCCAAAGGGAAAGGGAGTGAGAAGGGTGGTAAATAAAAAACCCTTGACCCTTAACTTGTGATCTTACTTGTGGGACGTAAATATTACGGCGAGTGTTTGGAGTCGTTCTTTGTGTTTTAGTGTGGATGGAGATATTTTGTCGTGTGAACAGTTTTTTTTTTTAAACACGGGGTAAAATATCTGTTTTTAAAAATATCTGTATACATGTAGACGGGTTTGAGACCTCTGATATTCTCCATGACAAATGGAAAAAGGAAATATACATATCCAGGGGGCAGATATATACTTTAGCTTTCCTATATCTAGTCTGGTGGATACATTGAAGCCCGTTCTCATTACACATCTGCTAGCAATCCACAAGACTTAAGAGGAAACCTGTCTTAACCGTTGAGCACTCTCAGCGTTTGTTCCGTCCAGCATGTTTACCCGTCAGCAAACTGTGGAGTAAAACTCAAAACTCCCTCCAGCCAAATGTCTCAGTGAGAGATAGTGCAGCTCTGTGCTTCTCCAGAATACAGAAACCCTTCAGGGCAGGAGCTGGCAACGGGGCGGAAATATGGAGAGTTAAAAACTCACCAAGAAAGATGGATGAATGGATGAAGTGTTCGGCAACAGTATCCCCTATGGATTATGTTTGTGATCTGCAAAATGTTTATTGCCAATTGTTTTCAAACGTTTATCCCCCTACAATACTGTATGTGTGTATTTTGTAAAGGTTAGGAAAAGACGTCATAGAAAAAATAAGTAAAAATTGTCAATGTGACTACGAGTCTAACAAAGGGACGATCGGAGAGATCAATATATGAACGTTGGGAATGTAGAGAAGGGCAGGTAAACACCATTAACCACCTTTTCTCATGCAACATTTACAAGTATTTACACATACTTTACACCTGTTAGTGCACTCAAACTGGGTTCCCAGTTGTTCCCAGATGTTTTCTTAATTTGCAGTGCCTTAAGGCCACCGTTATATTGTCCCCGTAAGCTAACAAAAAAGTGTAAGAACTTCAGTCAGTGACTACGAATCTTTGAACTGAACTGAACAAAACAATTTTTACTCATTAAAGTGAGTCATAATTTACACCTCTATGACGAACTCTTTCAGCTTCCACTGTAATGTTGAATTATAGTGGGTCAAGTATAGCGTACAACCAGAGGCTACTGTTTATTGCTGGTCGGTCACACATATTGCAATCATTCACATACAATAGCTTTTATTTTATTGTTGTTTAAAAAACATAAAACAGGATACCTTTGTACTACAGTGAATTCTTGACATGACCTAATTATGTATGATTGCCTTTAATCGACTGTAATAGCATTTCTATTTGCCTCCTGAGCGTACAATCATAAGATCATCACATTTCCTGCCTTCATGCTGAAAATAATTATTGATGTCTTGAACCTGTCGGCTCGCACGCTGTTCCTTCATGTGCTAAGTGACGCTCGTATCTCCTGTCGGTAGAACGATAAATCAGTGAGAGCAGAGGCTGTAGCCCGAGGGAACGGAGAGCACAATGGCTTAGTTAGCAAAAGCCCCGAGGTGAGCAGTGTCAGTCACTAACTCCCTGCAGAGACCCACTGGACCTCAGAGCGCTCCCCACTGGGAACATTAGAGAAACAGGCCTTGTGGCTGGATACACATACACACACTCATACACACACACACCTACACTCATGGAAGAGAAAGAAAATGATTGTTGGCAAGTAGGGATGCACCGATTATGAAATTCTGGGCCGATATCGATGTTTTTGTTTATTTTGTTTTATTCCCCTTTAGTTCCAGGGAAACAAAGACCTTCATTATAAAAAATAACTGAGCTGTTTTAAAGTCATTCAGCATTTCATTACACGGTCTTTGAATGAGCACAAATTCAATCATACAACTTTATGAAACAACCTTCTTTCACAAGATTATTTTTTGTTTTCTGCTTCAACAGACTTTTCAGCTGCTACACAACTACCTACTCAATGAGATGAATGTTTCAGTTCTTACACAGCCCAACTAAAATATTTCTTTTGTGAAACATAAATTAAATGTAAAAGCGATTAGAGAGATAAGCAGCGTTTCGCCACTCATGTAGACTTATATACTCGGGCGGGCCGCCCATATATTAATGGCCACATAAGTATATCCATCCGAGAATACAATGCCATCCGTGATCGATTACCTAGAGGACTAGTAGCGGCAGGACGCCGTCGGGGAGCGGATGGAGAGCTCTGCTCTGCTGGTGCGGCCTCGCTGCTTCAGCTGGTCGGGCTGGACGGACCCGATGCAGCGGTCCAACGTGCTGCTCAACCAGGACTGGAGTCCAGTATCGGGGACAAACTGCTGCTCAGGCTGTAACGTACCGGGTGGGGTAATTTTTCTTGAACATAACTAATACTTCCGTAATACTCCCACATGACCGACTTTTTCTTTCACTTTTATGTGTAACCAAACCACACATGCACATGGCGTACCATGCCACAGTTGTGTCCAGCCAGTGGCTTCTTCTCTGAATCAGCAGCTGGTTACTGTTGTCAGATAACAAATAACTAACACAACATTTAGCCGGAGCAAAATCGATGCAACACAACAGATAAACATCGGCCACTGCCATCAGCGAATGTCATCTTATTTGCCGATATGCCAATGGCAGTCAACAAAGCGAATATCGGCCGATACTGATGTTCAGCCAATAAATCAGTGCATCCTTATTGACAAGGTTTTGAAAAAAAATTGTTTTGGTGAATTTGGAACCATACATCACCTTTTTCACTCTGAAAGAAATCAAAGGCTGTCGCTGCAAACCTGTCTCCTACAAAATACGGTTCTCATACAACTAAACTGCATTCTCAATTATGTTTGGAGGGAAAGTATTTTCTCCCGGATTACGGTCGCACTTTTAAACACGTGGTTAACGTTGTAAATTGAAACAAAACAAAACAAAAAATACAAGAACACTATTTGGTTAGGTTTAGTAAAAAAAAAAAAAAAACATTAAAGGTTTGGCTTAAAATTACTGCGAAATTGAAACAAAACAAAAACACGACAAAAATACTTGGTTACGTACGTTTGTTGTGTTAAACTGTGGAGATAAATTAAATCAAAGCTGAAGTAGGCGAGATTGGAGCAAATATGATTTAAAAAAGTGATTTTTATAAAATGGTTACTATATTGTGACAGTAGTACGTGAAACAGGTGTCCTGAAAAAAAAATCATGTACCTCTTCCGGTGCTCCTAACGGCATCTGCAAGATTTCACATACCGGAGGAAAACAAGCAGTAAGAGCTGATCTGAGGTCTGCTGTCCATCTGCTGTCTATGAGAGCCGGCTGTCAATCACTCTGAACTCTGACCAAACGGTGAAACTAGGCAGCGCTGATCAAATATGAATCAATATTATGTTACGTTAATGCCTATTTCTCTCCTCAAATGTTTTCAGAATCATCTTGTAGTGCACGGTTTAGCTGTAAAATTAGAAAGTTTGTGACGCCGTCGCCATTGTGAAAGCTGGTGAAGGAATGCCAAGTCCCGGTAACATGACCGGAGCACAGCCAATAGGAACGCTCTCTCAATGAAATGACCTGTGATTAGTCAAAGATTTTCTAAAGCCTGAAAACAGAGCCATGATGAAGGCGCAGAAGTCTAGTTATCTCTCAGAACACTTGAATTACAATATGCTGAAATGTTATTATGGGATTTTTGCCCGATGATGCCTAAAATATACTGCCTACAGCAGCTTTAAGTGAACGTTGACTTTCGGTTTCGCACGGGACACGAACAGCGGCCTCCTGGGTGAAAGTCCTGTGTTTGTTTGACACATCCACCACCCTGACCGGAGACGGGGCCGTGTCTCTCCGTGTTTTCGGTCCTTCTGAGATTACTTCAGGATCTCCTAATGAACAAGCTAGACTGAACACAACCATTCATAATGCAGGTTGTGTGATGTTATCACACATTCTTCAGGGAAACATCATCCATTATAAAGTGTCTCTCTCTCTCTTCATTGCTCAGCTCATTTCTTCATCTATTTTTTGCCACGAGCCATGCACGCAACACCAACATACAACATCACCTCACTTGTCTTTCTGACTCCTGGCTCCCTGGTAGAGAATCTATATTAAGCCTCACAACAAATACAGATTCACTACAGTTCTGCTGATATTATGACCCAGTTGACGTGTGTTTTTTCTTCTGCTTTTCGTCCTCTGGCCAATAATGCTGTTTATCCCTCAGGCTGTCCAGTTGCTCAATGACTGGTGTTGGTGGAGGAGGGGGAAGAGCTCAGCTACTCTCTTCAAACATATTTTTGCTTACAGCACAAGTCAGATTCTGCATGTTTATTCTGTTGAATCACCACTTGTCTAGTATTGCTCAACATTTGGCAGATCATGACAACACACTGGAAACATATTGGTGTAAACAATGAACACAAACATTGCCAATATTTCACCGCGTGGACCATCAGGAATGCAACACCATAATAAAGCCAGCAATTGAAACTCCCCACTACAGATGCTGACCATGAAATTTTAATGCCGGCGCTCACGTGCAATTTCCGTTATTGTTCAACCACAGAGGCAAAAAGGGAAAAGCTGATGAAAAAGATTAAGGTTGTAGAGTGGGATGTTGTTTTCGTGTAATCATCACATTTTTGATAAGTGTTAATGGAATAATATTCTCTTCAAAGCATGTTGTACTAGTGCAAAAACATAATCAATTGAGCCGGAGACACACAGTGCAGAACACCAAACCATAAAGGAGCATCTTAACTCCTTTATCCTTTATCCAACTCTCTGAAATAATAAGCTTAAAGCTGTTAAAATGTAAACCGCAAGCATTTATAATGAGGTAAACACAATTGGCTCCGGATCAGAAGTAGAGGAGGGAAAAAAAAAAACATCCTGCCTTTTTAATACCTAAGACTAATGGGCAAATTGTTTTCATGCGACAGTGCCAGACTGGTGGGCAGAAGATAAAGATTGGAGCATTTTGTTGCACTGTTGCAGCAAAAAAAATTCCAGCTCAAAAGAAACAGATTTGTTGGAAAAGAAATAGTAAAATATTTAACATGAAATGAATATTGATGATGCAGGTGGAGGCTGAGTAAAACAACAACAATGATTATATCTGAGTCACACAGCACCGAACTAACCTGCATCGCTGCATACGCCACCCACTCTGCTTTGACCTTTCAGCATAATGTATAATTTCAGTACGACATATTTTATGTCTCTTCCAGTTGCAAGTAAATTACCTAAACTCCAAATCTGTTGTACGTACAGGTGTTGACTTCAGTGCTGTCACTTTCGACCCTGCAGGTGAAATGGCAGCGACCTATCAAGATGAACAAACACACAAATGGCAACCACAGGGGGGGCTGCCTTCAGGTATGAATCTGGGTCCTATGACGAGCCTCCCTGTGTGGATCCTCTGAGGATGCTTTGCGGTATAACCTGGGGGAACAACAGACAAACTCCACCAGGAGCTTCTCTTTTTGACAAGTGGACTCCCTGCCACCTGTGAGAACTCTGATGTGCATCAGTGGCTGAATGTTACCAGACCCTCTAAGCGTGGACGGATAAATGAGACAATGTTAAAGGCCCCCCACCCCTCCTACACAGGAGCAAGACAAACAACGCATTGCAGGTGTTGCGGGCCTCTTTTTTGTGTGTCTCCTTTTAGTCATTTTGCTTCTCTTTGTGTTCGTTTTGCATCCTTTTATGAGTCTCATTATAGAGTTATACTTTTTGTGTTTATTTGTGGCTCTCTTTACAGTTGTTTTGAGTCCTTTTGAAGTCATTTTGCATCTCTGTGGTTGTTTTGCGTCTCTGCGGTTGTTTTGCGTCTCTTTGCGGTAATTTAGCATCTTTTTTGCAGTTGTTTGGTGTCTCTGCATTTGTTTTGAGTCTCTTTGAAGTCATTTTGTGTCTCGTTGTGGTCGTTTTACTTCAATTTGTGGTCATTTTGTGTCTCTTTGTGGTCGTTTTACTTCTCTTTGTGGTCGTTTTACTTCTTTTTGTGGTAATTTTGTGTCTCTTGGTGGTCGTTTTATTTCTCTTTGTGGTCGTTTTACTTCTCTTTGTGGTTGTTTTGCATTCCTGCGGTTGTTTTGAGTCTCATTGTGGTAAATTAGCATCTTTTTTGCAGTTGTTTGGTGTCTCTGCAGTTGTTTTGAGTCTCTTTGAAGTCATTTTGCATCTCTTTGTGGTTGTTTTACTTCTCTTTGTGGTCGTTTTGTGTCTCTTTGTGGTCGTTTTACTTCTCTTTGTGGTTGTTTTACTTCTCTTTGTGGTCGTTTTGTGTCTCTTTGTGGTCGTTTTACTTCTCTTTGTGGTCGTTTTACTTCTCTTTGTGGTCGTTTTGTGTCTCTTTGTGGTCGTTTTACTTCTCTTTGTGGTCGTTTTGCATCTGTTTGCGGTTGTGTTGAGTCTCTGCAGTGGTTTTGCGTCTCTCTGCAGTTGTTTTGCATCTCTTAAGTAATTTTGTGTCTCTTTGTGGTTGGTTTGCATCACTTTGAGGTCATTTATCTCTTTGTTGTTGTCTTGTGTCTCTGAAATAATGTTGTGCCTCTTTGTGGTTGTTTTGCATCTCTAGAGTAATTTTGTGTTTCTTTATGGTCATTTTACTTCTCTTTGTGGTTGTCTTGCATCTCTTTGTAGTTGTTTTGTGTCTTCGTGGTTGTGTCACATACCCCTGTGGTTGTTCTACATCTCTTTGTGGTTGTTGTTTGTGGTCTTTTCAGAAGTCTCATACCGAGGGGCCTGGGGGTCAGGGGCTGCTGGTCATGTACCTGGTGAGCTCGTTCAAGATGCATCTACTAGAAACATTCAGCATATCCACTATCACTGAAAAAACAACTGAAGTCCTGCAACAACTCAGTGGGTGATGTGGGATGCTCACATGAAATGAGAGGCAAGAAAAATCGACATTGTAGGGAGAAGAGATACATATTGTAATAGTGAGCAGAAACCGAGCTGAGTTGTGAATTAAGCCTCACGAGCCTAGCCTGCTGCTCGCTGCACCCCACACACACAGTGTCTGCATTACAAGCAGCTGGTAGGTGGTGAGATGTGGTTGACGTCTGCTTGTGGGCAGATTGTCTGTAAGGTTTTTTTTTTTTTCAAGGATATGAGAGGCTCTCCATTGACTGGGAAGATGGACTGCCTTCATACAGCCAAAAGTCACAAGTGAACATCTGCTGTAAGAGAATATTAGAAAAAAACAGTTTCCCTCCTTCCCTCCTTACAATAGACCCAGACTCTCCTCAAGACTTGGTTGCCATAGTTATGGGAGGCAGTGGAAAAACACAGCTGAATGATGGAATTATTAATAAATGAACAAAACAAGTCTCCTGCGTTGAGCTCGCTTGCGCACATGCACAGCAGAGTATACTAATAACATCCTGCCTAAAAAAAGACAATAGACGGTGGATGCAAAAATTACATGGCTGCGTGAATGCATCACTTGAGTAGTTGTTTTGGACGCAGCCCATTTAGTATTTCATTAATAGAGTAGTGTATTTTTGGCCGCATGGATGGTGCATTTGCTGAAAACAGGAACTCTGAATGCCCTGCCTCCTCTGAAACATTTTGGCGACATTTTTAACTGTGATCCTTAATCCAAGATTCAAAGTGGCATGATTCATCAAACAGTGCCCAGCGCCTCTTTTTTATTTCAGGTCTATGTTTAAAACTGATCACCGTGCCTCATTGAGAACCGATTGTTCTGTGTATGTGAAATGAAATAACAATAGACTAATCTGCAACCCAATCCTCTTGACACAGATACAACATTGTTTGATAAGGCTGATCTGCAAAGCTGGGGGTGGTCAACATGAATACACCTTTCCTCAGTTTTTCTATTTGGATGATGTGTTTAGTAAATTACTATTCTCTGCAAATCTGGGATTATTGGTGCATTTGAGGCAAAAGAAAAACAGAAATGAGTGCATTCACTTTCTTCAGACAGTTAAATGAGAAGATAAATACCACTCTGATGTCTGTGCATGATGCTGGAGCCAAGAGACACTTAGTTTAACTTTGCATAAAACAAAAGAAATCAGCTCGTCTGGCTCACTCTGAAGTTCAAAAATATGCCTACAGACACCTCTAATGTATTCACATTATAGCGGAAAAAACAATGCTCTTATGCTGTGCACTCCGTGTTGCTCCATCATTAATACTTAACTTTAGTTGCTACTAAAAAGTTCCACTACATCCACTTTGTGAGATTCAAAACAAAGCAATATACCTTCCTAACTCGAGAGATCTGGGAAAGTAAAGGTAAAATTTGTTGAAAGTTTATGACAGTAAACGTGTCAGGTCAGCGGTGTTCATTTGTTGTTGCAATTACAAACAAACATCTTGATATACAGCAGCTAGTAATCTCATTAACAGTCACTGATGCGTTTTATGCGTAGGTGGACATCTTGTTCTGGAAAGATCATTTATTTTGGACGACTCTTCCAGCTCCTCTAACACACACTGGACCGACTGGGGACTTCGCGACCCTTCTCAATGACCTCTGCTGTGCCGGTGGAGAGGATGTCCGTCATCAAGGGCTCTAAAGCTTCTCCCAAGCATCACTTTTCAGTGATGATTTTCTCAGTTCACAAGAGGCTCTCAGATCAGCCCATATAATAAAGTGGCCACTCAGAAACAACAGCACATGAGTGTCATCTTAAGCCCACATATAGAATAAGAGGATGATAATGAGGATGAGGATGAAGGTGATGAGGATCAATTGATTCCCCAACAAGAGGTTTCGGGTTGCACAGAATTTATTTCACGCTGCCATGGCAACAGCTGACGACAGCGGGGTCAAAAATGCACGGAGGTGTGGGGTGGGTGGGCCGGTGGGTGGGTAGTGGATCCGATGGTAGGCAGACCTGTGGAGCGGAGGTGGTGATTGTGGTGCTAATGGTTTTTCAGGAGGGGGAAGGGTTGGTGTGAGGGCCCTTCATTGCACTTGTGTCGGTTTAATGACTCCACAGCATGATTACTCAGGTTAGTCCGCACAGTTACATAAACCAACACTCGGGTTTGTGTGCTAAATGTGGCGGTCCTGTTGCTGTGAAGTCCAGCTGATGACATGAATTAGATCATAATAGTATAGTGAAGTTAGCTATAGCAATACTGCAAATATGTATGGTAATCGGTTACCTGAAATGATCTTTTCTTGAATGTCAAAAGTAAATGCATTTCAATTATTTCAGCAAAATATGAATATTTTTTATTTATCATCTGGAATCTAGATAGGGCTTGGTTAAGTAATAGGACTATGGTAATGTGATAAACGAAAGCAACATAAAACATTCATCTTATTTCACAATATTCTGCATAAAATCTATCTCGACCTGAGACCAGCGGGATTGAACAGGGACTTACATGCTCCCTTCACTTCCCAATAATTATTTCCTGCTACGACAGTCCTATCGTCTTTTTATATTTTATTCAGCGCCCTCCAACACAGCTTCCACTAATTAGCGAAGCAGCACAATCTTGTGATGCCATGTTGCAGTAATAATGTTAGATAAATGCCTGCCTCTGCAACTCTTACCCCTCTTTAGTTACATCCTGCAACCACTGATACCGGTTCAGCTGCGTGCGGTGATAATGGATGGTATATTGATTTGCCATTACCAGATGGGGATTTTTTTTCACAGCAAAAAATTGCCATTTAATTTTTTCTCGCTTCGACTGGTGGCTAATTTATGAGCTGTGATTTGTGCTGTTAATGGCTTTTTAAAAGATGTAACCTGGTTTAGCCTCAAGATATTCACTGAATGATGCCTCATCCTGTCAATCAGTACTGAGTTTTTTTTTTTTAAAGCTTTGTCTCCTACACTCATTACTCAACCCTGTCTCCTACTAAATTACCATCCCATACAACTAAACTGCATTCTCAATTACATTTCGAGGAAACATATTTCCTCCCAGATTACGGTTGCAGTTTTAAACAGTTTTAAACACGTGGTCAGTGTTGTAAATTGAAAAACAAATGCAACAAAACTACTTAGTTTAGTTAAATTAAATTTAAAAAAACAGCATGTTAAAATGACTATGACACTAAACCAAAACAAAACTACTTCGTTAGGTTTAGGCAAAAAAAAATAAGTAAACACTGACTTTTAGTTTCTCATGGGACACGAACAGCGGTCTCTTGGGGGAAAGTCCTGTATTTGTTTGACCCTTCCACCACCAACTCCACCAACCCATAGTGGGCTTTCTCACTTGTTATACTGGTTATTATTCCATGTAACTTTCATTAATGCTCTGCACGTCGCTTGTTGTACTATCTCATATCCTAAAGTCTTCCTGCGGACTATAACAAATATATTTGTGATAGGTCAAAGACAAACATGATCCGCAACAAAATATGTTTCCCTTCAAACATAATTGGAAATGCAGTTTAGTTTTATGGGAACATGATTTTTAGGAGACGGAGCAGCATTACTCGATACATTTCTAGGAATATAGAGATGCAAGATTTCAAGTTCCTCTGCTAGTAGCATCGAATATTTCGTCAAAAATCATTGCGAGTGCATCCGGTGCCGAGGATAAATTGTAGAGTCCATTTACCTCATAAATGATGACACATGGCTCTTTCCTCATCATGATAGTACATGTTTAATAATAGATCGTATTTTGAATCGATATTGGTGATTCTGGCTCTGGAATTACTCGGTATCAAATCAGAACCACATTTTGTGGTATCGTCAACCCCTACAATGAAGGCTGGACTGCGTGCCAGAACTCTACATTTCAATAGGAAACTACATCATGGCTTTAATTGGTACAGATTCTGTTCTTTGTAAAAGCTTTATTAACCAACCCCGTATCACGCCAAAGCGTGTAATAGACCCGCCTGTCCACCAGAGGACAGCATGTCAGTGCCACCTTGCTTGGCCGACGCGTGAATATGCAGAAGGTGCAGCGTACCAGCAGGGGGCAACAAAGCCACTGACTTAGGTTTAGGAAAAAAACGTCATGGTTGGCCTTAAAATAAGTACGTATTATGTACGGAAACATTACATAAGTAAAGAAAACACATCACAAATATCACAAAAAAGCCACCGGTCACCTGGTTGAAAGTCCTGTGTTTGTTGGACCCATCCACCAAACACTCCCGCCCGCCATAAGCAGTCTTTCTCACTTTTTAATTCTAAAGCGCAGCATATTTACGTGGATGCGTTTACATTGCAGTCAGTACAGACTACATGGAGTACAACTGACACGCCAAAAGCAAGAACGGCGTTCTTATTGCATGTTTTGCCTTGCGCATTATCGTGTCAATCATACACCTTTTTGTGCGACCGGGCTGTATCAACTATAGGTCTTTTTCAATCAATCACATTTATAAGGATATAATGTACTTTTTCTCTGTTATGATTGTTTTAATAAATAAAAATATTCATATAATTTGTTTAATATAAATACGGAAGAAGACAGATCTATTTTACCTTACTAAAGCAAGCCTTGAAAAGATCATTAGGGAATCAAGGGAGGAAAAGATTATGGTGGATACGACCTTAAAGGATTTTCCTTTTGCCAACTGAAGGCACATGTCACATAATAATACTTGGTGTGAGTGGATTCAAACCACTAAACTGACTCAGTTAATCTGCCTTAATGTAGTCAAGGGGAGTATCCCTGCATGTAATTTTAACATGGTTGTGAGAGAGTATAGGCCAAAGGGGGGCCACTTTGCTTGTCGCTCTCCAAAGGGTCGACAAGCTGAGCGCCAAGGAAGCTACAGCACGCTCCCCTCACTTTAATTAAAGACTTCTACTGGACAAGAGTTAGCAATTAGAGTGTCTCCTCAACTACTGTATGTCCCCAGGGAGGTGCCGAGAGGAACTCCCACTCACCCATTAATGTTTAAACTGGCCTGATTGAGCTGAATTATTCAGTGAATCACTCGTCCTCTGTGGGTAAGTACCTCCTTGTTGGTTTGGTCCTGAGGCCTGAGTCTATGTGATTATATGGGCTGCTGCAGTAGCTGTGGTTTAGTCAGTGATTGGTGGTGTCGCCGAGGGACTGTAAACATTGAGGGATACTGTGATTTGGGAAACTGTTAAAGCATAAAAATTGAAGAGTGAAGAGAAGTGTCAAAAGTATCAAGGGGGGCAGAATCATTGAAAGGCAAGTTGTCTTTTAGTCCACTAAAGGCCCTGATACACCTAGCCGACGGTCGGCAGTTTGGGGCTGTTGGCGAGTGTCCATCGACCTAGTTTTTTTGGTGTGTCCTGCACCGTCGGCTCTAGTCTGCCTGTGTCTGAGTTTTTTCGGCCGATTCAACATATTGAATCAGCGGCGCTGCTTGTCGGTCAGAGAAATCACTCTACATGGTACATCTGGTTTTCTGTTTGAGTAGAAGAATGTTTCCTCTATAAAGGTTATAGCCTAGTTACCAACAGGTAATAGTAAAAGTTTTACTTATAAAAGCTGAATGAAAGTTAAAGGGAGTCTGAGATTACAGTGGGCAATGTACTACAGCTATCTTATTCTAGCTTGTAGCAAACTTCCTGTTTCTAGCAGGACAATACACAGGAGAACACACTACACAGTTTTACCATTATGAAATATAACAAGAGCCCATCTGCTTTTACCTGCCAACTATTACTGTTTTCTAGAGAGTCAACCCGATCTTATGGGAAGGCGTATAAATAGCACAACATTACAAAGACATGAGGTCATGAGGACGCATTTTAGCCTTTTCGCGTGTCATTTGTACGCCACACAACAAAACTACGGTAACGTTCTCAGTTAGGTTTAGGCAATAAAACCACTTAGGTTTAGGAACAACGTCATGTTTGGGCTTAAAATAAGCCTGTAAACGAAGTAATATAAGAACGGAAAACACGTCACAAGCGTCACTAAAAAAACATTTGACAAACTTACAAAACAAAACACCGGTCTCGACCACCGGTCTCATGGTTAAAAGTCCTGCGTTTGGTGGACCCATCCACCTCACCTCCCGCCACCATAAGCAGTCTTTCTCTCTTTTTAATTCTACGTCTCTAGCTCTGAGTGCAGCATATTTACGCGGATGTGTTTACATTGCAGTGAGTACAGACTACGTAGCGGCGTACAAATGACACACGAAAAGTAAGTACGCCGTTCTTATTGCACGCCAAGTGCCTTACGAATTATCATGTCATTCATACACCTTTTGGTGCAACCGGGCTGAGAGAGAACATAGGAGGTCACTGCCCTGTTGCTGTTTGTCAAGACAGAGTTGCGGCTTGTAACTCCACAACTTGTCAATTTTATATAGATTAAACAAACTAGACATGTGTTAAAGGGGACATATTGTGCTCATTTTCAGGTTCATACTTGTATTTTGTGTTTCTAATAGAACATGTTTTCATGCTGTTATGTTCAAAAAACACTTTATTTTCCTCATACTGTCTGCCTGAATATAGCTGTTCAGGCTACCCCTCTAACTGAAATGCTCCGTTTTAGAGCATTTCAACGGAATTGCAATGGAATTGCGTTGCTAGGCAACAGTTTGGGTCCATGTTTACTTCCTGTCAGCTTATGTTATTTACATAAACTGCAACAGGAAACAAACTGGGACACATTTAGAATGTTTACGTTTAAAACCGTGTAATGGTCTAAATATTGTATATTTGTGACATCACAAATGGACCGAAATCCTAACGGCTTGTTTGAAACGCACATTTTCGGAATACAGGCTGTGTGTATTTCTCCATATATTGAGCGTTTTGATAGTTTAACAGTATTTATATAGCACTTAAACCTGCTAACAGACATGAAAATTTCACTTTTTATAATATGGGACCTTTAATTAGTTAACTTTTGAGAGGCTGATAGGCTTATTTTGGAAGTCTGGAGAGAGCCAGGTTAGCGGTTTCCCCTGCATATCACGCTCCTGGCTACCCCAGTTCCAGTCTATATGCTACGCTCCTGGATATAACTCTGTATTTAACGAGCAAACTTGAGAGTGGTATTGATCTTCCCATCTAACTTTTGGGGAGAAGGTGAATAAGCGTATTTACTAAAATGTCAAACTGGTCCTTTGGCCATGGCTATAGACGTGTACCTACTGTGGAAATAATGAGCAAAAATGTCATTTTCTTTAGCAGTAAATCTGTAAAACGATAAGTAAATGCTTTTTTTTAAAAATACTTTAATAAGTTCCTTCAATCACTGAAACAAGTGTTGTTTTCCTCAGTCCTCATAATTTATGAACACTTAGAGGCAACAAAGACATCGTTACATGTCAACTTTTTGGACTTGCATGTAATTTTCCAATTTATTCCACACTCGTTAGGGGAAAAATGCATTTCATGACCCAATGGAGCTTACGTAACATCAGCATTTCAGAAGAGGTGCAATTTTGCCTGCGGTTCAGATTGTCCAACCACACACAATATACTGATCCAAATTCATTATTCACAACATTCCTCCCTCTCGCAGACGCAGTCAGAACAGATCTGTTTTGAGAAGAAACTCTTTCACAAGTCAACTGACTTGTCTGCATGAGCTTACTATAACTGGAGCCATTTGTAGTTTATATCCATTTTTTTTTTTTTTTTTACAAATCTGTTGCAATGTGCAAGTAAAGCCTGGGTTATCTATATTGAACCAAATTCTGGCATTGCTTCTGGCATCCTACACATTCCCATTGTGAAAACAGCAGTTACCTTGGTAACAAGCACACCACAATAAGGGCATCTTAGGAGACAAACATATCGTGCTGCGCCGTGGAGGCTGGGGCCGTGCGATAGATTTACATAATCAAGGACATTTACTGTACAGCCACTCTTAGTGTGATCTTGAACATCTCCACAGCAACACCTATGCAGGTTGTTCTGTTAAATGGACACCTCTCTGTCTTTTCTAACACCTATAGCTCACGGAGATGTAATTCTCACCAACCGAGGGAGCTTTAATTCACTGGAGGCTTTCCAGAGTTTAGCAAATAAAAGAATAAATGAATAGCATTGCCTATAACACATGCAGTGACAAAGTTTCCTCGACAATGTAACTGCACATCGGTTTCCCCCATGCTTATATGCCTGGGGCAATGTTTACGGGGGTAATTGGACGAGTTTGTTCTCTTAAGCCAACAGATGTTTCTCTGCAAGCACAGCTGTTAGCTTTATTTGGTAACTGCAGACTTTAGAGAAGCTGTTATCCCAATAGAAAAGAAAAACTGATTTGAACGTCTTGCTTTACTTCAATGGGCTGTGAAGGAGTGTATTTGTGGTTTGCATTTGTCAAAGCCTGCCCTGCTATGCTTTTATTTTTGCTGACATTTGTTACATACAACTAGCCAGGAAGCTGTTCTGATTTCTACTCAAACCGTCAAACTCCAGCTCCAGGACTACTGGAACATGTGCTGTATACTGGGCTTCATTAGACGGCCATCACATAATGTGGACTGTGTGTGTGTCCCCAATAACAAGGGAGCCGTGACAGTGGCCTCACACCACAGGAACAGCCTCGGACAAATGTTGACGACCTACATTCTGTATGCCTGAAGGAACAGAGCCCCTCCAAAATCTAATTACCACCAACCTTGTTCCTCTGTGCAGCAAACAGGATTTGGTTTGTGGGCACTCCATCACTGAGAAAGTTCATCTTTGGCCCATTATCATCTTCACTGCCACCAGGAGGATTGTTTTGAGTTAAACTGCATTTACATGGAATCAGGAAGACAGCAAGCCAGATATCATTTTAGTGGAGAAGAGCAGGACGGTAACATTAGGTGAAGCTGGCAGAGAATACTGGCAACGGTAATGGTAGACAGCATTACCGTCCAAAGTTAAAATATTGAAACTTTTTGCCGTCCTACGCGACAGAATTTACAACCGGATGTTACGTAGCTGCTTTTAAGTTTGCAATAGAGTATTAAAGGGACAGTGTGTAGGATTCGGTGACATCTAGTGGTGTGGTTGCAGATTGCAACCAACTAAATACACCTTCGCTCACTCCTCCCTTTCCAAGACTGTGAGTGGAAACACCGTTCGCCTCGCTCAGAGGTCATCCTTAACATAATAACACTACTTTAGGCGCAACCGAAGTCAGACAGCGGCTGGCGGTACCACGGTTTTGGACTCTGCGGCTCATATTTCAAAAGCATGTCGGAGAACTGCGGTTACCTTCAGGTAACGTAAAAACGTGAAAGTCTCTCTCTAGAGCCAGTGTTTGGTTTGTCCGTTCAGGGCTACTGTAGAAACATGGCGGATTCCGTGAAGAGGACCAGCTCATATGTAGATATGAAGGGCTCATTCTAAGCTAACGAAAACACAATTATAATTAGTTTCACGTGATTATACACTAATGAAAACATAGTTATGAATATTATATTCCATTTCTGCTATTAGATTCCCCAAAGCTGCATTTTATAGCTACATGCATTACTAGAAAAATGACATACAATAAAAGACACAAATAATTTTATTTCATATATCACCATAGCAAAATATCGCCATCCTGCCATTCCGTCAGACTGTGTTTTTTTCCCGTGCCGTCCAGAAGGTGTTGTCCGTCGTGCCTGATTCCATGTGGATGCAGCATTAGCGGTTATTTCTAATACATTAGCTTTGTTATCATGTTATGTTGATATCTTATGTTTCCCAAGAGGGGATAAACAGGCACATTATAGTTTCAATACAGGCTTTTGCTCGCAATACAAATATCAAGTAGAAAAGCTGCATTTGGATCTCTCTTTCTTTCCATGTGCCGAACAAATGACACCATTTAAAAGAGGCCACTGAGCCACAGATTTTTACACATCAAGATCAGTTTACTCTTCACAGGGAGTACTACTCAGCCTGTGAAAACAGGTGTTTAATGCCTTCTGTGGTTCCCTAAGTCTGGAAAAAATAACCCTGAAGATGTCGTCAGGGTTATTTTTAAATTTCATTAGGCTTGGAGACTTTGAATTCTTAACAGAAAGCTGGTGTTACAAGGCAGGATTTTGTAAAATGCAGGCCAGGAGAATCTAACAAATTATACTATTGAGCAGCATTGTGGGAATTGTTGTATCCAGATTATGGATCTTGACCCATAAAACTCTCTCTCCCTATATATATATATATATATATATAGACTCTCTATAGATATCTTGGCCTCTGCTGCACAGATTTACGCCATCCTTTTTTTTAATACAATTCTTGTGAGTCCCCCAACGTGCAGTTAAGTATCCATTTAATTGTGCTGTTTGGTTGTTTGGTGGTTTGAATTAAACACACCTTTTGGTTTGTGGCCGGCCCGGCGATGTCAACAAAGAAGAACGGAGAAGCTCTGATTACAACACACACAGAGGGAGAGCGACTTCATTCTCTGCTCAGGTAGACATTACGCCTCTATATCTTTACATAGCAAATAGTTGTTTGCTGCTATATTAATGCTCTGGATATCGTATAAAGCACCTTTAAGTATCCATTTAACTGGGGTGTTTGGTGGTTTGGATTAAAAATGCCCTTTAGTTTGTGCCAAGAATAGTTCGCAAATGAAGAACCAGCGTTATTAAATAAGTATTTATTAGTCTTTAATCATCCAGTCTCTGAAAAACACCAATAACAGTCCATAAATTAAGTAAGAAAAGAAATTATATGATCAAAAACATAGCTATGGAAATAAAATATCAACAAAAATGTGGTCTTAAATTGGTGCGGATTTGTTTCTGACACCGGCCGTCACACTTGAATGCATCTCACAATCCCAAGCTGTATCTCAGCAATCAGAAGCTTCCAGTCTGAGGAAGTGAAATGATTTGCAGTCTAAGCCTCAGCCCATGAAGAAATGACTAAATTGGTTTCATGACAACATGTAGAATTACTCTGTGCTAAAGCTGTCACCTAATACAATCATGTTGTGGTGCTACATACAGTAAGTGTATTGTGCCCTGGCCATGCCTCTATGTATATTGTACACAATGTTTTTCTGTCTTGTTTGAACAGTTTAGTTTGATGTGTTGGAAGCACGCTGGTAGGACAGCCAGACATATTTAGCACAGTTATACTTTCAGAAAAAAAACTAACTGCCTGCTAAACGACATGCAGCGCTATGTAAAGAGGAGGCTCCACAATGTTGCCCAGAATATGCAAGCAAGCAGGAATGCAGCAGAAATACACTAACCACTGATGTGGGTCTAGACGCAAGAGAGATTATGGCCATAAGTGTCAAGTATTTAATACTCTTATCAACGTGGGAATGGGCAAATATGCTTGCTTATTGCAAACGTATGTATATATTTATTGGAAATCAATTAACAACACAAAAAATTGACAAATATTGTCCAGAAACCCTCATAGGTACTGCATTTAGCATAAAAAATATGCTCAAATCATAACAAACTGCAGCCCAACAGGCAACAACAGCTGTCAGTGTGTCAGTGTGCTGACTTGACTATGACTTGCCCCAAACTGCCTGTGATTATCATAAAGTGGGCATGTCTGTAAAGGGGAGACTCGTGGGTTTGAATGTCAATGTTATGAATGAAGCTTTGAACTGTGCAACCCTGGAAAACATCTGCTAAAATTGATTCCTTAGGTTTTCTAGTTTCATATAATACCAGTATCATAACTCTGGCTTTAAAACTGAGCCCACTAAAACCTAAAAATCACAAGTTGCGTTAATGTGTTAAAGAAATTAGTGGTGTTAAAACAAATTTGCGTTAACGTGTTTTCGCGTTAACTTTGACAGCGCTAGTCTATGACATTTATATTGCCATACTTGATGAACAACGCCCCACTGTGATAATTACAACATACCACAGCCTGTCGTGAGCTATTGATCAAATATAATGCAACCAAACCATACAGCATGTTTGTGAGGTGGAAACACAACATTAGCAAGCGAGCCAACTTTATCTGAAAGCAGAACAGTGAGGAGATAATATAACTGAAAAAAAAGAATAATGCTGAGATTAAAGGTCAATGTTTGAAGATAAACGTTGAGAGATAATCCCTCTGTGTTGCTGCTGAGTCTATAAGAATACAAATCTGCTTTGTATTTGCTGTCTATGGCCCTGTTTATTATTCTTTTATCCATTCTTGCTCTTTCCAATAAGTGTCCTTGTGAATCAAACTCAACACAGCATCTTTAAAGTCACATTTGAAGTTTTGAATATACAGATATGAGAGAATGTATCTACTCAAACTGTAAATGTAATAGGACGTCTATGAGCAGTTTGCCGTGTGAGTAAACATGGCAGCTGGTGGAAGGGTTGACTGGCTGGGATAAAGGCAACGTTTTAATTGGCTCATGTGGAGAACAACAACATTTTGTGAAAACACAGTGAGCAGGTTGAGTTGGACTATACAAATGAGACAGAGCAGTTCTTTTTTTTCTGTTTAGTTCATTACCATCTCATACAGTCCAGAGATGTGGAGCTGTCCGCGGTGCTGAACCTGCTGGTGCTCAGTATGAACATGAAACACAGTATGTTTCCTGTGGATGTGAAAGAAAAATCATCACTGGGAAAAAGGGGTTCACTGGACAAACAGCATTCATGAATGTTAATTTGTTCTTTCAATGAGAAAAAAAATTCTATTTTCTTTATCAATATTGTGCCAGCTGCTGGGTTTTTCTGTAATTCATTCATTAGTCCCACAACAGGCTGTTATTGTGGGCTCCGTTCGTGCTGAAAGCGCTGCACCAACTCTAAACAGACAACATGATCACCTGAGCAGCTACAAGTTACAGTAAAAGGGAGCATTTACACAGCACATTTGCACAATATGAAGGCTTCTTTTGGGCACATATGGCTCACCGAAGCAGCGAGCATCAGGGACCATGAGGGTTTTATTAAGAAAATATTTATAGTAAACAATCAATTCAGAAAAATGTCTAGAACTCCTTCAGATGAAAAGCACAGGCAGATGCCAAATTACACTGAAAGTAACAGATGGGGTCTGGAAATAGGATGGTAAGCCTTGGCCAGCATGTCTTTGCAACAGAGTTTTGTATATTATTAACTATATGAGTGATATATACTATGTGACAACTAACTGTTGAACTTAATGTGGGGACACAAGCAAAACCTTCTCTCCATCACCCTCCTCTAAACCCCAAAGAGATGAACTCTTTTGATATTTTCTATATTACCGAGAGATTAAAAATAACAGAATGATAAAACAGAGAATAATAAAATAGCATGAAAATATAATGGATAACAGATCCAACTAAAAAAGATTTTAAAAAGGGCTACTATAAAATGCCACTTAGAGGTGATAAGTGCGAGATTGGGAGCATTTCTACTGCATCCGCACGGTTCTCAACATGACGACAGCTGAGCCGGCGGCTTGTAGCTAACGGTGCTAACAGCGCGAAACAACAACGGCCACACTGCCGACAGAGCTAACAGGGTGTTCCGCTTCCTCAATTGTGCCGTCGGTCAGGACGGCGTTATCAGCTGTATGAGAGCAGCGCAGAGGGCCGTGTGCTAGCCAGTGGGGCACGCTAACTAGGGATGTGACGGTGAGGACATTTTCCCACAGGTTAATGAACTTGTGACGATACCGGTGTTACCGATTACACCGGATATTTCACAAGAAAAGATGACGGTCAATATGTGTAGCGCGCTTACTTTGATCTTTACCGTCGGGTGGCTGTGTGTCTGGCCTCTCCGGTCCAGCTTTCGCTGCGGGGCCGCAGGGGTCTATCTGGTGCTGCTGTGCCGCTCATACCGGCTGTGACCACTCCGTACTCCTCGCGGCAATTACCTCATTAACGTTATGCCTTGGGTTTGAATCTGAAATATTGTCAAATAGGCGTGTTTGCTTTTTGCTTTGACACTAAATCCTACACCATCGTCTTCTTTGTCAACTCTCTCGTCCCGTGTAGCATCCGTCGTCCGACTATCTATTAATAACACGATGAATGAACTAAATGGGTTTTATTTCTGTAAAAAAAAGCAAAACTACTGTGTTGGCGGTGGGTACGTAATGTAATCGGTGTGTGCCCGACCACCGTGTAACACCGGTAACACCGGTAACACCAACTACCTCGACAAGCCTAACGCTCACATGCACTAAAAGCATGCACGCATGGCCGGCCCGGCTATGTCAGAAGCTCTGATTACAACACACACAGAGGGAGAGGGACTTCATTCTCTGCTCAGGTAGACATTACTCTTTACATTTACATGATCTGGATATCATATAGAACACCTTTAAATCATAAGACTGTCCAAAAGTTGACCATTTCAAGTAGCAAATGTTTTTACTGTCCCCCTTCCAAGTCTGTACATATTACTGAACTTAGAGTCTACGGCCACGCTAGCAGCTCTATGAGGCTGTACTTCATCAGCATGTTAACATGATAACAATGACAATGGTAACACACTGATGGGTACAATGTTTACCATGTTCACATTGTAGTTTAGTGTCGGCACACTAACATTTAGTGTTCGTACAAAATGATGGTTAAAATCTGAGCATTGATTTAAACTCAGCGTTCCCACTGTGTCATTCTGAAAAGGCAGCAGATCATCAAAGATCAGGAAAGACAGATAGATGGAAACCAATAAAGTCAGAAATCAATGAAGGGGTTATAAAGAATACGTTGAGATGACATTTCACATTTGCAGACGGTTTCCTGGGAGCAGAGCCCTCTGGTCACCGAGATGCCCGAATGTCCAAAGCTATTCAGGAGATCTGGTCCACAGATCCGTCCTGTGGCGACAGGAGACAAGGACCACATTGCCTCCCGTGATCTCATCTGCCAGTCCGTCCTACAATCTTACGATGACGAACCCCAGGACTGATTCCCGTGGGTTTTACGCACAGAGCTTTTGAATTGGATTTATCAGTTTCTCATAGAAATGTCATTTCACGGTGGAACTCATTTGCTTTTTGTCTGTCGAGCAGCGTCAGGAAATAAAGTCTCATTTTCACTTGTGGTTAATGAACCAGATTTTCTAACATTAGTCTGCGCTAAGCATCCACATTTACAGTAATCATTACTGAATATAGGGCACACACTTCAATATTGTGCGATGGCATGCTAGATGAGCTGTAACCACATAATGTTATACAAAGCAAAAATGTGTTTCACAATGACACATCAGCACCAGACTGGCACTGAAAATATTAACAATTTAGCTTATTCTTATGTATTTACAGTCGGTTGCCACGCCTCAATATACAGTGTGTAATATGAAACCTTTTAACATGCATAATGCACCACTCATAGTTCCCAATCATATTAACTTTTTGACATGATTTATAGTATCACTGTCTGCAAATACTTAATGAAGCTCAGCTTTCTCCAGTTTACCACATGTCTTATTACTGAAAGACCAGTTTTTCAGTAAGAATATCGGAGAGATGAGCAGTGTGTCTTTAATATTAAACATGCATGGTATGAGTTAAAATAATAATTAAGAGATTGCTTTCTTTTTTCGTCTGGCAACGTCTCTGTTTTTTCAGTGTTTTGCACTTAATATTGGCTTTTGGTTTAGTAACTTGACAGGCTGCTTAATGCATCACTATCTTTACTAGCTAGTCTCTAACTTTGTCCGCTCTGTCAGGTAGTGTACGGTGGGATTATTAGAGCTTTTTGATGAAACAAGTCCCTGCTGCAGCTGAAAACAAGACTGATGAGAGAGGTAAGACTGAATAAAAACAGTTAAGTTGTGGCCCATAAAAACAAAGTTAAAAGGTGAATAGGTCAGGTGAATAATTTGACTCATTGTCACAATAAAAGGCCTTTACACACAAGAGGTTGTTTTTTTTTCGTGTGATTAATACACACATCAATATATTTTTTCAAGCTGTTGTTTCGTACTTTCACACAGAATGCAAATATTACGCAACAACACGGAGGCTCCTTAGTCCGAACCAGGCCGGCAAACTTTATTTCTCTTTTCAACCTTGACGAAGGCAGCGAAGAACAGATCCACTCCTTCTGTTCTTACCTTTCACAATAAAAGCCCTAGACATATACACTGCGTAACTGTTTAACGGAGAAAAATTCAATCCGAGCATTTCACTAAAAGGTAATTAAGAAACTTACAATAGTTTAGGCGAAATGATTTACCTCAGATAGACTGCCAGACGCTGCTCTGGGTTTTGGCCTCTGCCTGCGCGAATCTATGCAAACCTTTATTGATTATTTATTATTGCAACTGTCGCAAATTCACATTGCTGCCAGTCTGAATAGTTTTGATGCGAAATATTTCAAGGCGAGTATTTCGCATTTTCAAGTTGTTTGTTCGTGATGCCCCCGCTGTGTAAAGGCCTTAAGAATATTGACTAGCGCATCTTTAACACCTACTAAATCGTTAATAAAGACAGCCCATGGTTGGAAAGATGCAGAGAAAAATACAGTGAATAATAACCAAGTGTTCATATTCAACATCTACAGTGTGATACCTTTTGAAGGCAAACTCTCTCAGAACTGTTTTTCCTCCCTTGAAAAATGTATGTTTCCCAGCTCTTTGATTTTCAGTTCCTGGAAGCAGAATCCCGAGGCCCCACCGCCCCTGTGAAACCAAATCTCTCCTCTCAGGAAGAAGAAGCAGCGGACGACTATACTGCAGCAGCACAATGACAAACACACATCGTTTGAAATGTACTTCAGATAAACTTGTGTCCAGCAGACCTCATTCATCTTCTGACACGTAAACAATACCAGTCACTAAAACTTTATGACTCCAAACAGCAGCACAGAAAACAATGCAGTGCCTTTCTTCTGCTTCAATGACTCTTTCTAGGAAGCGTTACCTCATGAATTATATGTCTGTCTTACAGCAGAATTCTTCTGATGCTATCCTTCCCCAGAACTGAAAAGCCTTTGTGGAAGTGAGGCTATATTACGTGCCTCTCCTTCACACCAAGCAATCTGAAGTGTAGTGATACTGAGACACTTCTGAGAGCTCCAAAAAGGCAAAATGAATCAAGTTGGTGGGGATAGACAACCTTGTGAAGTCTGTCTTTTTATCACTGGTAGTTTTCTTTTGGCTTGGCTGTTACAAGCTGGAGGTAGAGAGCTGAATTGCATTATTGCTACACTTTCTGTTTTCTTATTAAAAATCTTTGTTGGCTTATGCAAGAGAGAAGCAGGCAGGCAGATGAACACAAACTCCCAGCACTCTGTAAGTAACATATCAGCAGCCAGATTTACAAATTGCTAGAGGCATCTTTGAATTAACAAGAGGGAACAGGCTGGACTGCCAACAGTAGATGCCTGTTGCCTCGTCTAGACTCAGTGAAATCATTGTTTACTGTCTCACACCTCAGTCTAAGTTTAGACTGCAGACAACGTGGCAGGACCGCTTTCAAACAGTTGAGTAAAGTTTGCAAGTGAGTCGGACAGGGACTGACCTCAAGGTAGATTATGACCTTCATGACGGCAGGATTTATTGCAGGGCTGTTGTGTTTTTAGCCAGGTTCACTTAATAAACTGGCAACTGAATGCTCATCTCTCCATTATTCGTTTCTTGGAATATTTGTGCTGGCGAGTAGGAAACAGTAATGTTTAGTTAATGGAAAAAGTAGCTGCTGCAGCAGGGAATATTACCGGGCTATTTCATCATTTTTACGTACTGTAGCTATTCAGAAAGCATGACCTGCACTGAACTCCCTGTTGATATTGTTAAAGCCCCTCGTGTCTGAATCTCATTATCTAATTTAAACTGGAGCATTTTCAAGTCGAGTCTTGAGGAATTCCTTTGAGAAACGAAGGCTAATCTGTAAAGAGTCGGGCCAGCAGTGTGAGCAACATGCACTGTATACAGCTTTTAAAAACACATCCATCTAGGAAGAATTGATTAATAAAACCATTGTTTCAAGCAGCGTCATTATTTTTTTAATTTTGTATTTATTTATTTTTTAATTCATTGGCACCTGGAGGCAGAGGAACAAGCTATATTAGCATGAATGAAAGCTAAAAATAGCCAAACAGCTGATTGCTGGGAAATGAGGTTGATGAGAGCTGTGAGACTGAACCAAAACTTTAAAATTGTGGACACCACAACCAAAACTATGAGCTGAAAAAGGCTCCTTATAGCTCCATATGAGTAAGGTGATGATTCTCTGTGGATTTGTCACTATATACATACAAGTAGTCATTGATCCATTGTTAATAATAATAATAGATACAGTAGTAACAATGATTAGTGCAGCTTTAAAAGGAGCAGTAGAGGTGTTTCAATGCCAGTATCGGAAATGTGTCCGATGCTGCACAAAATTCGGGATTGGGTATCAGTGAGTACGCCATCCTATGCACCTATCCAATACCATAATTTAACTTGTTTAACCGGAGATATAATAATTATCTGTCTCTCTCTCGACCACATACCGACACTCGCTAACGTTAATCACACACTTACGCACTGAGTTATTCCTTAAAAGGTACTGTTAGTAACTTCTTACACGTATAAATCATTGTGGGTCGGTGTCCCATGCGCGCTCGCGGGTGGCTACGCTGTTCAGACTCCGACTCCGACACAAACTACACGGAAGCACCAAAACCGCAAAGTTATATCTAGTGAAGCCCGTCCTGCAAAACAGCGTTAACTCTTCCTGCTTCAGCCTCCCGACCGTGGTCAGAAGACACAGGGGAGACCGTAGCTGTGGTCTCCAGGGCCAGAGTCTCTGCTGTACTCTGCTCCTCTGCCTGCCTGCCTTCACTCACACACCGCGCTCGTTCTCAGCTCGCTCCACCTCTCACGTGCATGCGCGCACACTACACACTGCAGAAGAGTTAGTTTAGCTCTGAGAATATCTAGTGAATGTACAGTGGACGTTTGTGCAGAAATAAATGCTGCAGCTCCTCCAGACCAACAGAGGTTTCCCGTTTCTTGATTACTGCTGCTGAGTGAATAGACGGGGCTCCGGAGCAAGTAACGTTATCGTCTCCGACCAAAACTCTGGTGTCTCCCCTGTTCCCTCCGGCCGCGGTCGGGAGGCTGAAGCAGAAAAAAGCCAACACTAGGATCAGCATTGATCCATGGAGAGACCTTCGTCTGGTCAGCTAACATTACTGCCAAGCAGGTGAAATATAGAGTGATATTGTGGTTTTAGCTGACGTGTGTCGCCTCACTGTTTTGAGCGATGTTCGTTCATGTCTATGTAAAGCGAGCACAAGCGCGAGCAACAGGACGCTGACTTTCGTTGACTTAACGGCCACAGGTGTTGCTGTTAACAAGCAAGTCCCTTTAAAGGAGTCATCTCATCTCAGGCCCGCCGGCTTGCAAAATACTGGCAGAATCCCTGTATTCAACATAATTGAATATCGTTCTGTTATCGTCGACGCGTGAGGACCATTGGCGTGGCCAATCAATATCGTGTCTAACGATAATCTCGTTATATCGCCCAAGCCTACTCTATATACAACCCCACTTCAAGACACCTAAACTATCCCTTTAAAGCAAATACAGTACAAGTCGTAACTTGAGCCCCACATGGTCGTCATCAGTTATCACTGAGGCGATCCCTAATTACTTTGGTAAGTAGAACAAAGTGAGTCATTGCATCTCGGAGTCATTAAGGTTGAATGGCGAATAATTGTGTGTGTGTGTGCATGTGTGTGTTCCTACAACATAAAAGGTCAGCACTTGGAGTGATCTCTTCAACCCACAATGTCTGTTGCCAACTGTTAAACATGGCGGTGGATCTGTAATGATACGAGGAGCCATTTAGCGAGTCACTTTGTCTGATAATTACACTGCTTAGTTGTATATCAGCCACTGAATATGAGGCCATTTTACACAATCAGTAGCACCCTAGGGTGCAAACACTATTCCCTCATGATGGCCCCATCTTTCAGAGGGTAATGCTGTCATACAAACTGAAAAAGTGGTTTCGGGAGCACCGCAGCGACGGCCCTGGAGGGTTTTCTTCTTGATGAAAAGGTCCAGTATCCACTACTCACAGTTCAGGATGTTGTGTGACAGCTGCACCAGTCAGACTGAAGCCTTTCTGAAGGAAAATTGTATCCCTACTCCATATTTGTTATATTTATAATTTCATCGTCGCCAAATGAAAAATGATCACAAGTTAAAATAGTTAATAATTCTAAATTATTACATATTTCTTTAGTAGAAAAACAAGACCACCACAGAAGGGCTGGGCGATATGGCCAAAATCGTTTATCCCTTTTATAGGTTATTTCATAAATCAATAATGATATATATCACGATATAGCATGTTTTTTGGTAATTCAATAAATAAATAGTGTATATGAAATAACCACATGGTAAAGCCTATTTTTGTATACTACACTCACTTTGTGTGAATTAAATACTTGACAAATTAAATTTGTATTTGAGTATTTGAGTATTTGGTCATTTTAAGAACTTGATTGCAAAGTAAATGTAACAGTTTTAAGTGAAATTATAAACAATAAATAAATAAATATGGGCCTAGCCTATATTGCGATAGAAACGTTATAGAAAAATTAGGGCTGTCAAAGTTTACGCGATAATAACACGTTAACGAAAATTTGTTTCAACGTCACTAATTTCTTTAACACATTAACGCAACTTGCGAATTTTAGGTTGTAGCAGACTCTTTAAAGCTAGAGTGAAGATACTGGTATCATATGAAATTAGAAAACCTAAAGATCCATTGGTACCAACAATAACATGTCAGGAAGAGCACTAAATAACGCTCCAAACATTGACATTCAAATTATTATTGTTATTAATAACTAACAGAAACATTGCGTGCAGTCTACCTTCTCTCTCTCTTTCTCTCGGCACAGCGATGCGGTGCTCATTCTCTGTAATTGTCTGAATCCTCAGTCAAAAAGTCAAAATTGATTGGAAAAAGATATGTGTAATCAATTCTAAAACTCACAACATGTTTTTATTAGTGCTGTCAAAGATACTGGCATCATATGAAACTAGAAAAACCTGAGGAATCCATCGGTACCAACCATGTCATACTAGCTTGTTGCAAAGGAGGTTAAATAACGCTCCAAACTTGCGCCAAATTTTGGTGAGGAAAGACTGGCATGGCCATTTTCAAAGGGGTTCCTTGACCTCTGACCTCAAGATATGTGAATGAAAATGGGTTCTATGGGTACCCACGGGTCTCCCCTTTACAGACATGCCCACTTTATGATAATCACATGCAGTTTTGGGGCAAGTCATAGTCAAGTCAGCACACTGACACACTGACAGCTGTTGTTGCCTGTTGGGCTGCAGTTTTCCATGTTATGATTTGAGCATATTTTTTATGCTAAATACAGTACCTGTGAGGGTTTCTGGACAATATCTGTCATTGTTTTGTGTTGTTATTTGATTTCCAATAATATATATATACATACATTTGCATAAAGCAAGCATATTTACAAACTCCTATGTTGATAAGAGTATTCAACACTCCTGCATACATTAAGGGGATGGCTATAGGGAACTTAAAACAAATGAAATGAATTATGCACATAATCAATGTACCATATAAATCAACAGATACTTAGACACATTTAAATTATTTAGCCTGGAACTGGTTCCCTCAGACAGTTTTCCAACGAGTCCACTGGGAGAGAAGATTGTCACAAAACAGAGAGTGTAATTAAAAATAATGTCTTTCAAGCATTGGGTGCCAACAGCCAATGCAGCAGGAGCAAGAGACGACAGTGGGAGTCATGGAAACACTGATGGATGGCGACAGGCAGCATGAACGAGAAGATAAAGACAATGACCTGTCAAAGGGCCCTGGTGTGTTTGTGCTTCCTCTGCGTCTCTGGCTTCATGTCAACCTGGACAACAGCAACAATTACGTACAACCAATGGCCAAACACTGACATCTTTTTAAAAATTCATTATGTTCCTTCACAATGAAGCTGCTCTGACCTTTGACCTCCCAACAACAGCCAGCTGCATCATCAAAGCTTCAAAAAAGTACCATGTACATATTATAGATGCTCTTTCTGCTCCTTGGAAGCAACAGTGTCTGCCCACGTCTGTGTAAAAAAAGGCATTTGTGATCCATCTATTCACAAAATTAGACATACGATGCTTCCACCCCTTAAAAAAAATTAGCACTCATCTCCAAAACTAATGAAAACCTGAAGCTCCTCAATTCCTGCAATGGCAATTTGCATAATAATTACAACATAGCAAAGACAGTGGGGGAGGACAGCAAAACAAACCCCTGCCATCTGAATAAGTATAATTCAGCATACAGTAAAAATAGCTGTGTCTTCTTCCTAATAGAGTCTGGCCTCCGTATTTTGTCTCGCTACTTGATACTACAGCCGTCCACGAGTGTCTGAAGGGATGTCTAAGTCTCTATGGAGTTTACTCCAGAGATTTAGTATTGAACTTATATAAAGTTGGGGGATTCAAGGGACAGATTTAAAAGAATGGTCAATATCAACTCACCAATGACTTTTAGTCTCCAGTACGGCTCCAAAACGCTGGATCCTACACTTCCCGTATGCAAATTAATCATTATTAGATCCTCTATATATGGTAAATACCCACGTATTCAAAACTCCATACTTCCAGTTTGTAAAACAAGCTTTCTGCTCAACCCGGTATCACGGCAAAGCGTGTAATAGACCCGCCTGTCCACCAGAGGATAGCGTGTCAGTGTCACGTTTTGCCTCACAGAGGCATGAATATTACACGTGTGCTTGAAGGTGCAGTACCAGCAGGGGGCAATAGAAACCACTTGGTTAGGTTTAGGAAAATGTGTCATGTTTGACCTTAAAATAAGCGTAAACTAAGTACAGTACGTACGAAAACAACGTAACATAAGTACGGAAAACATGGAAAAAACGTCACTGACACATCTTACAAAACAAAACTCCGGTCTCCTGGTTGAAAGTCCTGTGTTTGTTGGACACATCCACCTCTCATCCCCTCCGCCATAAGCGGTCTTTCCCACTTTTAATTGTACCTCACTAGCTCTGAACGTAGCATATTTACGTGGATGCGTTTACATTGCAGTCAGTACAGACTACATGGTGTACAAATGATACGTCTAAAGCAATGATGGCGTTCTTATTACACGCTTTTGTGTTGCACATTATAATGTCATTCACATGCCTTTTCGTGCGACCGGGCTGTTCTGCTATCAACCAAGTCCAAGCTGAAAGATGACCCTGGTGACATCATCGTTATCTTGGGTTTCTACTAGAACATGATTTAATGTTCAAAAAACACTATATTTTCCTCATACCGGCTGTACTGCAGCACCTCTTTTTACCCTCTGTCACGAAAATCCCAGTCTGCTCTGATTGGTCAGCTGGCCCACTCTGCTGTGATTGGTCAACCAGTCCAAACTCTTCGGACTCCGCTCCAGCTCCGCTCTAACTATCTTTGTTTGAAGGCATGCCAAACTAGACGTTATGCAAATGTATTAATTGGTGACATCACCATGTTACGGAAGAAAAGGCAGAACTTCAAGTGAGGCGTTTTTGGAGCAGTGTTTCTGTGGGGGAGAGGAATCTTCTAACTTTGCAGACCTTTTGCACATGCACAAAAAACTATATAACAAACTAAAAGAAAGGGAAAAAGCACAAAAGCATAAAAGGTCCCCTTTAAAAAACATTAAAAGATGGATTAAGAATGGGGGCGTCATCTTCCTACATAGCTAGCTAGTTACCGAGCTACATTGAAGTCGATTTAAAGAAATGACAACACATACATATTACTCTAATCAATACTTCAAGAAAGACGCTTTGATCAACTGCTTCTAACAGCCGCTACAGCAGCTTCAGCGTCAACTGAAAACTACGTCGACAGGATGGATACATCACTTGCTATTGAACATACAGAACATAAACACAATGTCAGGCTGGACAAATGACGTAAAACAAAATGTACATTTTTGCTTGGTGGTGTATTTTTTACTATACCATATAGCTGGCCAAATGTAGATGACGTGCTGTCAGGTCCACATATTCCCAGCTGAGGTACGATAAAATCTGACAACAGAAAAAAAAATGCTACCTTAAACATCAACTGTAAATGTCAGATGTTGTCAGCCGTAGAGAGTCAGAGTGATGGCTTCTTTCTAGGCTTACTATCGGCGGTGTGGACACATCGTTGTTGTAGAGACAGAGGTAACAACTCACCCACCAGAGACTCAGGATTTTATCTTTTAGTTACAACCAGATAAAGCTCATTTCACTGTCACTATACCGCCTTTCCACCTTCAAATATAATCAAACAAATATAATACAACAAGCTCATGTCTGGTGGTTGTTGAAAGGTATTCTGGGTATCATGAACAGAAGCCAAACTAGAGGATAGGGGTGTGAGAAAATATTGTTACACGAGTATCACAATATTGTGTTTTGCAATACTGTATTGATTCTCTAAAACGCTGTATTGATTTTTAAGTAACCTCTTAAAAATCTCTAAAATCCGCTTAATTTTGGCATGGAAAAACTGCCAACATTTTCTAAGGGGTCCCTTGACCTCTGACCTCAAGATCTGTGAATGAAAATGGGTTGAATATGGGTACCCACGAGTCTCCCCTTTACAGTCATGCCTAATTTATGCTAATTCCATGCAGTTTTGGGCAAGACCCCTGCAGTTTTCTGCATTCAGTACAAATGTGTTTTAATATATTTGTGCATACTGGGGTCCCTAAACAGTCTTTGAATTGCATAAATTTGGTATAACTGGAAAGCTGAGACTCTTGTGGATCCAATGAGTCCAATTGTATTCATGTGTGATGATTTTAGTCCAAATAGTACCCATTTTAAATAGTAACTTTTATTCACCGTTGACCACAGTCCGCCAGAGTCTTTTGTCCTGGGCTTTCCTCTCCAGTTGTTTCCATGTCAGCCTGCTCTGTTTGATGTTCGTGTCAAGGTCCCTGCGCCAGGTGTTCTTGGGCGGCCTCTCCTTCTTTTGCCTTGTTGGTTCCATCTAAGGGCCTGCCTGGTGATGCTGGTACTCGGTTTCCGGAGTGTGTGGCCAATCCATCCCCATCTCCTTCTCCTGATCTCTTCTTCAACAGGTTTTTGACCTGTTCTCTGCCAAAGATCATTGTTGCTGATGGTATCTGGCCAGTGGATGTTTAAGATCCGCCTCAGGCAGTTGTTTATGAATGTTTGTACTTTTGTTATTGTGGTCTTGGTTGTCCTCCACGTCTCTGAACCATAGAGGAGTATTGGTTTGATGTTGGAGTTGAAGAGTTTGAGCTTTGTCCGCCGCCTGATTTTTCAATGTCTTTATACTATGACAGTTTTCCTAAAATTAGATTTGAAAACAATCGCAATACACCGCCTTACTTACAGTATCGCAATTTATCGTAATATATTGAATCGCTACCCCTGTATCATGACACGTATTGTATCGCCAGATTCTTGCCAATACACAGCCCTATTAGACGAGGCAGGATGAGGGAAAGTGGATTGTCAAAAACATAAATCTCACAATATCAAAGGAAGGGTCATCAGGATACATGTCCTGTGTCTTATAGCTACAGTTCTATAACAAAATGCAGTTCAAAACTTCGTCACTGACCACATGAACCAAACCTTTCTTACAGTCAACCGGCATTAACTTAAAGCTACAGATGACACCAGATGGTTTCACATTAATTGGTGATGATCATCACCTATTTAACTGCACAGCAGGACAGACAGACACTCCAGCTGCATTTTCCTGTAGGTGCTGCGTTGGCAGCGCCGCCTCTGTCGTCTCTGTTGGACTTAACGTTCCAGCTCCGCTGACACCTTGCTTCACACTGTCTCACCTCTTATCTCCCACTGAAAACCCTCCTGTCAATCATCACAAAAGGATGAGTCGCTGGGCGCTCGGCATCCGCAGCCAAATAAAAATCCCCCATCATTCCTCCTAATCTAGGTTTCAGACGCGGTCTCTTTTGTACCACATTTAAGCAAAGAAGACAACAGTTGTTAGTTATTCAGTGGGTTTACTCATGGTTATTCTTATGGTAATAGCTGAGGATTTGTCTAAATGTGTCTGTTTGATCCATGACTCATCTGGTCTTATTCTTAGGGGAACATGTATATATAGCTCTGGCTTTTTTAAAAAGTAATTCCTAACATTCCGCGCGCCCCCAGTTTGGAGAAACAGACACGAGTACCGGCACAGAAGCAAAGCAATGTACTGTTGTGGCAATAGTCAATATTTTCATATTAACAATGGATCACATGACTACTTGTACATTACAGTGGTCGCTTGCAGAGCACCAAACAGCAAACAGACAAAGTTAGCAACTAGCTGGTGAACATAGTGGAGCATTTAGCAGCTATAAAGTCAGATATTTCCCTCAGGAGTTGGTAGAGACCAAAAACAGAGTTAAAAGGAAAGAATGTTGAACTTATTTTCTTACTTACTACATAGGGGTGGGAGAAAAAGAATCGATACAGCATAGTATCGCAAAATTTTGGTTGGCAATTTTGTATTAATATACGGACGTTTTATTTTAACAATCAGACGGCCCGATGGCGGGCCCAGACGCTATTCTGTCCTTAAAGCTAGAGTGAAGATTCTGGTATCATATGAAACGAGAAAACCTAAGAAATCAATTGGTATTGGTACTGTTCTCACTTGATTTGTTACCTCAGTAAACATTGTAAATATGAGTTTATGGTCTCAATCGCTAGTTTCAAGTCTTCTTCAATACAGCATGATGTTCATTTAGTAAATTATGGTCCCATTTAGACTCAAATAGACCATAAAGCAGGGGATGCTTAGGGCTACCTTGTGATTGACAGGTCGCTACCACGGCGTTGTCCAGTCTAGGATTTGTTTGTTTTTGTCTTACAACTTAAACCCTTTCACAGTGTGTTTTCAGTTTATGAAAGTTAATTGTAACATTTTGGTCACTTAATAATGTCTTATTCAGCGTTCAGTTGTACTTAGCTCCATCCTCTCGTGTCACATCTGGTTGCAAAAAAACAAGATGGCAACGGCCAAAATGCCGAACTCGAGGCTTCAAAACGACAGTTCACAAACCGATGGGTGACATCTTATGTACAGTCTATGATCTTAATGCTAGTTTAGCAATTGATTTAAATGCAATTACTGTGATATTTCATATTTGCTGTGAAGGAATTGCAGAAACATAAAAAATAAAGTAAAAATACCTTGCTGCTGTACGACAGAGAAAGCATCTGAACCTACAGTATGAAAAATCTGCCACAGCTAAGACACCAACCAAAAAGAAAGCAGTTTGAGCCGGAAGACACTGAATAACAAAACACAGTTACGGTCATTTCAGAGACAGAAATTCAAATTATTTGAAGGACTCGTTAGCATAACGTGGGAAAGAAAGGGCCTGTTGTGAATGCCTTATGTAACAGTCACCCAGCACTGCCACTCCACAGATGGACCTGGAGAGGTAGGCAGTTGTACCAGCACATCTATTTCCACATAGCAGCAGTAAGAGCTCTCATCCCTCTCTGCAAGTCCAAGCTCTGACAGGAGGCTGATGCACTTGATGAGCAGCAGCGAGGCCAGATACCATGATTAAAAATGGATGCTGATGCGAGAGAAAATGTCAGCATGACGCTGCCATAACACTCACATAAAAAAAAAAGCAGTCAGATTTCTGTCACTGGATGCGGCGCTCATTGGTGGGTTATTGATTATGGCAAGTGAGCAGAGTGTGCTAAGAGACAGGCTGGTCCCCGGAGAGGATTTGCATGATTGATACTTTCTTTACGAGGCTTGTATCCTGTGCTTGTCAACTAGTCAGCTCAGCGGAAAAAAAGACACACACTGTACCTGATGATAAATGGGAACTTGTTGAGATGTGTAAAATATTGAATGCCGGTAGACCTACATAAAGTATATGACAGCATGAATAGGAAACAGTTCCTCCACCTCATTATGAAATTTTTCCATGTGTGAGATTTGAGGAGAGGACAGCTTCCATGCATGAGAAATACAGCCGGCGCCAGCTGTTTGTGTATGCAGATCTCACATAAAGTTCTTCTGATTAGAGGGAAACATCAGAAAATGTGGTGCAATGCTGACTCAGACGAACATTATATGGATTTCTAGAGATATTTCATATTTGCAGCACTTGCCTCAAGCGCAAAAAATGACTGTGCCACAAAGAAAAACACATACGCATCCAGTGGTGAGGACTTATTTAGATCCCTGCTTTAAGTTAAAGTAGCAACAGACAGTATAGAATAGAGTTGGGTCAATTTCCTGTTTTGCCGGTCTGGTCCGGTCCGGTCCGGTCCGGTCCGGTCCATCCGGTGTACGAGCTTACACCAGTTTGATTTTATGTAAACTTTTAGGACATGTTCTGCCAAATTAAAAAGTAGCCGACATCAGCAACCTGTGCCAGCGCCGTCACAACGTTAACGGCGTGTCCACACAGGGAACGTCAGGAGCATGTGGCGGCTGCGGAACCTGTTGTTGTTTTTTATTTCGGTGTCTGTGTTAACAGGTAAGAGCAGCCACACAGCCTGATTAGGGCGCATGTGGGGACGCATTCTAATGCCAGGTGTGAACAAACGTACTTATAGCTAGCCTGTGATAGGAGACTTTGACCAATCACAGGTCATTTTATAGAGAGAGCGTTCCTATTGGCGTTCTTTCAACAGATTTCACAATGGCGGCGGCGTCACAAACTTTCTCATTTTACAGCTAAACTGTGCACTACAAGATGATTCTGAAAACATTTGAGGGGAGAAATAAGCATTACAGTAACATAATATTGATTCATATTTGATCAGCGCTGCCTAGTTTGACCGTTTGGTCGGAGTTCGCAAGTGATTGACAGACCTCAGATCAGCTCTTACTGCTTTTTTTCCTCCGGTCTGTGAAATCTTGCAGATGCCGTTAGGAGCACCTGTTTCATGTACTATTGTCAGGATATAGCGACCGTTTTTTAAAATCTCGCCTACTTCAACTTTAAGGTGGACCAGCTATTCTCATTTTAGTTTTGGTGGAACGGCTGCTGAGTCAAGTGCGACACTTAGTGGTGAAATTCAGTATAACAGTCCGGTTCGTTGTTTTGCTTAAATATCAAACTGGTTTAAACATTTTTACACCGGCCTAACCCGAGAGTAAAATGACTCCATTACAAGTAAAAAGCCTACATTCGAATCTTAATTCAGGAAAGTAAAATTGAGTAAAGTCGAGGGGAGCTGCAGATTCAGGCGATGATTCTCTGTAGGTTCATCACTACCAGTGGCAACTTTTACTGTGGAATCAGCTCCCAGGAACAATCAGTGCCTCAGACTCACTTGCTGTTTTTAAATCTAATCTTAAAAACTCACCTGTTCCTTTTAGCTTTCGCCTAGGGTTTTATAATTACCATGATTTTATTGTACTTTTTTTTGCTTTTAACTTATGTCAGGAAATAGTTTGTCTATAATTTTATTCGTCCTATTTTGACGCTTTTTATTGCATGTTTTTTGTGTAAATTGTCTCAACATTGTATTGTGATTGTTTAATCCTTTGTGTGAAGCACCTTGAGATTTCGCTGTATTTTAAAGTGTGCTATATAAATAAAATACATTATTATTATTATTATTACATCATCACATTGTTTTCATATTGTCACTTGATACATTGTTATTAGAAAAATATCAGTTATAGACACTTTAAGCACAGTAGTTGAGTAAATATACTTTTCACTACTGAATCCTCCTCAAAAAAAACATGCAATCCACTCCACTGGCTACATGTTGATACAATGTGCTTTACTATTTTCAGACAATTTTATTCAGTGTATGTTGGTGTGCATATTTGATCGTCAAATAACCATATCGCAGCCCCATCACAGCAGTTTAAATAAGCCATTTCCAAGAGGCTGAACCTCATCCAATAAACCTAAACCAGCCTAATAGCTTTACACATGCACCCTGCTGCCACTGAATAACTGTTATGATAATATGATTACTGGGGGAAATTGAGCTCTCTATCACGCCATCAGTTCCCCTATAAGATAAAGGACGTGGAGTGAAAAGAAAATTCCATCAAAGTAAGCAAAGAGGTACAATAGCGGAGAACTTCCATTATACCGAGTGTGACAATTACACAGATGAGCCAAATATGTGCTCTCTCTCGCCTCCCATTGTGTTCCCGTGTTATCACCCTGTGCACCCCTAGGCACAAATTAGTGACACGGATGTATAAAAAAAGATGGGTTTATCATTAATTTTGCTACGTAAGAAGAAGAAATACAATACCAGACTCAGGGAATAGGACTCACACAAAGCCCGCTATAATTGAGCTCTGCCTCCGGATGCTGGTAGCAGACTATTGTCCCACTGGAGGCTATTCTTGGCGACTCATCCCTATTATTGATGGTCAAACAAAGCACATCGTTGCAGTTTAGGTTAGCAAAAAAAAAACTGGTGAGGTGTTGAATGGCTAAAAGTTTAACATGGTGGATATTTCTGGATGCTGTTAGGCTTGATACTCAACTCTTATTCACAGCTGAGCTTTGTGTTTATAAGGACACAGGAGGAATATTGGGCCTCATTTACAAACCGTTCTTAATAAAGAAATCTCTTCTTAAAACCCTCTTATGCAGTTTTAACAAAGATTGTGTTATTCACCATTTTTTTCTTATGTGGGATTTGTTCTTAAATCAGAACAGAATCTAAGCGCACTCAAGAGCACACTTACGCACATTTGAGTGCTGAAATATTCGTCATACTTGCCAACCTTGAGGCCTCAAAAATAGGGAGGATTTCTAAGCCAAAGGGGGGATCTGGAAAAGTGAGAGAAAGAGTTTCAGAGACTTTGTTTCCTGCATTCAGACAGACCACACCCAACACACAGACCACACCCATTTTAAATGACTGTTATTTAGAGGAATTTTTAAGATATGTTGTTCTTATTTATTGTTTTTATTTATTGGCTTTTATCGTTATACTCCTATGTATTTATATGGTTCTTATTGTAACTTGTCCCTCCAACTGCCCCATGCCTTTAATATGTTTCCTTTGACTAAACTATTGGTTGTCTGTTGTGCTGTATGTATGGATGTATGGACTGGGAATGCTACAAATGAATTGCTCCCTTGGGGATTTTTTATTTTGTTTTATTTAATCTTTATTTAACCAGGAGTAAAAAAAACTCATTGAGATTAAAAATCTCTTTTCCAAGAGTGTCCTGGCCAAGATAGGCAGCACCACAGTTACACGGTTGCAGACATAAAACAAACATAACAATTGAAAACGAAGACAAAGAGCAAATTACACAATCATAAGGTATCAAAAAACATTCATCAACATTCAAAACATCTACAGCCAGATGTGCCTGTTTCCAAAGCAAATAAAGTTGTCTGAATCTGAATCTGAATTCTGGCGACTTTTAAAGAATGAAAATAACAAAATATTTACAATTATAAAGTATAATGCCACAGCAGTTTTATGTTAAATACTTTGATAATTTGACTTTTAATTCTGAGGAGCGAATTATCGGCTTCTCTGGTGTGATTGTGTGAATCTCTGGCATCATCAGTTTCCATTCATTCGCTCATTCATTCACTTTCTGCCCCTGCTTGAGTAAGCCTATTTCTTTCTCCTACTCTCCATTTCCCTCTCCGTCTCTCACTGACTGAAGGCCCTTTCAGACGCAACGTGACAACGGCACCACTGCGCTCTGAAACCCATTATTTCCAGTGGCTTGAACTTCGCCACGACGGCATTTTGACGGCTAAATTCATACTGGCTCTCTCTAATTTCTAACAATCTCTGAATAAAGTCAAGAAGCAGATTATTTTGTGCTTTGTACAATAAATTCATTTTCATACACTTTCTATTTTAACATCATTTGCTTCACCCTCTTTAGACTTTCCTTTGGCCATCCGTGACTTAATTCTCTTTTTTTAATCTCAGTGTGTGCACACAGCCCTGCAGTCTCATGCCGTTTTATGGGGATTGGCAGAGCATTTACCTATGCTAATTAGGATCAACTGGCACACGCCTTCAATTTACGAGGGAATAGGATTCATCATTATAAGAACACAGGTACAAACAATTCTGCGGTTTAAGAACACGCTGTGAATCTGACAGTCTTTTCTTAGGACCTTTCTTAAGAACAAATTTAAGAAAAGACTTGGGAAGATTTTGGTGAATGAGGCCCACTGAGAGGAATATTGATGGCAGTGCATTTTGAAGAACATTATATGTGCAGTTGGAGCCAAAGGGTATAACAATTCAATGGCTTAACTACTAATGAAGAGAATAAGCTTTAGCATGAGGGGGAAAGGTTGAACTTTCCTTGACCCCGAAGATGGATGTAATGAGGTAAACACTGGCAGGCAGAGACTGGGGAGACGTAGAGGTTTAAATTCTCTTAAGATGACCAATTCATTATCCTGCGGCCTTGGTATTTCTTTACTGAGCACTTTGCTCACAATGATAAGTTGTCTACCATTGATGACCTGAGCTTTATTTGACATTCTCTTCCTTAATAATAATAAGCAGGATCTCTGCCTCTAGGATAAGACAACCAAATGAGATGAAAAGATGAGTGTGTCAAACCGAAGTGGTCCAAGTACTGTTGAGAACAGAAGTCTCTAATCATCCTCTGCTTTGGGCAAGGTATCATTAATTCAATATGTTGCGAAGGCTGTGATGTATTATGCGAACACTTTTCTCACTATTTATTTGCTTAGGCAAGATTTACTGTAGATGATGTTTTTTTTCAGCATCCTTTTGCACTGCACTCCTTCAGCCTCCACATATACAGGACGACACTGCTCAGGTCAGCCAACTGATGTTATCCTTCCAAAAGACTCCAACGAGGACATATGCTAATATTCATCCCGCAGGAAATTCACCTTTGACCACAGCTCAGGATTCTCCCACTGCAGTGAACTCCACTTTATTAGGTTCACCTTGGTCGTACTAAGTAGAAGCTACTTTGGCCTTCTGAATTATTTAAAACCTGGATTCAAGGAAGTGCTAGAAATCTACCACATGTTTTTTCAGTCCATTACAACGTGATGACACCACTTCTTCCAAAACGAGAGGGGCAGGTGTTGAAGTCTGTTCCCCCGTCGAATATGTTGTGTTTCCCTCCTGTTAAAATAATAGCTCCCCCGGTAGTTAGGGTTAGGTATAAGGGTTGGTTCTGGTTTAGGTAGGGGAAACCACACATAACGAGGAGAAAAAGTACTCGACACAACAACGGTGCATGCACTTCTGCTGCTCCAGGCAAAAAACAATTATGGCCCTCTATTTGCAACGTACCATACCAGAAATAACACACAAAATGCCAATATTCCATACATATAACGCAAATAGCAATGCTAGTATGCTCACAGTGTCAACAATGTTAAAGTATGCTGGCATTTCGCTGATCCATATACAAATAATGCACCAAACAGGTCAGCATAATAACTCCAATAACCTGGTTCCAAATTCTTTACACCAAATAATACATTTCAGCTCCTCATATGAGCTGTGGAAAGATGTTAAAGCCAAAGTAGGTGAGATTGGAGCAAATATGAATAATAAAAGTTATTTTTATTAAACGGTCGCTATATCGTGACAGCAGTACATGAAACAGGTAACCTGAAAAAATGCATGTGCCTCTGTGTCCTCCGGTGTTCCTAACGGCATCTGCAAGATTTCACATACAAGCAGTAAGCACAAGGAAAACAAGCAGTAAGAGCTGATCTGAGGTCTGCTGTCCAGCTGCTGTCTATGAGAGCCGGCTGTCAATCACTTGCGAACTCCAACCAAACGGTCAAACTAGGCAGCACTGATCAAATATGGATCAATATTATGTTACGTCAATGCCTATTTCTCTCCTCAAATGTTCTCAGAATCATCTTGTAGTGCACGGTTTAGCTGTAAAATGAGAAATTTTGTGACGCCACCGCCATTGTGAAATCCGGTGAAGGAACGCAAAGTTCAGGTCACATGACCGGAGCACAGCCAATAGGAACGCTCTCTCAATGAGATAACCTGTGATTGGTCAAAGTCTCCTGTCACCGGCTAGATTTTTTAAATCCTTAAAAACAGAGCCATGAGGAGGAGCAGAAGTCTAGTTATCTCTCAGAACACTTGAATTACAATACGCTGAAAGGTTATTATTGGAATTTTTGCCCAGTGATGCAAAAAATATACTGCCTACTGCCACTTTAAGTAATAGTTTTATACTTGACATCATTTTCTTAGATTTTGCATTTTACTATAGAAATATTTTATTTGGTTGCTATGATCACAGTGACAGACAATAATAAATTGTTCCTTATTAATCTAATTTTAATTCTTGCCCATTTCCACATTCATAAATGTAAATTAACCAAAAAAAAGAACTTATTGTCATACTGTTTTTTCTTTTCTAGCTATTTTAAGTTTGATTTGTTTCATCTCTGCTGTCCTTGTCCTGCTGTTTGTTTATGTTTTCCCTATTTCCCTTTGTATAAGCCTGTGGCTTCTTGACCTCTCCTGACACATTTCTTGTTTGTTTTTTTCATTGACTGGATTTTGTGCAGTTTTATACATGTGCAAATAAATAAATAAAAATAAATAAAATAGCTCTTCAAACGAAATAATACCAATAATACCATTGTAAATCTTTCCTATGCACAACTTTCTCATGTGCATCAAACACACATGAAATAAAAAGCAAATAAATATTAGCTTACCTTTTCACATGTGACGTCAGAGCGCACCTGCTCCCTCTTCTCTCTCTTGGTTCTTTGGTACCAGACGGACTTGAAGTCATCCTTGCTAACACTCCCGGGATTAATATCTCTTAACAATGAATCCCTCTGTTTCTGGAGTACTTTTTCATTCAATAAGTCTCCTCTTTTTCGATGATAATTCAGGTAATTTCGGTCGTTTAGATTTGCTGCTGTAGCGTATTTCCTTATTCTCACATTGCATTGGTTTGGGGTTTTTATCGAATACAGGTGAACGTGCTGTCAGGGCGGCCTACCATTGGCTCAAAAGCGCTAGGGGGCGGGACTTAGCTGCAGGTGCAACGTGATTGACACATTCTTCAGCAAATCATGTGCTTAGAACGAACGCGTAACCTAGCAACCCTGCAGTTACTGCTATTGGTTACTTCATGATTTTGTTCATGAATAGTTGACAATATAAACATGGAAATGGGCCCCCTTTGCATTTCCTGTTGCAATGTTATTTTTAATGCAGTATTATTAGTTGTTTAATTGATCATATTTTAAGTTTTATTATTCAAGATTCAAGATTCAAGATTCAAGATTCAAGATGTTTATTGTCGCACCGGTTATACAAGTACAATCGTGTGAAATACTTTTTGCTGGGAAGCTCCATTAAGAAAACAGTAAGTTAAGTAGCAACAAATAATAAGATAAAAATAAAAATAATAGTGTATTTACAAATAATATACAGTATAATAATAAAGGAAGTACTTGGTATATGGTAACTATAGAGGCAATATATACAGTATATATATATATATATATATATATGGGAGCGGTAGAGGTTGCGTACTATAAAAATATATTGCACAGGCATTTTTTTTTTATATTGCACATATTGCATGGATTGAAGTATTGTACTTGTTTATTGCACTTTTTGTGAGGGAGAGAGTGTTGTATGATTTATCTGTTTAAGAGTCTGATGGCCTGGGGGGGAAAAACTGTTTCTCAGTCTGCTGGTGAGAGTTCTGGGGGTCCTGTATCTTCTACCAGAGGGCAGGAGGAGGTGTGTGGTGTCCTTAATGACCCTCAGGGACTTCCTGAGGTACCGCTGGATGTACAGCTCCTGCAGGCTGGGCAGCTCACACCTGGTGATGTATTGGGCCGAGCGCAATTTTATATTACAATGTAGTATACAGAAAAACATTGAAAAATGATTTTAGCTTCTTGTATTTATACATGAAACAACATACACCAAACATAACAAGAAAATAAAACAAAACTATTAATGCAGTAGCTGACAGGAAGTCATCTTGGACCAAAGTTGTTGCCCTGGCAACAGAATGGCAATGAACGGGTCTATATGGACACTCCCTGTATCCACTTATACAGACACATAATCACAATCTTTCTCTTTTCAATAGCATGTTCCTCAAGGTGATTTCTTCCTTGAAGGACAGCTGTAATGTCTCTTTGAATATCACACTGAGCTCCTAATGGAGAGGAGGAGACTCTAATCAAGATTAGATTCAATAAATGTTTTTGCTTGGGGCAATGAATTATTTAAATAACATGCAATTTCACTAAACCTCATGAGGACTTTGTCATGTTTATTACTTGCCGTACATTTTTATAGAGTTTTGTGTGGTGAATATGGACGCAGGTTTTTCACCTTCTTGTACAAGAAGCCATTTTTAGATACGATATCACAGCTTGGTTTTGAACTCTAGTCCATACAACTAAAATCCAAGATGCTATAAGTCCAGACAGCTCTGCAGGTAGTGTGAGTCAGGCTGTACTCACCTTATCATTCCATTTTTGAGAACATGGTGATCAGACTGGCTCAGAAAAAGCACCTTAAAACCATTTCAAGTTCAAGATGTGAGCTGTTCTGCAACAGGAAAGCATGTCAGGTCACCAAATAAAAGTCATACCGCAAGTCAATACCTCACATTAAATGTTGAGGTAATATTTACAATCTTATCTGCTCTTGTAAATCCTAGGGTCACTAGTTCAGTCTTTTCTGAATTATGGCATCCTCATGTTAGCACAGAGCATCCATTTATTTGAAACATAATTCATCAATAATAAATTAGTTGAATAATAAAAAAGGTAGCTATCAGCCCGAGGGCACAGCTGGAGTTTTCCTCCACGTTGTTAGATCAGCTTGTTGTGCAATTTTAAACAAGTAGCAGCAGCTGTCTCTTTGGTCCTTTTGGCAACTGACAACGAGTTGCTGCCCATAGGTGGCGTAATGTTGCATCTACTGTTTTATATCTATCTTTTCAACTTCATAGTCATTGGTTCATTTCAACTCATTATTCCCTTCTCTATCCAAGTGTACTGTAGGATGTTGTCACACTGCTTTGCATGATATACACACTATATAAGGAGTTATTTTCTATTGTTGGTGCAACCAAAATGGTCAGAGCTATCAGTCATTTCTGTATTCCAGGAGGACCCCCTGACCACTTTAATGCACAGTTCACACTTCAGTGATTTAATACACTCCGCACCCTCGCATAGAGGTGTGAATGGACCTGAAGGACTCTGTTCTCCGCTGTCCTGTTTACGATTTACTACTATCTAGGGACAGCTGAGAAGCCTTCCGCGGCTTGATAGAGATTAATGGAGGCAGGAAATCATTAATCCCCCTCCTCCATTTTAGATCATGACATTGCTGAATGTCCCACACCAAGTGCCTAAGTGTTGAGAAGTACGGGGAAATCCAATCTTATTTTTCAATTATTTCGATTTGTAATGAAAAAGAAGAGATGAGTTGAAAAACTGCCGAAGGAGTCCGGCACATTTTTCCCAAAGTATGATGTATACTTACAGGCACTTGTAAAATAAATTAATGACCACAAGGAAGAGATAATTTACTCTGGAGCAGACTGCTTGAGTTTACATTTTTCTACTTCTTTTTTGTCAGTGGTGGACAAAGTTTGTTTATTTGGAGAGAAAAAAAGCCTTTCACACTAGTTTCTCCCTTCACCTCCTTCAAATCTATGCAAAGTCCCCCCAGATAAAAACATCAGTAGTATGTCTTGACCTCATCCTCTACCTCCTGGGTGAAATAAGTCAGGCATGATGCTGTAAAATCAATAGCTTTTAACATCACTATATTTCAAGCTCAGGTACTGGTCCAATATCAGCTTGACGGAGCGCATCTCCTCTCTGCTGTCAACATGGCTGGGGAGAAAAAAAGAAGTTTGATTTTCCTTCTCCCTGTAAAAAAAGAAAGAAAAGAAGATGTGTAAATTATTAATGGCTTGTATTACACATGCAGGCCAGAACTCTCAAGGGAGTGAAGTTTTTCCTCCCGATACAGAACTGACATCGGCCTAACAACAGTTTGCTTTCTTCTCATCTGCTGCAGCTTGCGGGGCTCCGTTCAGCAGAGCTAGGCAGGACTGCCCAGAGGCCGAGGCTGCTGATGGATGGCTCATATCTACACTGTCAGGTTATAGGCAACAGAACTATACTGCAAGTAGCTTGCACAGTGCTTCTGTTGCACAGATTCATAACAAACAGGTCAACACTGAAGGTCACGAGGAGTTTTTAATGGCAAAGAGGTTTCAGAAACAGACGAAAGAGTGTAGATCAGGTCAACACTTGCAACCACTTCTGTCTTTTCAAACCATGTGTTGTGTTAATATAAAGCTATTTAAAGTACAGTGTGTAGGATCTGGTGGCATCTAGCGGTTTGGTTGCAGATTGCAACCAACCGAGCTCTGCTCACTCCTCTCTTTCCAAGACTGCGTTAATGTGAGCCGCCGAGTGCAAAACCGTGGTAACGCCGTTCACCTCGCTCAGAGGCCATCCTTACCATAATAACACTACTTTTTCAAAGTTTTGCGCTCTGTGGCTCACGTTACCAGTTTCACAAGCGTGATGGAGAACTACGGTGGCCTTCAGGTAACGTAAAAACATGAAAGGCTCTCTCTAGAGCCAGTGGTTGGTTTGAAAAATGGCAGTGCAACATGACGTACTCCGTGAAGAGGACCCGCTCCCTATTCATATATGAAGGGCTCATTCTAAGTTAACAAAAACACAACAATTCTTAGTTCTAAGTGATTGTACACTAATGAAAACATAGTTATGAATTTTATATTCCATTTCTGCGAATAGAGCCCTCGAAATGCTACACAACAACAGGGCGACAGTTTTTTTGTAAATATTGATGAGCATGTTTCAAATACCCATTTGGTGTTCCACAGGGCTACTTACTTGGTCTACTCCTTTTTTCATTATACATGCTTCCGCTTGACAATGCAATGTATGTTTTCAACTATGCAGACGACACTCAACTGTATATATTGCTAGCGCCCGATGACTCCAATAGTTTAAATTGTTTAACAGGCTACCTGAAAAAGTTTGGATGTGCACAACTATTTGAAATTGAGTGCAAAACTGTAATTGTGGTTTTTGGTAGAGATTTTTCGATACACTTTTTTCCTTCCCGATACCGATTCCAAAACCTAATCTTGCGTATCAGCCAATACCGAGTACCAATCTGACGACAGTGCATTAAAAACCCATCGCCATTTCACTGGTTTGCTAGCTCTCGCTAACGTTACACTATCCGCTAGCACCTGCCCGATCGGTACAGCGCATGTGCAATCCTCAACAGAGATGAGAAGGAAGCAAGATGGCTACTTCCATCATCGATTTCGGAAACCGCAATAATTTTTTCTGGAGCTGATGATGGAAGTAGCTAACGAGTGAGCCATCTCGCTTCTTTCTCATGCACATGCACCATACCAATCGGGCAAGATGTATAAATAGGGTATCGAGTGACACGTCTTGTTGTTGCTGCTGTGTAGCGTAAATGAGCTGATAAATGATATAACGTGATATCGGATCGGTGCATAGACTCGTGTACTCGCCAGGCATACTAAAACTTAAATCTCTGGCTTAGCTATCTGTCTCTCCCTTTATACTCAAAGCTGCTGCCTATTTGTTTAACTGTTTTTTTTCCATACAATTTGATGTGAAGCACTTTGAGTTGCATTGCATGTATATGTGAAAGGCGCTATAAAAATAAAATGTATGATTATTATATTATGAAGAGGCCAGAATGCAGCAATTTAATGTGCAAATGGTGCTCTAAAACTATAAATATGCTGCGACTGAGAGGAACAACCATGCCCACATACCGAGACATACATTAACCTCGTTAAGTGTAATTTATGGCGTGTAGTGTTTGGTCACAGGAAAACCTCTCAGGAAGTAATAAATTGAAATACAGCAAGAAGTGCTCAGAGCAGGGAGAGCAGGACGCACCAATTATGGTTGAACATTGTACAAAAATATTTTGCTCTTCATGTCTGCCTCTAACTGCCACTACAAAAACATTAAGGCCCAAAGGCTGTGCTGTTTAAATTATGTTGAATGATTTCCGTGCAGCTCTCATAAATTCACATACAGTCGTTTGGGGCTGGAAAGTGCAAGGTTGCAAAATTTAACAGATTGTAACTTCTTCAGGTTTGTTTTGCGGTTTGTTTATGGAGCTCATCTTCAATTGAAATGTCATTCCAGTAGCCAAAAATAGCTTTATCTCACCAACTTAACTGTCATGTCACAGTGACACTGTCCTGGACATGATGGATGGAATTCAGGTGAAATAGTCACGAAATTTAATGTATTCATTCGTGTACATAGACAAAAACAATTTTGTGATGGTCAGCACAAAATCAATTTGTATGTAATCCACATAATTGTGAACCGGGAAGTATAAAGAGAGGTGTACGCCACGTAGAGAGGAGGTCAGGGTGGATGGGTGGGTCAAAAAACGCTGGACTTTTGTGCAGGACACTGGTGTTTGTGTCCCCTGTGAAACCAGAAGTCAAAGTTGATTTATTTGTCACGTAACTTTCGTAATTAAGTTACAGCGCTTCCGGAGTTATTTTAGCCCAAACCACCATCTTTTCCTAAACTTAACTAAGTTGTTTCGTTGCCTAAACCTAACTAAGTTGATCTATTCCCAAACCTAACTAACTAGATTTATTTTGAAAAGATTGGAGCAGAAATTGACACGTACGTCACGCGTCGTTGGACATTCGTAGAAAAACGCACAAAAAATACGTTGTTGAAAGTCGTGCTGAGCGTAACAGAGAAAAGGGAAATTTCTATGTACACGAATCAAATAGATTAAATTTTGTGACTATTTCACAAACTGCCGTGAGACTGTGTTGGAATAGGGAACGGGAATGTGTCGTCACCGACAGCAAGTCGGACATTTTTGGAGGATAAAGGGTAAGAGTGCCATCCGCTGGCTGTTTACTGCAAGTGTCAAAAGAACTGCGGAACTAACACCGAACACTAAACAGTGAGAGCTGAATTGTAGTATACATAGTATACAGTCAGACACAAAGGTAGGCTGACATTATGGCTTTCATTTTGCAAGATACAGGTAGATTAATTATGCAGCATTAAGTGACGTTTTGTTCAGTTAACATAACATTAGCTAGCTTATATTTGTCTGGATGATTGTGTAGTTGGTATTTGGCTTGTAGATCTGAAGGTCATATACCTACCCGTTTATAAACTGGACATCGGCCTCCAAACATTTACATATTTTGAACTGCTGACAGGTGTTCACTAACGCCAAAACACATCAGTGATTGTAATGGGTGGAAAGCTGTCATGGTCCTCCTAATTCGTTAGGATCGATATCATAAACTAACTTCCATTGTGTAATATATCACACCTTTGCCTCTGTCAGCTTCTCTTTATAGAGACATTTGTCTTTTGTATGTACTTTATACATTCTGATGATGAACGATTGACAGATGACAGATGAATAGACCGGTGACAGATAATGACAGTCTAACGTAGCACTGTATGCTCTCCAAAAATGGCGATGCACCCCAGAATCCTCTGCGTTTCCCATTCCCTACACGTTGTTGAAAGTCATGTCACGAAAAAAAAGGGACATCCTTTATCCTCTATGTACACGAATCAAATAGATTGAATTTCGTGACTATTTCATGAACTGCCCTGAGACTGTGTCGGAATTGTAAAAGAAAAGTGTCTCTGACAGTATTCATGCTGGGTCTCTAGGGTTCACGAGGGTAATACCACCGGCACAAAATAAGCTTATTTGAATGCAAATGCTGAATATGTCAAAAAAGACCTCTATTTCTTGTCACTGAAACGGTGTCCTGCTGCAACATATGATGAGAGTCTTGCTTCACTGGTTCCATATAGTTTTTTTCCCTCAGGACTTCTTTTATGCCGGTCCGGATCCTACTGGAACAGAATCCAAGAGCTCCCAGTTCAGCTCCGGCGCTTATTTGTGAGGGCCTGCCATCATCACTTAGCAATGGAAATAATTAGCCTATCGCTCTCAAAAAAAGTCTTGCTCAGATGGCCAATCTCACAGATTGCTTTCCCTCTCTCCAAACTTGACACAGCACTCGAGCACTGGTTATTCATGTTCCCTCTAATGAGGCTGCCACATAACACATGCAGTATACAGACATAAATCGCTCACACACACCGTCCTCTCTGCATCATCATCAACCAGCATCAACTGTCTTATCTCTGTATTTGGTTTGAAGTCCACATAAACAATCAGAAGATGGGAAGGAGAAAAATGAGTGTACATTAGAAGGCCTCTGGTGTGGGACCTAATGGTGAACCCAGCATGCTCAGGAGGGAAGCTATAAAGCTTGAGGTGGCCACACAGCTGACAGCAGCACTCTTCAAAGGTTCTGCACTTTTTATAGCCCAGTTAATACAACAGGGAACAAGAGGAAAGGGAGAGAAAAAGGGCGGGATCATGGCGGTCTTGATTCTTGTGGATCCTGTGGGCTCTGCCCTGCAAAACGTGGCCTCACACACACACACACACACACACACACACACACACACACACACACACACACACACACACACACACACACACACACACATACACATTTTGACAACGTAAACTGGGCTCACTCTCTCTATATCAAAGGCCCCACCATGCGGGGATTAACTTTTGTTCTTGGCAGCATGAAAAAAGAGAAAACTTTATGATGTTTATTTCCCTCTGGTTTTATCTGACTCCGGTTTTTGTTGTAGGGGGAAGTGTGCTCGTTGTGTGTGACGTCTGTTTACAGCGCTGGGAGTTGCTACTGTATGTTTGGCTTCTTTGGTTTCTTTGTGAGGTTGACAGATTGTTTGTCTATGTTGAGTTGTTTCTTCAACTCGTTTAATTGAAAACGCAGTCGTTTGCTACTGCCAAACGGACTGAAGGCAGAACAAATGAAAGAGGAGGAAAAGAGGAAAACATGCCCGCTTGGTCTGTTGTGCTGTTCTGGTCGGCTTTTAATATCTTATGTGGCATCTAGAGGGCTTATTGGTTGGTTTTCAGAGATAGGGGGGGAAAGACCTGGGTCATTCATGTTGCTATGCTACCGCAAAAAGTGATGCACACATAAAGAATGCTGCATCCATGTTGCTGCTGGGAGCATCTTCAGCAGCAGATCAACACAGAGGACTTCTAACAGAACGCTGACCTCTAGTGGAGGATGCAACACACAGCAGCCATGAGGCAAAAATATTCAATATTCAATAAATTCTCATATTTACTTAGAGTCCACAGCATGAGAACAAATCTATAAACAAATAAATATTTTAATTTATTACACTATCTCAAAGACATTGTGTCAGAAATACAAGCAAACAGGGTGATCGCTTTCAGAACATTGTGCCTTATAGAAGTGTGATCCAAAATATACAGAACAATCACTGCAAAAGAATTAAAAGCTAATGTGGCAAAGTCATACCTAAAGATACATGAAATCTGCTGCTGTAACAATAAACTATGTAGGTTGTATAAAAGAAAGCTAATGAATTACATGGATTTTACTTGTTTGCATCGTAGCTCTGCTTTTTTGTGACTCCTTTCCTCAACACTGTAGCCAACACTGTTAAACGTGAACATGGAAGAACTGACTTTGCATTTATAATGTCGACATTCAAGTGGCAATCCTGAAGACTTTCATTTAAATAAATGTCTGTAAAGTCACTATCTGTGGCTAAATGAGGTAACACAATGGCGATTGAGCCGATGGCCCACTGATGAAAGTATTGCAATTAGGGCTGTCAAAGTTAAAGCGATAATAACACGTTAACGCAAATTTGTTTTAGCCCGGCCGCTATTCTTTCTTTCAGAGGTTCTTGCGGGCTGAGTTTTCAAGCTAGAGTGAAGATACTAGTATCATAGGAAACTAGAAAAACCATGTCATACTAGCTTGTAGCGAAGATCGCTAAATAATGCTCCAAACTTACGCTAAATTTTGGCGAGGAAAATCTGGTATGGCCATTTTCAAAGGGGTCCCTTGAACTCTGACCTCAAGATATGTGAATGTAAATGGGTTCTGTGGGTACCCACGAGTCTCCCCTTTACAGACATGCCCACTTTATGATAATCACATGCAGTTTGGGGCAAGTCATAGTCAAGTCAGCACACTGACACACTGACAGCTGTTGTTGCCCGTTGGGCTGCAGTTTGCCATGTTATGATTTGAGCATATTTTTCATGCTAAATGCAGTACCTGTGAGGGTTTCTGGACAATATTTGTCATTGTTTTGTGTTGTTAATTGATTTCCAATAATAAATATATACATACATTTGCATAAAGCAACATATTTGCCCACTCCCATGTTGATAAGAGTATTAAATACTTGACAAATCTCCCTTTAAGGTACATTTTGAACAGATAAAAAATGTGTGAATTAATCGCTAATAATCACAGTTAAATATTTGAATCGATTGACAGCCCTAATTGCAATATTTTTATATTTGCAGTATTATGATCTGGGTGTGCGTGGTGACATTCCCAGAAAAAATGCTGTTGTATAAACACAAAAAATGGATCTATGCACACAAGCTCATATACTTAGAAATATCATTTTCTATTCTATTTCTATGTTCATGTATCAACAGAAAGACTCCAGACTGCTGAACTTTGAGCATAACTTCATTGTTTTCACTCAAATAGAAATTGTAAATCAACCTGGACTGAGATTTAAAGGATTGCCACTTTAATACCAGCTGAGCAAGAAAAACAAACAGATATGTGAAAAAGACTCCTGTAGTGTGGGAACAGGTCGGATCAGCACTGAGTTAGATTTGGTTATGTATTTAGCCCTAGACTGTGCATTTATTTGCACAATACTTTGGTGTTTGAAAACCTTTACTTCAGTTTGTCACCACTGTTAGCTAACTAGCTAACCTGCAGGCTGCTTTAGTGAACCAGTATAAAGCTTATTAGCTTCTTATGGACGTGAAAAATGTGTTGTTTTATTCTCTCTAGCTAACAAACTAGTGCTAGAAAACAGATTAGATGTATCATCAGTGACATCTGTTAGCAGTGAAAAATAACACAGAAACTAAATGTCTATTAAATACTTTTAAGATGAGTTTGGAAGCTCAAACTTTTCTATTGTTACAAAAGTGATGGACCTCCAATATTGCCGCCCGAGGGTGTGCTATGCCAACTGAAAGCATCTGACTACCACTTTGCTGCAACGCGTTCTCATCCCAACTCGTCACATACTGCCACTTTGTCACGCCCTTTTGGCGTCACTTTAGGTTTTGGCATCAAAACCTTATAGTTAGGACGTTGTGCTTAAAACTACTACGTTTGATAAGTGAAAATTAAACTATACGTTGTGGACACGGGACACGAACAGCGGTCTTCTGCGTGAAAGCCTTGTGTTTGTTGGGCCCATCCGCTCTGTGTGCGTCTTTTCGCTCTTTTAAACACTTTCTCTGAGCATTAACTGACCTTTCAGCATACTGTAATTCAAGTGTTCTGAGAGAAAACTAGACTTCTGCACCTCCTCATAGCTCTGCTTTCAGGCTTTAAAAAAAAAACTAGCCCGTGACGGGAGACTTTGGCCAATCACAGGTCATTTCAGAGCGAGAGCGTTCCTATTGGCTGTGCTCTGGCTGGTGGGCGGTGCTTGGTATTTCTTCAGCAGATCTCAACATGGCTGCCGGGTCACAAACTTTCTCATTTTATAACTAAACAGTACACTACAAGATGATTCTGAAAACATTTGAGGTGACAAATAGGCATTACAGTAACAGAATATTGATTCATATTTGATCAGCGCTGCCTAGTTTGACCGTTCAATTGGATTTCGCGAGTGATTGACAGCTGCCCAGAGACGGCAAGGCTCCAGCTCGGCTCTGATTGGTTGTTTTCTTCCGGTCTGTGAAATCTTGCAGATGCCGTTAGAAGCACCGGAAGACATAGAGGCACATGATTTTTTCAGATTAGCTGTCTAATGTACTACTGTCAGGATATAGTCACCGTTTTATAAAAATAAAACATATCATATAATCATAGTTGCTCCATTTCCACCCATTGCAGCTTTAATGGAAAGCCCGGTGCGTCTCATACAGGCGCTAAAGGGTGCCTTGTGTGGCTGTAGCTGGGGCGACTGTAGCTCACTGGGTAGAGTGGTCGTGACAAAGCGTGAGTATTTGACGTCCTGGGAATGAGAACGGGCTGTTCATGCACACGAGCAGTAGACAGCATCTCTGTTTCAGATGCTGTTGTTGACCTGGCCGAGGTTTCTTTGTGCTCTTGCTGTTAGCACCAATACCAGTTTAGAGTGGAGGGAGGAGGAGGAGGAGGATCAGGAAGAGATTGAGCCCGAGTCTTCAACGTCTGTGGAGTTGCATTCGTCAGCAGACTCTGTGAGGGCCGGGTAGGGCCTCGGCTGGTCCAGGTTGACGTAGGTGACGTTCAGGCTGATGTAGTGTTCTCCCTCCAGGCCCGACAGGATGGTGGAGACGTCGGACACCAACGTGGCAAAACTGGGCCTCAACTCTGGATCAGGGTCCCAGCACTGGAGCATTATGCTATACCTGGAACAAACATGGACAGAGTCTGAGTCTGAGCAAGGAGGGTATGCCCAACTCAGTCTACTAGTATTGGCTAGCATTAAAGGTATAATATGCAGAATAAGCCCTCTCAATCATCACTTATGCCCCACTAGAAGTGTGTGGTGGTGCCTGTATCTGCAGAGACCCTGCAGCCCTCTGCCTGTATGTTCTCTTTTCTTATTATTTTGCTGTGTTCGGGACGCTTCTGGGCTTCAGCAAACAGTCTCTGGGCCGCACGTGGGGGTGTTAACCCCAGCCAACAACACACGCGCAGGGTGTGCAGCCCGTTCAGGTCGTCAAATAGGCTACCGCTGCTTTGTCACGCCCATCGACATCTGATACCGAGGCACAAGCGTTATACATCCATGGGCACAAGGCCCCCTTTAGTTCTGTCAGATACAAAGCGGCCGTATTTGACGGATGTGAACGGGTTGTGTGTTTTTATGTGCATGTGCTCATCTGTGTTTTTGATGTGTATGAAGGCTACTTTGATCTTAAAGACCAGGCAACCAGGAAGTTGGTCCCGGCCAAGAAATAGTCTGGCACATAAACTCCCCGTAAAATAACAAATTGTTGATTTTACACTACATTTGTATGGATTAAACAAATGACATATAACATACTAACTAGTGAGCCGTAGAGGATCTGGAGGGCAGATTTCGTTACCTTTAGGCAGAGCAAGGCTAGCTCTATCCCCCTGTTCACAGTCTTTATGCTAAAATAATCCAGCCGACTGTTGGCTGTAGCTTCGTATTTACTGTACTGACATTGTACGAGAGCGGTATCAAGCCCCCTCATTTGCATAAGATGTAAAAAGAAATATGTAAAGAAAGGTATAAAGAAAAAAGAAAAAATAGATTTGGGGAAATAAATAAGTAAGGGGTGAAATGCGAAGGGAAAATCGTGCATAAATAAATAAACATATTTAAAAATAAATAGAAAATAAATGCAAAAATAAAAACATAATTAAAATAAATAATATAAAAAATAAATAAAATTAAACAGATGAGTAAATGAATAAGGAAAGTAATTTGAAGGATAGATAAATAAAGAAGCAAATTAAAGCAGAAATATCAATTTATGTCAAATTTTTATCAAAGGCCACATTTATTTTTAATATTATTTTTGCTGCATTTAATGACATATTTATTTCTTTATCGAGTCATTCATTCATTTATTGTTGATTTTAGTAGGTTCTGTACTCCATAGTATGAGTCCCTAGGTGATACTTTCCCATGAGCCCTTCTGTGAGGACAAGACGTATGAATAGTTGATTTATTCTCCATCAATCTTTAAATTGGTGGACAAAAGCTTACAGTCAACGGGATTTATCATTAAAACAGCAAAAACATGTTGGCTTTTATTTGTCAAGTCACACCAGTGTGTGTGTGTGTGTGTGTGTGTGTGTGTGTGTGTGTGTGTGTGTGTGTGTGTGTGTGTGGTTTTGTGAAAGACGTTTTTTGAGGTGATTTGTAGACATAAACATTAACTCAGAAACTGCGTTGCTTAACTGTGCTGGAATACCAAGTAGTGGACAATTTATGGGTTTCGCACTACTGAGTGACCGTTCGAACATCTTGCTATTACTACTTGGACTTTGTGCTTCCGTCTTGTAGTTGTAAATCTGTGTTAGTGTTATTGTAGTATTAGTATTCATACAAAAGCAGTTTAACAACGGATGTGTGCAAACTAAGAAACAGCAACTGATTTACCATTATTCTTTATACTAATTCAACAAAGTGAGCAACATAATGCTATTACTGCTACTACTACTTACAAAGGGTTAGGGCAGAACTGCGGCTGGGGAAGCCTCCGGCCCTTCAGTAAGTAATGTGTTATGTCGTAAGGGTCCACCTCTGGGTAGGGGCTCGCTCCTCTGGTCAGCATCTCCCACATCAGCACACCAAAGGACCACTGCATCAGGAGAGGCAAAGGTTACGGCAAATATGAACTCCCAATCTGTATTGTGTGTTGCACACAAAGAAAAGTTTTTAAATGCTGTATACAATTTTAAAGGTGCTAAATGGAGCAATTCGTGAAATGTGAAGAAAAACTCTACAGCCTTGAACACAGAGGAGGAGGTAGGCCAGTGTTGAGTTGAAACTATTATGATGGAAGAGGAATACATTTGTGAAACACTGTTTCCTATTATTGTACTGTATGCAATTGAATAGTATGGTGCTGTAAAGCAATACAGAAGATTTAGTGCATAACTCAACCAAGTGGCATCAATGCAAAATGCTATGTAGAGCAGTGTTTACCAAACCTTTTGGCTTGTGACCCCTTAAAGGGATAGATCAGGTGCCTACAATAGATGACAGTCTGCATGCCCTCAGTCGGAGAAGCAAACAGGAGTTACCTCATAGAACCAAAGCAATGTACTGCTGTGGACGGGGCCGGCAGAAAATCATATTTGCGCCAACTAAAATCAGCTATATTATATATATATGCTATATTTAAAATATTTTCACCGCTTTACCTTGCTCTCAGAAAGCCTTTTCTGAACAGGAACTGCAGCCATTGTATCCATCTTTGCTCTCGCCACCAGACTCCATCGAAAAAAACTTTAATTTTACCTAACAGAACACGGGGGCTGCTGTCTACCGCTGCCTCGACCGGTTACTTTGTTTGTGTTTTTGTGCGACTTTGGTGAATCTGAATTAATTAAAGTCACATAATAACACAAACAAACTAACTGATCTGAGCAGCGGTAGACCAGCAACTCCCATGTTCTGCAAGGTAAAATTACAGTTTTTTTAATGGAGTCTGGTTGCTTTGGCGAGAGCAGAGATAACGGCTTCAGTTCCCCGTCGGAAACATAGACTGTATAACTGTCTCACAGAGAGGTAAACTGGCAAAAAATGTCTAAATATAGCGTACACTTAAACAGATTTTTTTAAACGGGCCTTTCTTTTAGGTGGTTAAAATACATTTTGCTGCCGGCGCCGTCCACAGCAATACATTGCTTTACCTCCGTGCGGTAATCTGTTTCTCCAAACTAAGGGCATGCCAACCGTCATCTACTGTAGGTAATACACTGACTATGGATAAGAACCTCAGACAACTCCCCTTCAAAACAGCCAAACTATCACTTTAAACCAAAGCCATGTCTGGATGTGACTCCTCATCATTACTGATAAACTGTTTGTGACCATTTCAACCATTGACCCTTTGTAATTTAATCATTTTAAAGGCCTAAAGTGGTCAAATGATCTAGTAGTTGACAAGAAAAAAAAATCAAAGATTAGAAAATAAAGATTTACATAAATTTCTGTAGCATAAAATGTTTGTTTTTCTTCTTTCCTATGCTGTCAATCATTTTGTGACCCCTCCAATTTACATTGCAACCCCATAGGGGAACATAGTTACTGTACTCCCCTGTCAGATAATACTATTTTTTCACAGTCTACCTACAAGACAAACACATCATGCATTAAATATTCATTTCCACCCTTACATATTGACAAGTGTCCCTCAAAACTCTGACAACTACTGCAGAGATCTTGATTATACTTATAGGTAGATCGTCATTTCCTCACCACATCGGACTTAGAGGTGAATTTCTGTGTCTGCAGACTCTCGATGGCCATCCACTTGACAGGCAGCTTGGCCTTCCTGTGATCCTGAACACTATAATACTCCTTATCAAAAACATCTCTGGCCATGCCAAAGTCTGCCACCTTGACTGTATACGACTCGTCCAGCCTGAAGAAAGAAAAACTGAGATTAAAGTTTTGTTGTTGTTGATATTTGTCACATGAAACACTAAATCAAAAAGAAATTCTAATCTGATTTCTCTGCACATCACGGTGACTCACATGCAGTTGCGTGCTGCGAGATCTCTGTGCACAAACTTCTTCTGAGCCAAATACTCCATCCCCTTGGTAACCTGCAGCCCGAAGCCAATCAGATCCTTTACGGTGGGGTTCTGAACACATGACAAAAAACACTGATTTAAAAGAGTTGGAAATGTACATAAGTTGCTAGTTAGTAAACAGATGGCTGCACATAAATCAGATGATTCATTCATTTGCACTGTTTTAATGTAGGCGTCACACCCTCTTCTCGCAGCGGATGAAGTGCCGCAGGTCCCCGTGCTTCATGTACGGAAGCACCACAAGAGGGAGTCCTTCCTGCGGCAGGAGGATGCCCAGCAGAGACAGCACATTACTGTGGTGGAAACCCTTCATTATGATGCCTTCCTTTAGAAACTGCTCCACCTCCTCCACATCTGTTATTCCTGATGACACAGACACACACAAACACACACACTTACATAAACATTATGGACTCAAACCTAAAGGAAGAACTGGAATCACATTTTTGAGAACTTTTAAAGGCAGACTCTCTGGTGCTTTCCTAAATCATTGGTTCTCAACTTTTTTTCCTTAAGGAACACCTTTTCTATCATTGAGTAAACTGACGACCCCTGACTATGTGACATAATTTATGGATATTTCATATTATATTCAATGCATAACAATAACAACTGATAAACTGTACAAATTACCCAAATAGTGAACGCAGTAACTGCAGGAAGTTTGTGCAATGTGAGTGATTTGGATGAATTTAGATCCGATTATTTCCTGTGAATATTGCATCAGAGATGAGTTTTCCTGTTATTTTTAGGAACTTTTAATACAATTATTGTCTTTATTATGTTTTTTTTTTTTTTTTAAATGTTAACAATTATAGGCTTCTGTTTTGACAAATTCAGTGCTTTCTCTGGCCATTTTTCTTTTAGCTCTTTGGTTGTTTTAGCTGCGTACTTTTCTAATGCAGTACGAGGCTGTTCAGCAGAGTGACGGCTCTGTGAATATAACTTGTGTTTATTTCTTCACCTTAAAGTGGGTTTATGCTCGTCGTAGTGAACCTGGCGCTCGGTGCGCACACCAGAAAATTACGTCATCACGGCTTTCGCGTTGTGCGCAAATGCTCCGCAAGTTGTCGCGACACTTGGTCCAGCACCTCTGAATTTTTGTAACTACGCACCCGCTGTGCTTTTCATTTCAACGTGGATGCCTTCGAGGGAAGACCGGAAGAGCAGGTTTGCCTGTACATATATCTCTACAACTGTTCATTGAGAGACCACAGGGACAGTCAGATGACATTAAATACTTGGAAAGAAATAGGGAACACACGGGGGAAAGAAAAGGCTTTTTGGCTGTTTCTACACCACCTGGCATTTCGGAGCATATAGTAACGAACAACGCACTGAGCATAAACGCTTCTGTGCATGCTTGTAGCGCACGCACCATCTACGGAGACCCGCACCACGGTGCGAGTATAAAAACAAAGCTTTATCCTGGGAGATTTTTTTATCTTGTTTTATAAGTTTATATCTTAAATAATAATCCAAAAGAACAATTCAATTTAGTTTTTAAATTTAGATTTAAGCCAACTACATACTATATCTAAAAAAAAAGTCTTAAAATCAAGAAGGCCTCACGAAGGCCCCGTTAAGCTTTGGCAACCCCTAGTGGGGGTCGGGACCCTCAGGTTGGAAACCAGTGTCCTAAAGCGTAGCTATATAGATATAGATATATAGATATTACTCACTATTCAAAGACTTGACAGCACAGTGGATTTCTCTGTTGTTGAGGTCTGTGAAGTAGCCATGATAGACTGTGCCAAAATGACCTACAGGGGGGAAAGAAAGACAGAATGACACATGACTACTGTTGTTCCTTCCAAACAGGACATACAAGGCTCCATAACAAGTGTTTAGTTTCAGATCGAGGCAGCAGGGGCTCCTTACCCTTCCCTATGATCCGGTGGTGCTGCACAATAAGCATCTCAGCGGGAATAAGAACATCCTTCACCTCCTCCAGCAGCTCCGGTCTGAAACTGGAGATGGAGATCTTCTCTGGACGCATGAGGGGGGTGAGTGTCGGATCTATGCCGCCTGCAGCGTAGCTCAGGCTGGGGAACACCACCGTCCCCACCAGCGGGGTCGGAGGACTCAGGGATGTTACTGGTAAAAGTCCAGACAGAGGGGTTTGTTAATGAGAGTTATATGTCAGAAGCAAACCAGCTATACATTATTAAAGTGCAGTCACCTCTCCTGTAGTCCCCAACGGGCGACAGCTCCATATTATTTGTACCAGAGCGGCTAACGCTGTGGGCCAAACGGGTCTCCACCATGGAAGCTGAAAAACATTTCACAACACTTTTTAATCATCAACCCCCAGAGGAAGAAACACATGTACATCCTATGCCACACCGGGGGATGTTCTAGTTGATGTGTAATTCATTTCAAATTCCCACCCACAGCCGGCAACACTTGTACAAACAGGTCTGACCAAGGTCCACACAACAGAGAGGAAGCCTACCTTTCTTCTTCTTCCTCAAGTGTTTCATGACAACGAAGGCCAGCACCGCCCCGGCCACCAGAGCTGCCAGGATGCCCAGAACAACGCCCACCATGTAGTGGTTGCTGACCCTCACCACCGTGCCAACGTTGTGCACCTGCCCATTGATGGAGATCTAAAGAACAGAGTTCATCAAACACAGTGAATACCATTATTATAAAGGGAATCAGTGTAAAATGCTGTACCTTTAAGTTTTACTAACTTTGAATGATAGCATACGCTAACTGTCAGCATGCAGACCAAATTTATGATAGTTTTGAATTTTCAATTAGATTTTATTTCATTTTAGTTTATTTTTAGTTAGTTTTCAGAGTGTGTTTGCTTGTTTTAGTTTAATTTCAGTTTTTCAGAAAGGTTTAGTTTTAGATTTTATTAGGGCTGTCAATCAATTAAAATATTTAATTGTCATTAATCACACATTTTTTATCTGTTCAATATGTACCTTAAAGGAAGATTTGTCAAGTATTTAATACTCTTATCAACATGGGAGTGGGCAAATATGCTGGCTTTATGAAAATGGATGTATATATACTTATTATGGGGCATGTCTGTAAAGGGGAGACTCGTGGGTACCCATAGAACCCATTTTCATTCACATATCTTGAGGTCAGAGGTCAAGGGACCCCTTTGAAAATGGCCATGCCAGTCTTTCCTCGCCAACATTTTGGCAACTTTGGAGTGTTATCTAGCCTCCTTTGCGACAAGCTAGTATGACATGTTTTTTTAGTTTCATACAATATTAGTATCTTCACTCAAGCTTTATAACTGAGCCGGCTAAAACCAAAAGTTGCGTAAATGCATTATAGAAATTGGTGGCGCTAAAACGAATTTGCGTTAACACGTTATTATTGCGTTAACTATGACAGCCCTAGTTTTTATTCATTTAGCTTTAGTTTGTTTTTATTAGGGCCAGGTATAATGTCTCAGACATATGTAGCTTTATACATACAAAATACATGGTTGGAGAACTGTGAAGGAATGGCCATAATGTTTAATTTCTGCGCTAATTTAGTGGAGAAACTGCAGCACAGCGCCATGTCCTGAAATGTCAAGTCTGTTCAATTGTTCTGTGGTTCAATGTCACGAGAGTTGACGGACATCCATGAAGTCTCCATTTTTCGGTAGCGATATATTAGAGCTGAAAAAACTAAACTGAAATATATTATAAAAATGTTTTATTCTTTTTTCCTTATTTGCCTATCCCATCTGATGCTTGAGAGTGTTCTTGCACAATGTACAAGAATGGTTGGTGATCACTGGACAGGCGTGACCTGGGGCTCTGTGTTTTCATGCTGGATCCAGGTAAATCAATCACTTAATCATCAGCCTGACTTACCTTCACTGGCAGTCCCTCACTGGGCATGGTCATGTTTTTGGGGATCCTGCAGGTGATCTCATTATCCAGGACTTTAGCATCACAGTCAACGCCGGCCACCGTCATAATGATGGTCATACAGGAGCTCACCAGATTCAGCTTTTGATGCTGTGAACAGAGAGATCAAATCAAGATATGAGGCAAAATTAGTTATTTAAAAATGTATAATAAATATTACAAATCCACATTTATTTTGTCTCTTACATGAAGTGAGACTTCGTCAAACCCCGGGTACAAATTCAGCACGTGTCCTTCTGTTTCAAAAGGTATGGGCTCGCCGTACGGGTGGTAGGAGAACTCTTTATTCCAGAGTCCCAACGCTCCGTCCATGTCAAAAGAAAGCTCTCCTTCCTCGGTCTCATCCCGTGGGAACGCAGGAGAGACGCACTCCATCCTCGTGGGCAAGGACTTACCTATGCACTCCTGAAACAAAACAGAGTCATCATACTTTAAAGGAGTACTTCAACCACAAAATTACCATATTAACATCAATATTTACGGCGTGTTAACTTGAATTCTGGAAGAAAGGTTTGTTTTTCTCACACGCCTCCACGGTGAACGGAGAATCCAAAAATGGCAGAAAACAGAGTAAATCCTTGATAAATTGAAGTAAATGGAGGTTTAACAGCAGCAGAACTATATCAAAAATCCGTTTACAAACTCTCACACAACTCGTGCAGTATAATCTAAATAGAGACTTTATCCAGTCGTATGCTCAGTATTTCTCAAACACATGCATTTTCGCCAAAATCTTACTATAACACTTCCGCCCATAGACCACAAAAGCGGGGATGGAGGGTCTGGGGGGCCGCATCCCGGGTAACTTTTGGAGCCTGATGTAATATTTTTATGAATAAATTCATTTAATTTTATGAATTTTATCTGTGTTTTTTCTCAAAACTTAAAACTTAAAACGACCCAAACGATATTGGTCACCTTCACTCACTCCCACTCACTGCCGCAATGCAATTCGTTATTTACGGTGCTGTCCGTAGTACTGAAACGGAGGAGAGCCATAGACAGATAGACAGCTCACATTGCTTAGTTTGGTTTCTTAGCCTGCTTGCTTTTCGTGGTTGCAAAGAGAGAGAGAGCGCTGCAAGCCGCAAATTGTTTCTACGCGACTCTTTTATTTTAGAACAGCAGCCTTTATGATAATGATAATTGTTGTTATTTAGCCTTTCTGTGGTTATTTTCAACAGCCTGCTCAGTAACTTCATCCTGGCATCTGTCCTGGGTGTTGTGTAACGTTACTCAATACTCATACATCAGTAATACAGGCCTATGTCTGTTTCAATGCATACACGCCCCACCCACTCTGCGGGATCCACCTTGTTCAGATGCGTTCTGTGGTCCATGCTTCCGCCACAATGGTAGTTGTTAAACCTGGCCTCCATTTACTTCAGTTCATCAAGTATTTACTCCATTTTCAGATCCTCCCTTCACCGTGAAGAAAAGGTTTCAAGGATTCAAGGTACCATGAGGTGAGTCATCGATATACAAATGGTCATTTTGTGGTTGAAGTATTCCTTTAATGCCCACACAGTCAAATATAAGCATTTGACCTTGAAGGGAAGATATTATAAAATTGTAGACTGACTAACAGGATAATGTTTTTGAATGTGTCTACTGTACATGATGATGAACACTGTACCCTCATCACAGGTTTCAAGTGGCTCTCGTTGGGTTTAAAGCGGATGATCGTGCGGTAAACAGAATCCAGGTTCTCCCCCCCAATGACGATCTTTGACCCCCTGAAATTCAGACAAACGTGAGACGTGTTTACATTTTCATAATGATGAGAAAAAGATGAGAAAAGGTGGAGGTCTCATGGTCTTACCTGTCAAAGCTACAGTCGGGCAGGACGGCTGTAATCAGCGGGTTTTCCTTGTAGTAAAACACCTTTGTGGTGAGGACGGGAGACTTGTCGATGAAAACACTCAGAGGGACGTCCCTCACCTCTGAGATGGGCTGGGACAGACAGATAATGGAAGACACGTTGCCTTTGGGCTTTGTGACTCTGTAGGGAGACGGAGGTATGTCAATTACATGTTATAACTGGTGAACTGTAGTAGATCAAAAAGCTTTAAATACATTTTTGAGTGTTCAATAAGATGACATCTCCAGTAGTAAATAGTTCAGTTCTGAGTCAGTCTTTGGATGCCAAGACCTGTCTAAGAGCTCGTAAACCATAATTATTCTACACACAGTTTGAGGGTGAAAGCAGATGTATTTCCAGACCTCTTTATGGGACAGGGCATGTCATTGAGAGTGACTTTCCTGGTCCTCCCAGCATCCAAGTGAGGTCCAGTCACTGTGATGAGTGTGCCCCCAACACGAGGCCCATAGTTGGGCTGGATCTCTGTGATGTTGGGAATCTGGAGGGACAGTTTATTTACATTATTTTGAAAAGTGGTTCCATAGATTAAATAACTTATAAAATGATGTACAGCTTTGTAATGAGGATATCAGTAGATGATAACAGCAAAGATTACCACAAAGGTGAATCCTGGCGTTTCTGCCTTCCCGTCTATAGCGTAGCGTCCCTCCACCTTGCCCTCATGCACCTCCACTGTAATGTTAACCGGTTTGGACAGCTCAGTGGCCCCGGAGCGAATCTTACACACCAAGCTGAAGAGCACCACAAAATATGTGTGTCAGTATGTCAGTGACAAATACAGTAAATGCAACGCTAGCGACAATTGAATATCAAGGTAGATTTAAATTGTTGGACTTTAAACAGCGTCAAGAGACTAAAGTTGTTTCAACAGGAGGCTACATGTGTTAGCTTTGCTGCTAAAATACAGCTTTCAAGTTAAATCAATCCACTGACTCTTCATTTAGTCTTAGTTTGTTGGTGAATCTATCTTAAAATGTACACAGCTTTGTTGAATACTCGATTGTGATTGGTCAATCACGGCGTTTAACGGTCTGTTATTTTTCTATAACAGACCGTTGTTATGTATAACAGACCGTTGCCATGGGCACAGTTCTGATGTCAGACTCTGGCAGACCATTTTTGTGTCAAATTATTGATTTCTTAAGCCGTGTAGCGGGATAATGTACAGCTAGTGGGTCATTGTTGTGAAATAAACCCCTTCAGGGCGATGCGGAGGAGGCTCGCTGTACATTATCTCTTACTTAGCCACACTAGCCGCGTAATTTCACCAAATCTAATGACATTCCCATCAGCCTCAGCTGTACCTTGTGTTTAGTGCTAATTAGCAAATGTTAGCATGCTAAGATACTAAACTAAGATGGTAAACATGGTCTGCATTGCTCTCATACGGCGGTTACAGCTGATAACACCGTCCGACCAACGACGGTATGTCATAAATATGTGCCCTATTATATATATATAATAGGGCACATATCAAGTTTTGGTATTAATGGTGTTCAACCGTCAGACATTGTAGAGTCTGATACCAGTTTTCTCCGTAAACAGTAGCCTCGATAGACCAAATCACAGAGCACCAAAGCTGCACTCTGTTTTCTCACTTTCTCAGAAGGCTTCCAGAAAAAACATGACAAGCTTTTTTATTTTATTTTTACAACGCAAGAAAATCCTCAGGGTTCCTTTGGGTTCCACAAAATGACTATAGCAGATTGGACTTGTGGAACCAGCAGAAGGCCTGTGTGGAAACTCACTGTGTGTTGTTGCTTTTGCCTCCAATCACAGTGCACGCAGTCTGTCCCAGCCGGACCTGGTGGGTCCTAGAGGTGATGGCGGGTCTCGAGGGGGACTGGAACTCCCATCCGCACACCGTTAGCTCTGTTTGACCATCAGGAGGAGCAGTCCGTGGAAAGAACTGCGTCAATAAAGCAGAATATATAGTGCCACCTTGAAATTAAATGCTTTTTATTAGTTGCACAAAGAGACGTTTGCGTCCTGGATTACAGAACAAACCTCACCCCAGTGATCCCCGGTGGGCAGGACTCGTTCCTCCAGCTGCTGTTACACTCGCTCTCCCAGGAGCACACGTCAGAGCACCAGCCGCATCCCATGAACTTAGGGGCTGTCAGGCACGTGGCACAAGTCAGGAAGTGTTGACAGCCCGGCCCTCTCTGGGGCACCTGGATCATCTGGAACAGAGAGACAGAACCATTTTAAAAGGTCACACGTTCAATCGTATGGCCTTGTGCTGCTTCATTATTTATGTGGCTATTAACATGTAAACTGATCCTGGGCCTCATTCAGCACCAGACTGTTTAACAGGTCACATAGAAATGAAAAACAACACAAGATAATAGTCCAAACGTCCCACAAGACCCAAGATCTAGAGCCAGCTTCTGCTGCAAACTGCAGTCATATGAAGTTTATTGATTTGCTCTAGCCTCTTATTCATTCTCAGGGTCACAGGGGTCGCAACCTATCCCAGCATGCACCGGGCAGAGGGCAGGTGAACACCCTGGACAGGTCTCCAGAGCATCAAAGGGTCGATGACAGACAATCAGTCACAGTCCCACCTCATTTCTAATTGTAATGTCTAAGGATGTCAATCGATTAAAACAGTTCAAAATGTACCTCAAAGGGAGATTTGTCTTAGTATTTAATACTCTTATCAACATGGGAGTGGGCAAATATGCTTTCTTTATGCAAATGTATGTATATATTTATTATTTGAAATCAATTAACAACACAAAACAATGACAGATATTGTCCAGAAACCCTCACAGGTACTGCATGCAGCATAAAACAATATGCTCAAATCATAACATGACAAACTGCAGCCCAACAGGCAACAACAGCTGTCAGCGTGTCAGTGTGCTGACTTGACTATGACTTGCCCCACACTGCATGTGATTATCATAAAGTGGGCATGTCCGTAAAGGGGAGACCCGTGGGTACCCATAGAATCCATTTTCATTCACATATCTTGAGGTCAGAGGTCAAGGGACCCCTTTGAAAATGGGCATGTCAGTTTTTCTTCGCCAAAATGTCTAATACTAGTTTCATATGATACCAGTATCTTCACTCTAGCTCTAAAATTGAGGCCACTACAACCTAAAAATCACAAGTTGCGTTAATGTGATAAAGACATTAGTGGTGTTAAAAGAAATTAGCATTAATGTGTTATTATATTTGACAGCCCTGGTAATGTCACCGTGATATGTGATCGTTTGACTCTCATTTTAAGGGATTAATCTCGTACCTTGTCTCCAACCACAAAGAGAAGATACTCTGATGAGTAAACGGCAGCGATGGACGAGACCCTCTGGTTCTCCACCAACGAGTAATTGGCAAAGATAATAGGGCTGGATCTGGTCAACACCAGCTGCCAACACAGACACAAACATGTTATTATTACATGTAGTAGTGGATCATATACAATCAGTTAAGAGAAGACAAATACCCCAAAATGGTTGAAATAAAAAAAAATTGTTTTAATTTTGCCACAATTTTTCTATTTTTTTTGAGTGAGTGGGAAGTGTTTGTGTGCGTGTATGAAAGTGTGTTGTGTATGTGAATAACCAGAGAGATGTGCAGGTATGTCCGAGGAGAAGGAGGACAGAGAAATAACTACATAAATAATAATAGTAATAGTAAGGAAAAGATAAAAGTAAATAGTAACAATATAAAAAAATATATATATAATAATAATGATAATGTAAAAATAAATAAGTAAATGAGTCAATAAATAATTAAGGGGTTTGGTGTAGCCCGGGAAGGAGGCGACCGCAGAAGGCTAATGGAGTCCTCCTTTCCTTCTTGTGTTTTGTTTTCTTATCTTATTCTCATGGGTGTCCCTGCCTCGGGCCATTATGAGTGAGTTATTATGTTGTTTGTATTTATTTATTTATTTTTAGTTTTTCTGTTGTTTTAGGGACCCTGCCCTCCCCCATGTCACCCCCTTGCAAGTTTGGTCCAATAAAGCCCCCCTAATAGACAATCAAGAAGAAATAAAATAAAATAAAAATACGTAAATAAAGTATAAATAAATAAATAATATTTAAAAAATAATAATATTAATGAAAATAATAATTCAAATTAAAAATTAAAAAAGGATGTAAAAAATCTATTAAAATAATTAGTTATGGATATTATAATATGTTGCATTGGTTACGGAAGGATGTTATGCGTGAAGGTGGAAGGTAATGATAAGTGGGAGAAGGTCTGTTTGCGCGATGGGTGTGTATGCAAAGAATAAATGGAAAAGAATAAATAAAATGAATAATAATAATAATAATATAGTGATTTTTTTTTTCAAATCATGCTGAATACCTGCAGCAGGCGTCCGGTAGAGGTGCCAATATGGGCTACGGTCTTGCTCTCTATGGTCGTGACCAGCAAAGACGTGAGCAGCACGTCCGTCATCTGCCTGTTGAAGAGGTCCACTCTGTAGCAGGGCTTAGACACCATCGTAGGATGGTCTCTGCATGTGGCGTTGTTCTCCATGCTCTAGTACCAAGGCCGCGGGCAGCAGAGGACATGGAGATGAGACAACGAGGGAGAAAGTGAGGCGGAAAATACACTCAACATCATTATAATTAATCATGATTAGTTTAAACTAGGTCGACAGCAGGGTCTATAACAGGTGGCTAGGCCTTTAGATACAGGAAAGCTCCTTCTGTAGTGGCTTTAGTGAATTTAACAACGTTAAGGTAAAAAAAAACATAATTTATACAAAGCATGAAAGTTTATTCTTGTCCTTGGAAATAACCAAACCAAAACCATCCAAACTCAATGTCATTCAAAACACCTCCCTTTACTCAGCGGATCAAAGATGTACTATACTGTCTTAAGTTAAAGAATAATAAAATAGTCATTATTACTCCTCAAAGACTTTTAATAAAGTATGGAATCATTTTCTTAACCATATTAAAGAGAAAATCCAATTACTCGCTGTTCCGTAAATTAGGAAAAAAGTCAGAACTAGCCATGCTAGTATTTAACACAGCTCTCTGCTTTGCAAGTTTTTTATTTTTACAAATATGATAGCCGATTATTTATTAATTTATTTATTTAGGATAATTATTGTTATCATTATTTTTATTATTATTTTTAAACTGTATGTTGTGCTATTTTAATTTTTATTATCACTATGTACAATTCTGTTTTTTCTTGTGTTCTTCCATTTTGTGTTTATATATGTCACTGAATATATCATACAGTATTGTACCACTCTCAATAAACAAAGGGGAAAAAACCTCGTAAACAAACAAAAGAAAGTGTGCCTTAATGTGCTCTGAAGAGTTCCACATTCTCAGACAATAATATTTTATCTTCCTAAAAATGTACAGATGTAGTGAGACAGGCCCAGCTGTCTGTTTGTAAGGAGGACGTGTTTGAGCTGCACTGCACTGGTCACCATGGTAACCAGGAGAAACAGAAAGTCCCTGGCACAACAGAAGCACCAGGTAAATCTGCCACGTTAATATCATCATTTCATAATTTACGAGGCCGTGATTAATGACTACGTGCTGCGTTACTGACAAAAGGATTGCCTCGTGGCTAAAGACACGGAGCAGGTTAGATCACTGTTTGATTAAAGGGAGTCTCCAGGTAAAAACTGGTTAATAGCTTGAGGGCAAGTTATGAAAACAAAGAAATACAATTTTCTAAGTGTGTTCTTGACATAAAAAGGGGGAAGAGGAAACTGGGAAATGAGTGTTTTTCAAATCAAGTGGATGCGAAAAAAAAAGACATGCATCTTCCACCGTCCTCTCTCGTGATGTGAGCATTACTTTTGCCTGAAACTATTCACCTCCAAACCTTAGAAGAGCATTAAACCTTGGTTGTTATCATGTACATATGTATATACATATGTATATATGAAGTGGATGCAGTCACCGTGACGTCATCCATTGGTTTGTGGACTACGGTTTTGAAGCCTCAAGTTGTGGCCATCTTGTTCTTTTGCAACCAGTAGTGACACGAAAGGGTGGAGAAAAGTACAATAATAATAATAATATGATTAACTTTCATGAACTGAAAACACACTGTGAAAGGGTTAAAGTTTTAAGACGAAAACACAGACAACTCACAGACCGGACAACGCCGTTGTAGCGGCCTGTCAGTCACAAGGTAGCCCCGCCCTAAAGCATCCCCTGCTTTATGGTCTATCTGACTCTAAATGGGACCATAATTTACTAAATGAACATCATGCTGTATTGAAGACTTGAAACTAGAGATTGAGACCATAAACTCATGTTTACAATGTTTACTGAGGTAATAAATCAAGTGAGAAGTAGGCTCATTTTATCATAGACTTCTATACAATCAGACTTCTTTTTGCAACCAGAGGAGTCGCCCCCTGCTGGCTGTTAGAAAGAGTGCAAGTTTAGGTAGCACCTGGTAGCCGCCTGGCTGTAATTCAGTTTCCGGGACCCTAAATCTCAAATTTCACTGACCTAAAAATAAAAACATAATTATTTGGGAAGCTTAATGACACATATTGCAAAGGTTGAGATACCTGTAAGGGCTAACACACCTAAAATTACGTTGAGAAAAAGTGTGAACAAAGACAATAACAATATGATATATATTGTCATATACTATACCAAACTAAAACACATTTTCATATTTCAGAGAGAGCCCAAAAGCTGAATGTGGCCTGTGATCAACAGGTTTGCAAACTCATGATGAAATGTCTAAATGATGACGTACTAAAAAGCAGAAAAGCGTAGTATTTGTGGAGCACAGATGGCGTTGTTGGCACAAAAAGTGTTTTGATCTGCTGAGAAATGGAAGAACCAGAATTTCAGATCGTTGGATAATCCCGCCGGCAGGTTACTCAACATTCAGACCGGCAGCCAAAAGCAGCAAAGCAGAAAAAAAGCCTCAAGAGAAAAAGTTCACTAGTTCAAGTAGAAAGTGTTCCTGGGAAGACAAATAAAACTGATATCAAAACCAATGTTAATGTGTCAGCGTTTCTTACCCCTTGAACAACTGATATCACCGAGCCGTGTTGTTTCTGAGTCACAACATCTATTTTCTTACCACAAGTTCAAACATCCAAACTATGAAATCACAGCCGCGACTGCAATTACAGCAACTCAGTTCTGGGAACCTAATTACCTTATTCTCAAACTGGCAAGAATGCCCTTTTACTAAACAGGGAATGGGAAGTCTTACCACAACCCCCCCACGCCCCAGCAGCCAACACAGAATATCTTAACATAAATAAGAATTTTATGGGAAATATGCATGGGATCTGGAAATAAAAAGCCGTTTCCCAAGAGAACTAACACAATAAACCAATGCAGTCGTAATCTAAGATACCTTAAAAGGATGGTGAATACACCCACACCATACCCGTTATGACTGATCATTTAAATAGCTTTTTTTAAATACCCTCCTCCTGTCTGACCTGAGAAATTCACTCAGCTGATGCAGAAAACAAGTCACACCAACAACAACCTTCACTGCCACCTGGCCTCCGTCCAATTTTCATTCCACCGGTGTGCAAGCTGACTTTTTCCATGCTTATTTTTTCCATCCAAAAAGCAATTTGTCTCCATGTTTTCTTGGATTTAACAGTGAGCGCTCGCTGAATGCTGATGCAAGTGGTTCTGGTCGCATTCCTCCACCAGCTGGGATGCAAATGACCTTTATGGTACTGCATAAAAAAATCCCCCAAAAAGTTTCCTTTTCATGGGCATGTAATGTAGAAGATCTGACACATGATGAAGAGGAAGTGCATTAAAAAAAAAAGATAATTTCAGCTCAAAGAGGAAATAAAAAAGGCCATAACAAAGTTGTTTTCATGTGTGTTCATGACACATTGTTTAAATCAGCTGTTATCATCACTTTCAAACCTCCACACCATCACACACTGACAGGGTCAATGAAGTAATAGTTCCACTTTTGGGGAAATACACATTTTGCTTTCTTGCCAAGAGTTAGATGAGAAGATTGACACCACTCTCTGATGTCTGCATGCTGAATATGAAGCTAGAACCAGCAGGTGGCTAGCTTAGCTTAGCTCAAAGACTGGACCCAGGGGGAAACAGCTAGCCTGGCTCTGTCCAAAGGTAAATAATCCACCTGACATTAGACTTAAATCTGTCTCTGCAGCAACCTCACACCAAGAAACCAGGAAGTCACCTCCTTTAAACCACAAATTGTCATCTTTAAACTTCTGTTTTGTTATATGAATTAAAGGCAGGGTCAGTAATCTTGAGAAACTAGCAAGAGTACACTAGATTTTTAAAAATGATCCAACCGAAAAACCCAGCCCAGTGTTGTCAACTCTTTTCCAATGAAAGTAGCTAGCAGCTCCAAAAGTCACTAAATCTAGCAGTCCGTCGCTTCAGGCCTCCCTCCAAAGCCACTCCTCCAAAATGATCATTATGAACGTAAACAACGACTATTGTTAGTACTCACAGCTGTCAAGCTAGCAGCTTGTGGAAGACACCATGGATGTATCAAGAGAAATGCATTGGAGGCGAGCTCCCGTTCATTCCTATGAAAGTTGCTCAGTGGTGCATGAAGCCAAAATGGCTCGACTGCCGAGTGATAAAGTACCCGGATCATCCAGCAATCTTCCGCATCCATTATGCCCTCGGTCCTAATGGTCCTAATGATTTAAATAAGGGCTATTCAAGTGTTCTTACTGGGTAGTTGATTTACCTTAAAAAAAAATGACCCGCTGATTTACAGATGTCTCTTTCCCAATATAAGTCTATGGGGAAAAAAAGTCTTTTTGGGGCCAATGGCATCATGTGTCACGGAAGTTGTAATTCCACCGTTTGGCCACTACATAAATTTGCTTCACAGCCCGGCGCTCTTCCTGGGGGCTTGTGTTTTCACTGTTAGTACCCTATGTGCTGCCGGCTCAGCTGTCGCCATGTTGAGAGCCGTGCAGAGGCAACAGAAATGCTCCTAATCTCGCATTTGCACCTTTAAACAACAAATTGTCGTTTTTACACGTACTGTTTTTGTATGAATTAAACAAACAAGATATAACTTGTTCATTAGCGAGCTGTAGAGGTGCTGATAGGCTAGCTGTTCCCATTGTTTCCATTCTTTCTGCTAAACTAAACTAACAGTCTCGTGGCTCCAGCTTCATATTTACCTCGGTGGTCTCAATCTTCTCATCTACCTCTCGGGAAGAATGCTATAAGTGTATTTCCCAAAATGTCAAATTACAGGAGATGTTAAATGATGTTTGTATCAGTTGTAAAGTATGAATAATGTCTCAAAGGCAAGTTTAATTCCTATTTCTGATGACGGTGGTTTCACTTTCATTTTACACAACAATCTGCAGACAGATTGAACTTGGAAAACAATGAGTCACAATAACCACATGCAGCTGGAGCTGTGGTAGGATAAAAAGCTTTTTACAGTTTGTGTCACTGCATTAGTCACGTTTGGCTGAGTCTGCCAGTAGTGTGAGTAAAGTATTGCTTTTTTAGGGGTTTACATGATTTCATAAACTAAAAGATATTTCTCCATAATAATCATAAAAAAACACAAGACAAAGGTTTAGTCTTGTCATTATCATTTTTGACCAAAGCCATTTACTCATTTGGATATTGTCTTTCCTTGTTCATGTACAAGCAAATTATGGTTTCCAATAATTTAATCCAGCCTCAACAAGGTCTCAGTAGCCTTACTGTCTTTTCAATGTGTGTGCACATGTTAAGAGAACAGCCATAATTTATAGCTCCACACCCACATGGTGAGATTTTTTAACAGGTCCTGTCAAGATACCTGAACCCTGAGTGAGCTAATTGTTACTCGGATGACTGGGTGCAGTTCAGGGAAATACCTCAGATCAAGGGTAGACAACCTTATGCAATGATGGCACACGACAGCTTAACTAATGGCACGCTAACAAGAAGTGTGCAAGAGAGTTATTTGGAAATGTTTAAGTGCCCGGCTCTCATCCGCATGCCAAGTTACCTGTTTCAAAGCCATTGGCTGTTGTGTGGCCTGTTCTTTTACGGTAGTTTGAATGATTTTTTCCTCACCCGCATTCTCTGATTGGTTCGTACCTTCTTCGTAGGATTTGTTAAGTTCATTGCTGATGAACAAGATTGGTGGAAGGTTGGTAGGGTCAATGATCTCAACTCAGATGTGGGTGTTTTCATGAGGATGGCAGTCTTCTTGTATGGCGCTCTCATATATAATTACATTGTCCTGATTATGGCAGAAAAAATGTTTTCTAAAAATGTTGCCTATATGGATGGAATACAGTTACAGATCTGTTGGAGAAATAAAATTCTGATGTGGTGTCATAATGTTAACATTGGTGTTGATATGGCGCACTGATTAACAAGAGAATTTCAAAATGGCACAACAAAAAGGTTGCTTATCGTTGATGACTTATGGCTTGCCCGCACTAAAAGATTTTTCGAATCTTAACAGATGTTGAAAATGTGAGAGCGCCCACACATAACAACATGTTATGTTAAATCTAAGTTTTGTTCCTATAATGTGTGGTGAGAAACGATTTGGCCAAAAACAGCACAACCACACACTAACAGATTCCATGAACAACAAGAGTCCCGACTAAAAAAAACTAAATGGAAATCTCGCAAAATATCTCACAATCAAACATGACTTTAGTGTAAACAAACATGGCGGACGACGGGCAGGAAGAATTAGCAATGTTTGTTTTTGCAACTACTTTGTACCGAAAATTAACGAAGAAAAAAGAAAAATATTAAGGATGAAGTCATGGAGACACGTTAAATAAACACGTGTATTTTTGCCACAAATCAACAAGTTGGTCCTCCGTTTCTGAGGTCCATCTTACTACTACTTTATGCGTCGCATTTTGCCTTAGCCGACGGCGGTGGTCGTCCTTCCGCTGCAGTCAGCTTAGTTCTCAATTGGCTATCGTTCTTTCCCGTGTGACTGCGTCATCGGCATCAGCAACAGGATATCTGATCGTAAATATAGAACATGTTTAATATTTGTGATTTGAAATCGGTGCGGCCAGGATGGACTTCTGAGCTGATCGGAGGATGTAAAAAAACACTCTTAACATACTTCACACCACAGGAATATCTGACAAGATAATCTTTAGAACCATTAAAACATCGGGGCTTTGCTGACGATTGTCGGGAGGGGGGTATCGGGCCCAAAATCAGCTTGAATCTCGAGTAGTGTGTACCCTATTTTATGTGAGTTCTATGAAATTGAGTGATGTATTCCTGGAAACACATGGACCATCTTCTCCAGTAGACTCTAACCAGCCCTCAATGAATCAGTCAAACACTAGTAGACCTGAGGTCACTTTAATAAAGCTGGACTGGTTGTGTGTTAGTGGACTGCTGGGCTCACCTCATGTGGACAGCTCTCACAGGGCTGGAAATGGCAGAGCCCTCTGGAGAGCTGCTCCGGTCCGGACTCGCAGCAGTCGTCCACCCCGTCTACGATCGCTTTGTTCACGGTGTCCATTGGGAAGGCGCACAGGGCCGAGTCGTGTTCCGTGACCCCGTTGTCGTCAGTAACGGCAAAAACCCCATACAGGATGTCATCCTCCTCCACCGCGCCCAACTCCTCCGCCAGCTCGCTGCCCGCCTTCCCAAAATGGGCTGCCTGGACCACATTGTACACCACATCCTTATAGGGCTCACTGGCTACGTTCCTCCTCCGCCGTTTCGGTTCAAACCGACACTCCAGGATCACCTCGCGGTACCTCTTCATCTCCCATTCGTTCCGCGGGAGGCGGCCCAAGCGAGTCTGAAACGGAGAGGAGTCCAGATCGGGGCTCTCTCTCTGAACTGAGAGGAAGTAGACGAACTCCTGAGTGAAAAAGCTGTAGACATATTCAATGTCGTACGTCCTCCGCAAGCCCGGGAGGACAGTCAGGCCACGCACATCACTGTAGAAACCATCTTCTGTGGCCAGTGGCCGACGCACCGATAGAGACTTCCTTCCGTAGCGCTGTGTCACGCTGTCGTTGACAGTGGTGGCAACAAAGAAGTAGACGGTCTGACCCTCTTCCACCATGGTGACTTTGGTACCAAGAGGGCTCGCCACACAGTCGGGACAGTACGCAGCAGAGTTTGACTCCTTTCTGAACAAACACTTAGAAAGTGAAGGCGCCTCTCCATTTGAGTTAAGTTGGTGGAAATAGCACACACCATACTGAGAACTTCCACAAGAGTATAAATACATAAAGAGAGTATCCAACAGCAAGATCTGATTGTCTGTGTCCTCCAGGAAGTTGGGGTCCTTGTCGATGTCGCACAAATCGCATATTTGACACTCTGGGCTTCCCACCGGCCCGGTGCGGAGCTCCCACACCTTCTCCAGGCTCCTGTTGACGGCTTCGATCACATTCTGAGAGGCGACGTACACCTCCTGGTACAGCGAGTTGTTGACTATGTTCTGGATGGGGCCCCGGGCCTGGAAGAAGGGCATGGTGTAAACCACGGAGAAGTTGACCGGGCTGGAGGTGAGTGAGGGACAGTTGGCCAGGGCAAAGCCCAGCAGAGTCTGGACGATGATGCATGTCCCCCACTGTGTGGTCCAGTGGACCATCTCCACTCCGAGGTGCAGCAGTATAGATGATGTGGGGTTACCTCCAGGTCTGATGTCGGGACAAAAGCATCCTCAACACACCAGCGGCTGATACCTGAAGGAAGAGAGAAGAGTAAGTTATTAAATCATTAAGAAATGATCCTCTACAACACCGGTTCCCAACCTGGGGGGCCCGGCCCCAACTAGGGGTCGCCAAAGCTTCACGGGGGGTTGTGAGGCCTTCATGATTTTATGGGGTGTAGACAACTTTGTTTAAAAAAATATATATATATAGTTGGCCTGGTCCTGACACACCAGGCCGATGGTCGGCTGTCAGTGAGCGTCTGTCGGCCTAGTTTTTTCGGTGTGTCCGCACCGACGGCTGTAGTCTGCAAGTGTCAGAGTTTTTTGGCCGATTCAACATGTTGAATCGTCGGCGGAGCTCATCTGTGAGAGAAATCACTCTGATTGGCTGTTCAGATTAATCGAATCACTGCACGAGAAGAGAAATGGAAGTGAGGAAAGCAAGCCAACGAGTAAGGTCAAGAGGAAAAACACAGAAGACTCTTCTCATTTTTCATCTTCATCTCATCTGATCATTCCAATACACGGATATTTTAACAACAACATGGCCATCTGTAATGAAGCTAAGTGGTGAGTGAGAGTGGTGTGAAAATGGTCGGCAAACGCCGCTTTGTTTCATGTACGTATCATAACAACAGCTTTTATATCCGCAGTCCTCGGTCTTCCGGTTTCTCTTTTTGAATGACGAATACAGACTACCGCCACCTGCTGGTATGGAGAATTATTTAATCTCAAGTAGGCGCAGAACGTACGTGGTTGTTGGCCGTCGGCTGTAGTCTTTGCGGTGTGTTCGAGTGCAACTTTTTAGCCAAGACAAAGGCGACGTGAGGCGACTCAATGGCCGGCCTTTGTCGTCGCTAGTTCTTTGATGTTAGTTCGGTGTGTCTGGGCCTTAAGATATAAACTTTTTTTTAAAATCTCACAGGATAAGAGCGCAGTGAAGACCTGAACACAAGCCAAGAGCCTTCCCTTTCTGCTAAACAGCTTTGTCCTGCATTAGAAAAGTGCGCAGTTAAAACAACCAAAGAGTTAATAGAAAAATGGCCAAGCATCAGGGAGAAGAAAACACTGAATTTGTCAAAAAAAGAAGCCTATTAAGTATAAAGGATTGTTAAAAATAAGAAAAATAAAAACACAATACAGAAAATTGTATTAAAAGTTCCTAAAAAATAACAAGAAAACTCATCTCAGATGTAATAGTCACAGGAAATAATCTGCTCAAAATTCATCCAAATCGCTCACAAACTAACTGCAGTTATATTTGTATTAATTGTACAGTTTATCAGTTGTTCTGTACGGCTGTTGTTGCTATGCATTAAATATAATATGAGATATCCATAAAATATGTCACTTAGTCAGGGGTCGTCAGTTTACTCAATGATAGATAAGGGGTCCCTTAAGGAAAAAGGTTGGTAACCGCTGCTCTGCAACACAAATATGTCCGAAACCACAGCGTACAAAATTCATTCTTGACCCTGGAATGCTTTGACATAAAAAGCGTTTTCATAGCTTTCAACCTCATCTCCTAAGGGACTGGACTGAAATCAGTTCTGTTGTCCTCAGTTGCACTAAACCTCTTGCAAAACTATGAAACTATTAACAGTGGCTCATCACAGAAACAAGTGTTGCTTTATGGAAATGGTGCGACCTCGGAGTGTGCATTAGTTGTCACTGATGAAATTCAAATCAATATCAATCTGCTTCATTATGAATCCGAAAGCAGATCTGAGGTGACAAACATCTTCATCTCGGTTGAGCAAGACGATGATAAAGCACATGTGGTCATAAAGATAAAAGCCTCCTCTGACTCACCGCCAACACTGAGAGGAAGTGTTTACATAATAAAACACAGAGCTGTGTTGGTACATGGTGGATAAAACTATTTTATTGTGACTTCCTGTGCAGGTCATTCATAACTGTCTGGTCATGTTTATTCTGGTTTATCCAACATCCCATCTGTTTCTCTCCCACTATGAGTCATGCTCTTTTACGCGGTAGCAACAAAGGAAGTAAAAAAAGTTATCAACTAAAATATAGCATTTTTCCGTCTCATCGTCATCGGTCTCCAAACAACAAGCAACCGAATGGAACCATGTTTCATACTCTGAGCCTTGTCTTCGTCGTTGGGTGGATCATTAACCAGACACATCACGGTGAGGCCGTATTCAAGAACCCCGGCCTCTCCACTTTGCATTCCTGTCACAACCACTACGTGCCTTTCAGGGTGAAAGATGTGCACGGACTGATGCTCATAAGACGACGTGTGCCTCTTTAAGCCCCAAGGTGAAGAAGAAATTGCTCGTCTGCTCGTGCCAGAGAATTTTAATCAACTCTTGATTATTTCATTTTGCAGCAGAGAAACTTCATTTTCACCAAAGTCTTTAAAAAAAAAAAAAAACAGCACTTATTCTTGCTATAAGCAGTCGTACGGAAAAGTTTCAACTTGTCGAGTTTGGTGTCTTCACATCAATAATTCATAGAGTCCCGCTGAGGTGGTGTTACATTTTAACATTTGCAGGTAGCTCTGTGTGTAACTGAGGTTAAGGTTAGGACATGTGTACACATAGTAATGGCACTGATTGACTTTCTTCATGTTCATGGTTAATAAAGCAAATGGTTGAAATTGAGTTTCCATTCATTCAACTATAGTGCTGCTATTTACAGGCCGGTCAGCATGCAGGTGTATTCCTTCGCAGGTGAATTAAAGATGCATCTTCTGTTTCGTGGCTTGTGCATTTTTTATCTTAGCATCTATATGAATTTAAAAATTAAATTTTCCAAATATACAACGCAAAGTTTCTTAATAATCATTTACTTACAGCAAATAACCTGTGAGTGACTGAGAAGGATGCAGACATTACATCGGCTTAGGGCTGCAACTAACAATTATTTTTATCGATTAATCTGTCGGTTATTGTATCGATTAATCGATTAGTTGTTTGGAAAAGCAAATGGTGAAAAATGTCCATCAGTGTTCCCCAAAGCCAAAGATGACGTTCTCAAATGTCTTGTTTTGTCCACAACTCAAAGATATTCAGTTTACTGTCATAGAGGAGTAAAGAAACCAGAACATATTCACATTTAAGAAGCTGGAATCAGAGAATTTTGACTTTTTTTTCTTAAACATTTACTAGGGCTCAATTCAAATATTTAATCACGATCAATTGCATATTTTTTCATCTGTTCAAAATGTACCCTAAAGGGAGATTTGTCAAGTATTTAATACTCTTATCAACATGGGAGTGGGTAAATATGCTGCTTTATGCAAATGAATGTATATATTTATTATTGGAAATTAATTACCAACACAAAACATTGACAGATATTGTCCAGAAACCCTCACAGGTACTGCATTTAGCATACAAAAATATGCTCAAATCCTAACATGGCAAACTGCAGCCCAACAGGCAACAACAGCTGTCAGTGTGCTGACTTGACTGTGACTTGCCCCCAAACTGCATTTGATTATCATAAAGTGGGCATATCTGTAAAGGGGAGACTCGTGGGTACCCATAGAACCTATTTTCATTAACATATCTTGAGGTCAGAGGTCAAGGGACCCCTTTGAAAATGGCCATGATAGTTTTTCCTCGCCAAAATTTAGCGTATGTTTGGACCATTATTTAGCCCCTTTCGCGACAAGCTAGTATGACATGGTTGGTACCAATGGATTCATTAGCTTTTTTAGTTTCATATGATGCCAGTATCTTCACCTTAGCTTTAAAAACTGAGCCCGCTACTACCTAAAAATCGCAAGTTGCGTAAATGCATTAAAGAAATTAGTGGCTTTAAAACAAATTTGCGTTAACGTGTTAACTTTGACATCCCTAAAAATAACTCAAATGGATTAATCAATTATCAAAATAGTTGGCGATTAATTTAATATTTGACAGCTAATTGATTAATCGCTGCAGCTCTACATTGACTGCAGTATGCAACAGTTTAATTGGACCAGTGCCTTGCTCACAGGCTCTATGGTGGCAATTCATTAGAGTAAGAAAGGGCATCTCTCCTCCATTAATCACTGCATGCATAGATATCCACAGGGGTTTGAAGAAGCAATCTGCTGTGCAAATAATCAATGGTCAAACACATATTGTCCCCCAAGGACAGAAGTATTGATTCAGTGACAGGAGATGCATCCCAAACCAGTAGAGAACCAGCAAAGCCCACCAGTATGAAGAGACAACAGCTCCGCATTTTACTTTATTTTGAAACATTCATATAAGAATGATTTCTTTGAGTTTACTCTTCAAAACGATTGGAGATTAATCAAAGTGGTTAAGTCGACATCAAATCAATTCTAAAAACTGCACAGAAGCTGCATCATTTTTAGCCTTTTTATCTTTCTGGTAGTATGTTTTTTTAATCTTATCTCCATATTCATGCTGCTGATTCTTATCCCAACAGTGTCTGCCTTAACTTCCGTGATATTGTGCCAGTGTATTCTGGCTCCGTTCCAGATGTATTTGATTAAAACAGCTGCACAGAACAGGTTTGCTCTGTGAGCTCTAGGGATGGTTAAAGTCAGGCTCTGTGGTCTATTACTATATTATATATACTGCACTGAGAATAAATCCATTTACAGGTGTAAACTGTAATATTTCATATTATCACTCTCAAATTATACATGGAAATAGGGCTGGGCAATATGACGATAGTCAAAACGATATAAAAATGTCTATTGTATATATGTTCTATATCATTTCTATTGCATATATATACAATATATACCAGAAGCTGGCAAAACAAGCCTGTTCCACTACGGTCCTGGTCCTGGACCGATCTGCAGGCCAAGCTTAAACTGGAGACCGTTACCTCTTTAATGATTTTAACGTAGCAGTTGCTTCAATTAAGTAACAAACACTTGACCAACATGATGCCCTGTTAATGCACTCTATGATCTGTATGATGTCATGTATTTTGGAGTACCTATTGTTGCTGCCGTGATTGAATGTTGTTGTTTTGTTATGTGTTGATGTTGCTATTTGACCCTGTCATGGTTAGGTCTCAACGTGACTTCATAGTATATATATATATATTCTATAATATCACTTAAAACTGTTATGTTCATTTTGCACTCAAGTTCTTAAAATTAGAAGATTCTCAGTACATTTTTCACGTATTTAATTCACACAGGAGTACACAAAAATATGCTTTACCATGTGTTTTTTTTTCATATGGATTTGTTATTTATTGACATACCAGAAAACGTGCTATATCGTAATATATATATATTGTTATCAAGATATGAAATGACCTATAAAGATATTTTTTTTATTTTTTGCACAAATTAAGACTACACAAACATAACATAATAATAAAAAATTATAATAAATAATATACAGTGCAGGAAGAGGCAAAAAAAAACACTGGAATTACTTAAAGCTTCTACCTAAATAGTGTTAAAATGTTATAGAGAACACAAGATTAATATACAGAAATAATAAGACTACATAATAGTGATGACAAACAATTAGAGCAAGATATATATGATAACATTAAATGTAAATATATCAAACATGATAGAATATTTTGGCCGTATCGCCCTACAAGGAATAAATGAAACCCTTATTATCACACGCCTTTTCCACTATAGGGCTGTGTAATGGCAAGAATCTGGCGATATGATACCTATCATGATACAGGGGTTATTATATATATTCAATATATTGGAATATATATTGTGATACAGTAAGCAAGGCCATATATTGCGATTTAAAAAAAAATCTAATTATAAGGAAATGTCATAGTAAAAAGAACACACCACCATATGCATAAAAACTGAGTAAAAAAAACAAAATTTACTTTTGTATGCCATCAGAACAAAGTGATCTGCATCTGCATTTATCACAGAGAATATCATCTGTGCATGCATATCTTTGCAAATAACATAAATTACATAATAGCTGGATTAGTCTTTGCAATCAAACTATTAATTAAAAATCAATACAGTATTTTTTTTTTTTGAATCAATACAGTATCACAAAATTATAATATTGCAATACTCGATATTTTCTATATTTTCTTACACCCCAATGTTCCACTCATCATCACACAAACACAACATGCCACAGTTTCAACACTTCAGCCTATATTACAATTAAAACTCTAATTAAAAAACTAAAATTTGATTTAAATCATGGAAGTGGTTCACAGTTGTATGTTTAAAATGACTTTTAGCACACTTTATGGCATTTTTAATCACCTGAAGAATAGTTGTTTACCTGTAGCCTAGTGGTTAACTATGCAGGTAGATTTAGCAGTGTCAGGTGCCTAGCTTTGTTTCTCTTTAGTTTAATAATATGTGTGTTAGATGTCAGCTGGCTGTGAGTGTTGTGGAGAGCTCTTACCTGGAGGCTACAGGTTAGTTCCTCACTGTCCTCTTCAGCTTTGCTCCTGGTCTGATGTTTAGCGCGCAGAGATGATGGTTACAAGTCTTTGCTCAGGTAGATTCAAGGTGTGACCATTAGATTGATTTTAAAACCTGCTCGTCCTCCCAAACCGCTGTCGGTGTGTAAACTGTGTTGGTTTCGGATTTAACTTGAGCTCCAGTGTGAGTGTTAGTGCAGTGTTAGTCCTGTTTGTCTGAGTGCAGCAGCTCAGCTCCTCCAGCTCCTCCAGCTCCTCCCCTCTGTTCTGCAGACGCTTCACACTCCAGCAGGAAAACCAATTAACCCTCATTGTGTTCTATTAGTTCATAGTGACGCACACGAGCCCATAAATAAGTGAATGAACGATGTTAATGTGTATTTTTAGAACTAACTTTGCACTACACTTTGCACTATATTCACTTTTTTTTAATAGTCGTGTATCTCAGGTGTTACCCTGCATTATATTCAGTTTTAACAGTTTCCTTCATCTCCTTGTATTTTTATATCTGGTATATTTTTTTTGTACTTTGTACTACTAACTTTTTTACTGCCTTTTTACTAAAATGTTTTGCACTATGGAACTGTGATGCTGGAAACTTGAATTTCCCTCAGGATCAATAAAGTTGCTATCTATCTATCTATCTATCTATCTATTTATCTATCTATCTATCTATCTATCTATCTATTATATGTTGTTTTCTGGCTGGAAACCAATTTAGGATTAACTACTGTACATTTAACCCCTATTTCTACAGCACTATTCCTCTAAAACAACAGTTAGTGTTATTATGCTCCAAGTGTACAGTTCTCTTATTGTTTAGGCAACAGACCAGCATGTCTACTGGTCTTGTGTTGGTCTCCTGGAGTATGATGGTACTCATGATACACTGCAAAAAAATGAACAAAAAATAATCCCAAAATAAATTATACACCTATATAAATGCCATTTAAACCAATATTAAATAAATAAATGAATAAATAATTTTGCCTATAAAATAAATCTTGAAATAAATAAACGAGGCAATAAATAAATACATTTATTTATTTCTGGTAACTTCTATTTCATAGTGCCACATTTATTTATTTCAAGGGAATTTTATTTCATAATACCACATTTATTTCAGGATTTATTTCATAGGCATATTTATTTATTATTAGTTAAAATGTGCTCCACCTCTATGGAATGCTATTTAAGCCAATATGAAATACATAAATACATTAAATAAATAAATATGCTTATGATGTAAATAAATAAATAGATATGCTCATAAAATAAATCCTGAAATAAATGAGGCAATAAATATATAAATAAATGCCGCATTTATTTATTTTGTGGAATTTTATTTCCTAATGCCACATTTATTTATTTCAGGATTTATTTTATAGCCAAATTTATTTATTTCATAGGCATATTTATTCATTTAATGTAATTATTTATTTAATATGAACTTAAATGGCATTTCATACACCTCCACCACCTGTAAGATTAAAATGCTGCTTACGTATTAAAGCAACAGTAATAATATTCCAATATTATAACTCTGAAAGGGACCATCCCGCCCAAAAGTACTTTTACTTTGCTGTTTGTACTTTTACGTAAGTGAAATCTTGAATGAGACTTGTATTTGTATTTTTAATGTATTTTTAATTACCAATAAGCTAACTAATATATGTAAGAGCACCAATGTTGCAGTCAAGCAAGACACTGAATCTGTTTAATTACCAGCCAAATATTTATTTATATCTAATAATTCTGGAATTGTGCAGCAGTCATTAATCTGCACTGTTACAACCTTTTATTGGCTTTTTTTTTAGTTAAGGCATGATTAGTGGAGGCAGATGTGGCAACGTTGGACTCCTTAAGCAAAACAGGATCCCATGAAATACCGTAAACCTTTAGGATTAGACACAAGCAGATAAAATGTCAAACAATACTTTCTTAGTTAATATACATATGGCAAATTAACGGACACAAGAAGATTAAGTGACTGAAATTAAGATTCCTTGACACCGACATTAACAACACATGTTAACACAAACGACAGCAGTAAACAGGTCACAGACTCATGAACACGTTTCTCTTCGGAGTGTCTTTTGCATAAAGAAAGTGCATAGAGGTAAAATCATGATTACAGTTATTGGTCATCATGTAAAGATAAAACACAACAGGAATGTGGTTAACCCATATTATTATTATTATTATTATAACAAGACAATACATTCTACTGCAGAAAATTCCATTTTTTTAATTCAAATTTTATTCTTGATTTTTTTAAAGAGCTGAGCAGATAGCGTTTATAAAACAAAGACAGCATATTGTGAGAGGCATTATAGGCCTGTTACAGTAAAATAATTATTTATGAAACAACTTCAACAGCATACAAACACTGTCCATGTTATTGTCATGGATGATGCTGCTTTCATCTGTTGTTATTCAAAATTTAAGTTATAAAAATCTAGCCAGATAAAATACAGCTTTGATTTAATCACAATTAGATCAGAGGAACCCAAAGCAAGAAAGAAAGAAAAAAGCATAGCTCTGAAGATCATTGGTGAATACTAAACTGACATCTGCATCATCTGTTGTTAGCAGCATCAGGCCCGTGGAGGTTCGGGGTGATGCTTCTTGTTCCAGCGAGGGCTCAGTATGTGAGAGGACTCAGGATGAAGAGGCGATCCTCCTCCTTCCTGATCCACTTCAGCAGTTTGTTGACAGCAGAGACGGCCAGGGCCTTGGTCCCCAGAGGACTGAAGCAGAGGTACAGCTCGAAGCCACTCGTCACCTGCAGGACAGGAGGCAGAGCGAGACCAGGGGTGTGACCATAGACTGTATATAAGAAGTGGACGTAGACACCGTGACCTCACCCATGACATTTGTGGACTACAGTTTTGAAGCATCGAGTTCTGCATTTTGCATCTCGTTTTTTTTGCAACCAGAAGTGAGACGAGAGGGTGGAGCTAAGTACAACCGAACGTTGAATAAGACATTTTTAGGCGACCAAAATGTTACAATTAACTTTCATGAACTGAAAACACACTGTGAAAGGGTAAAAATTCTCCCAGACTGGACAACGCCGTGGTAGCAACCTGTCAATCACAAGGTAGCCACGCCCTAAAGCATCCCCTCCTTTATGGTCAATTTGACTCTAAATGGGACCATAAATAATTAAATGAACATCATGCTGTATTGAAGAAGACTTCAAACTGGCGATAGAGACCCTAAACTCATGTTTACAATGTTTACTGAGGTAATAAATCAAGTGAGAAGTAGGCTCATTTTCTCATTGACTTCTATACAATCAGACTTCTTTTTGCAACCAGAGGAGTCGCTGGCTGTTAGAAAGAATACAAGTTTAAGACACTTTTGTATTGGCTTCACTTTTCAGACCCGGAGGTCTTAACGCAAAGAACAACTGAATTGTTAAATTCTTACCTTTAAACACAAAATGCTGTCCTGACATAAAAGTGCAAAACTCTAAATCACATGCTCGTGTCCTCAAAATACAGCCGCCTCATAACCTTGTGGGTAATACGACATAAATTGCTAATAATGTCAGCACTACTGCCATACCTTTCAAAAGTATGGTAGTGATGGAGAGGAGAAAAGGGGGAAACGCTATGTGAGTACGTATGTATTGAGTGTCTGTTACAGTAGTGTCAGTTGTAGTTTATTGTCATATGCTCTCCAGCATTACAGTGGCTTACTCTATTTTAGATTATTAAACATACAAATGATTGAAATATTGATGTTGTGAAACACAACATGTAAAATAAATTGAGCCAGATCAACTGTAAAATACTGTGAAAGACAGTACAAGCATCTCATCTCACGATGCCAGGCTTACCCATGCCAGGAGGTTTTCAGTTTCACTACAGCGGTAGAAGGAGCGGAGAGGTCTTGTTGGATGATGCAGGCTGCTGTGGAGGTCCTGGTACAGTCCCATCAGCCTCTCCTGCTTTTCATCAGACTGGTACACTTCAGGGAACTCTGGACTGGAGCAAAAGAAATAAGAGTATCTATTAAGTTTTGCACTCAGAGGAATGCCAAGAATGAAAGAAGATTTGTGAAGCATGTTTGTGACATAAATTCAAAACGTGACGTCCTGCCCACCTGGTGTACAGCCCTGAGCTCTTTGATTTGTACAGGAAGTGCCGGAGCTCCGGGATGCCGACCTGCGCCACAGAATAGCTGGGACATTTAAGAGCCTCTTTCATGGCCTGGTAGGCACTGCGCTTGCGCAGCCTCTCCAGGAACCGCTGCTTACAGTCAGACATGTTAAAAAAGTCCTCTCGGTCGGTTGAGACCAGGATGAGGCAGAGCTCGGACGCAGGCTCCAGGTAAGAAATGTGAGCGTGGAAAAACCCTGCAGTGTTGAACTTTGGCAGACAGATCGGCGTCCAGCCTTCGCCCTCTCGAAAGGACGTGGAGGAGCCGACGAGGTTGAAGACCAGGTGCAAGTCTATGTGGTGCAGGAACTGGTCCTTTTTCCTCACCAGAGTGACCAGGCGGTCCCCCGCCAGCAGGATGGAGAACACCAGGCTATTGGATTTGGCGGCCTGCAGGCTGGATGAGACCACGTCCCTGGCGGAGCTGGCCAGAGGCAGGCAGGTGACGGCGCTGAGCAGCAGGCCGGGGTCTCGGTCCAGCCGCTGCAGCAGGTTGTCTGTGAGGTACTCGGAGCCGGACAGCAGGCGGCGCAGGTCGTAGTTCTGCTTGTGCTGGAAGATGTGGTTGAGCTGGGTGAGGGTGAGCAGGCTGACGATCTGGTAGTAGATGTACTGCAGCTCCCGGAGCAGCTCCTTGTCGGTCTGACAGGTTCGAGATACGCCCACCAGGACCAGAGGACTCTTGGTGAGGAAAACCACTTTACAGCCATCTGACACACAAAACGTTTACAGAGTTGGATTCAACATAACTCATAAATGCACTTTTGAGCCATTCATTTTTTACTTATGAACCAGAGTATATTCTGACCTGCATGGATGGAGCGAATGATGTTCTTCTCGGCCTCGAGGACGGACACGAGGGCCATCATCACTCCCATGGTGCTGGACAGAGCCTCCTCCGTGCCGTAGCGGGTGTAGATCGGCTTTCCCGCCTCGCTCAGCACAAACACGTGTTTCCTGTGGCTCCTCCACGCCTCACTGGTCACGTCTTCCTCCTTAGTCCTACTCTCTGACGTAATGTCGTTGTTGAGTTGCTCCTCTATGGTCTTGTCTCCCGCCAGCGCCTTCAGCTCGTCTGCACACTCTCCTGATTTGTCCAGGTCGGCCTCCCTCCGAACCTCTTCCTCGGCCGCAGCAGTCAGATCCTCGAAAGACTGTGTGTGGGCGAACATGGCACTCTTCTGACCAGCACCTGTGTTAATGTAGGGATATATGATTATCACGATGGGTAAGGAATTAATAAGTAAGCCTATAAAACAATAAAGCCCTATTAGAGGCTGCTTTTGTTGTTGTTGTTGTTGTTGTTGTTTTGCATCTGTTGGCCCAACCCTGTTCAGGACTGTCTCATCCACTGTGTGGGAAACCAGTGGATGAGACTGGTTTCCATAGAAAAGCTCAGGGAAGCAGTTGTTCTTTAATGGAAGTGGGGAGGTTAACCAGACATACATTTGCAAAACCAACACTTAGAAAAATCTTTTCTCTAGTAAAAGTAAAAAATATTGTTTGAAAACACTTCCAACGAAGTATAAATCCTCCCTTTGTCTGGTCTGTCCAAGTACATACTCCAAAATAGAGCTACAACGATTAATCGATTAGTTGTCAACTATTAAATTAATCGACAGCTATTTTGATAATCGATTTATCGGTTTGAGTATTTATTTTAAGAAAACAAAAGTAAAAATTCTGATTCCAGCTTCTTAAATGTGAATATTTTCTATGACAGTTAACTGAATATCTTTGAGCTGTAGAAAAAAACAGACATTTTAGGACGTCATCTTGGGCTTTGGGAAACACTGATCGACAATTTTCACCATTTTCTGACATTTTATAGACCAAACAACTAATCGATTAATCGAGACAATAATCAACAGATTAATCCACAATAAAAATAATGGTTAGTTGCAGCCCTTGAAAACAAACATCCGACACAAAAGGTGAGATTTATCTTTTATCGGAAGATGTTTTCACCCTATAGCTTTCAGGTTTACAGGAGAAAAGACTTCAACGATGAAGACTAACTGGATGGTTTGGCAAATGTACGTCTGGTTAACTTCCCCGCCTCTGCAGAGTAGGTTTTCTATGGGAACCATCCGGGACCGTCTCCTACGCAGTGGCTGAGACGGTTCCAAACGGGGCTAACGTTGTCCAAAAAAGGCGGTTGAAAAAGCTGACAAATGACACAGAGCAAGACGCTATATTAGGTCATGTCAATTTGCAAGATATGATTTTTATCCTTTTACTAAAAAAGGATAGTATTGCCTCACTCTCTTTGTATGTTTGTTTGTCTCCTATCTGTGTGAATGATGTGCTTCAGATTGCTTCTTGTGTGTTTGTGTAGCCTGTCCTCTCTCTCTCTAGGTTACATGGTGGAGAGGAGGTCATGTTGCTCAGGCTCTGTTTGGTGACGCCTGGAAGCTGCTTGACATCCTCCTTGATTCATCTCTTCATATGTTTCACATTATATGTATTTTTGTCAAATGGATTGTCTATGTTGTATTTTCATTATGTTGTTACTCTTTACACACGACATCTACTGCACGTCTGTCCATCCTGGAAGAGGGATCCCTTCTCTGCTGCTCTTCCTGAGGTTTCTAACATTTTTTGCTGTTAAAAGGTTTTTCTTGGCTACGTTTTTCCTCATTCCATGTGAGGGTCATTAAAGGACAGAGGGTGACGTTTCCTGTACAGATTGTCCCTGGAAGCTCCCTGAGGCTAATTTGTGATATTGGGCAATATGAATATGATTGACTTGACTAAAATAAAAAAATAAAAACTCTGCACAAGGAAATGTAACCTTTCTGAACACTGAGTGACATTAGCCACAGTCCAGAATAAGCTTCTATAAAAGATCTTCTATTTGGTCTTTTAAGTAAGGGATAATGTACAGCGAGCCGGTCATTGATGTGAAAGAATCCCTGACAGGGCGATGTTGCACCCCGACGCGGAGTCCCTGAAGGGGATTCTTTCACAACAATGACCGCTAGCTGTACATTATCCCGCTTATTACCCGGCTAATTACTGAAGAAACCAATATTTTTACACAAAAACGGTCCGCCAGAGTCCAACATCTGAACTGCGCCCATAGCAACGGTCTGCTATACATAGCAACGGTCTGCTATAGAGAAATTACAGACCGCAGAACGCAGTGATTGACCGATCAGAATTGAGTATTCAACACAGCCCTGTAATAATGCTTAATAGCTTTTCAGAGAAGCCACAGCAAGAAGAATTAATAAACTCTGTTTCCAGCTTATCTGAGTAGAATAATAGGGAATAGATAATAGGACGAGTCTGATAATGAGTCAGCTGGATAACACTACAAGAACGTCATGTTTATCTCAAGACTAGACTAGTCGAGCAAATCCAGGAAATGTTGCACAATTTTTCCTGTCAGATTTGGATTTCTTCAAGCTGGATGTGACACACTTGTGCTGCCGTCGACATGCTTTCACCATGACACTTTGTTTACAGGCTTCAGTCAAGAGATGTCTGTATTAACACAGTTCTTGGGGGTGGATATATTGGTGTTTCCTTCTTACACTGTCGGTATGGCGAGGTATTCCTCATGCGTTAAAGTTTTTTGTCACATGATCTTAAGGGAGATTATTACTATTATTACAGTCTCACAGCCTAAAACTGATGATGCATTCAGGAGCTCCTTGTCAATTCATTCTTTGTCGAGTTTATCACAAGAGTACTTCCCTCGAGCAGCCAATAAAGTGGCAGGCAGATTACAAAAGACACATAATTGTGATCATATGTTCAACATTTCTTTGCTCAAACAGGATGTGCATACTCATGCTCTCTCTCTCTTTCTCATTCACACGCAGTGCACAGAGTCCTTCCCATTAGATCGCACGGTTATAACGATATCAAATGGAGAACTTCCCCCTGTACCCAAGTGTTGCCTAAGTACTGCTGTTGTGCTTTACGCGTGTTTTTGTCATGTATCCATTGAAATTCAATATAATCGCAGGCATAGTGTCGGCTGCAAAGATTTTCTGTTTCTGTTTTTAAGCAGCAATCATAGAAGCTACATTGTTATCTGGATGCCAATGAGGAAATAACAAAAGCTTTAGTTATGTATCGCTGACACTTTGCTTCAGAGTTATTATTTAGAATTAAAGACAGTGGATCTCTACTCATCCGTTGACTGATGATTCATGACCAGCCCAAAATGAAGCGGTTTCTTTGTGTAACAGACACCGGCGTACTGTAAACATTAAACTTGTGTACTATAAACATTTTTGATGTTTTGTAATGTGATCCCATGGGGGATGTACCAGGAGATGGAATTACACTTAAACATTGCCTACATTTATTTATTTATTAAGTCAATTCATTCATCCATTTATCCAAGCTCAAAGATGTCCACACAGGTCTAGATTTTTTTTTTTTTTAAATAAGCATGAGAGAACAAATGGCAAAAAGAAAATCCCATTGATAGTGGCTAATTGCTGGGATTTACTTGTTGCTGCAACTAGAGCTGCAAGAATTAATCCATTATTCAGTTAGTTGTCAATATTAAATTAATCGCCAACTATTTTGAAAATTGATTCATCTTTTTTTTTTTTTTAATTCTCAGATTCCAGCTTCTTAAATGTGAATACTTTCTGGTTTCTTTACTCCTCTGTGACAGTAAATTGAATATCTTTGAGTTGTGGACAAAAACAAGACATTTGAAAACGTCATCTTGGGCTTTGGGAAACACTGATGGACATTTTTTCACAATTTTTTGACAAAACAACTAATCAATTAATGGCGAAAATAATCAACAGATTAATAGACAATGAAAATAATCTTTAGTTGCAGCCCTATCCACTGCGTCGGATGTCAGTGGATGAGACTGGTTTCCATGGAAAAGCTCAGGGAGCAGTGCGCTACTCTTTACTGAAGATGGGGTGGTTAACCAGACTCACATTTGCAAAACCAACTACTTAGTCCTCATCCTTAAAGTCTTTTCTCTTATAAAAGTAAAAAAAAGTATTGTTTGAAAACACTTCCATTCTTCCAAACATTTTATAGACCAAACAACTAATCGATTAAATAATCAGCAGATTAATCGACAACGAACATAATCGTTAGTTGCAGCACTAGCTGCTGATTATTTTGCATTATTAGTTGCAACTAAAGGCATCATGCTAGTGTGTAGAGTGCCTGCAAGTGGAAGTTCACACACAACACAATTTCAGTATATTTGAGCTTCCCAGTCCTCTTAGCGAGACGACCACTCTGCCATGGTTCAGATTATAAAGATTTATATTAAACTTCAGTTACACTGTAGGTCTGTCTGATCATCTGTAAAAAGTGCTGCATCTGGATCAGCCTCACCTGGTTCAGTTCCCTCCACCAGACCTGGTGTTGGACTATCCCCCCTTTCGCAGCGAAGGTGGTCCATGGGAGCCAGGGTGCCATTCTCCCAGGATGCAGTTGACCTTTGGGCTTCTCCCTCCATCACTGCTACTTATGGCAGGGACACACACCTGGCAGGACAGACAGACAGACAGAGTGCTACTGTATATATGGGACCAAAGGTCAACAGCTTTGTGACTGTGACTGAAGATCAGAGCTGGTTATGATGTGCTATTATTATGACATGACCAACAGTGTGCGAGTCATTAAAATGTTATGGTGTAACTTTTATTTGCTAAGAGACGTCAGAACTTTTATGACACTGTGGTGGCATCAGCATCTCGGCTACGGACAGGAAGAGACTAGGCAGAGTGATCAGGAAGGCCAGTTCTGTCCTGGGATGATGCCCCCTCAACACAGTGGAGGTGGTGGGAGAGAGGAGGATGATGGCTAAGCTGTCATCCATGATGGAGAATGACTCCCACCACATGCAGGATACCATTTCAGCACTAGAGAGCTCCTTCAGCGACAGGCTGCTCCACCCAAAGTGTGTGAAGGAGCGCTATCACAGGTCCTTCCTTCCTGCAGCTGTCAGACTCAACAACCAGCACTGTTCCCAGTAGACCACTTACACACCAAAAACTGACAATAACCTGATATTTTCAGGTGGAATTTCATTTCATTCTCACTGTGCAATATCATTTTTCAACTTGTGCAATTTTGTTAATAGTCTGTTTATTGTCAATACTGTATATGCTGCTCCTATTTTTATACTTCCTTCTATTTAAATGGTTCATATTTTGTTTAGCTCTTTTTTTACTGTGTTAGCTGATGCATCTTGTTTTCTGCACTATCCCCTTTGCTGCTGTACACTGCACATTTCCCCACTGTGGGCCTAATAAAGGAATATCTTATCTGATCTTAAATGTCCTTGCAACCCTGAAACCCTGCAACCTTTTAACTCAGAAGATTGTATATATACTGTATAATGACTGTGCAATATCATTATCATTATTACTACTCAGGTGTAATTCATACTGTGCAATATTTTCAGGTGGAATTTCATTTCATTCTCACTGTGCAATATCATTTTACACTTGTGCAATTGTGTTAATAGTCTGTTTGTATATACTGCTCCTATTTTTATACTTCCTTCTATTTGAATGGTTCATATTTTTTTTACTGTGTTAGCTGATGCATCTTGTTTTCTGCACTATCCCCTTTGCTGCAGGACTAATAAAGGAATATCTTATATTATCTTAACTAAAGCAGATTTGCACTCTTGTTGCTGACATTAAAAGCAGCAGATAGTGTGATGCTAAATTAGAAGACAAAATAAGAGACTCTAACATTTCTCCTTCGTGTTAACACTCCTCTTTTTCTAGTTTCACACCCTTCAGACTCAGATGAAGAACTTCAAAGGCTACTTTGATAGCTAACTTTAGCAGATAGTCAACAGTATGTACAGCTAGCTGCTGTCTGCTTTCTGATAAAACAGCTCTCATGACTCGTTTAATCACTTTTATATTATTACCTTTCATGTCCGGAGCTGTCTGCATTTGGTCGTTTGTGCTCCACAACTCTGCTTGTCACACTGCAACTAAGACTAACAAGCAGAGACAAGACCAGACAGAAGTAAGTACTTCTTCTTCTTGCTAGTCAACATGCTCTGCTGCTAACAGTTAACGTTAGGATGCGGAAGTAGGAATTATGGGTAATGTAGTTCTCTTCTGGAGAGTTGCTATGGAGCAGTAAACAGGCCGATTTGAGTCGAATAAAACTAAAATTTTACGTAATTTTTAAATATTTGTGATTCAATCTGGTAGCTCAAAGTTGCATATTGTTGCATTATGTGTGTGATGTTATGTAGCTTAGCTGGCTAGTAGTTATGCAGTGGTGTTGATGATGCATTCCTGCACTTAGTTCAGGGGTCAGCCACATGTGGCTCTTCAGCTCCTCTCCAGTGGCTCCCCATGGATTTATAAAAATGGAAATGAATAACTGTTTTTTTGTTTACATTTTAATTTGTATTTATCATTGTTGTAGGTCTATGGTACGACGGAGTATTAGGGCCACATTGTGGGAAAAAAATTAATCTGAGATTTCGAGAATAAAGTCATAATATTATAAAGTAGTAATTTTAGTGTTATTTTCTCGTAAAGTTATGACTTTATTCTCGTAATATTACAACTTTTTTCTCGTAAAGTTATGACTTTATTCTCGTAATATTACGACTTTTTTTCTAGTAAAGTTATGACTTTATTCTCGTAAAGTTATGACTTTATTCTTGTACTATTACGACTTTTTTTCTCGTAAAGTTATGACTTTATTCTCGTAATATTCCGACTTTTTTTCTCGTTAAATTATGACTTTATTCCTGCACTATTACAACTTTTTTTTTCGTAAAGTTATGACTTTATTCTCGTAATATTACGACTTTTTTTCTAGTAAAGTTATGACTTTATTCTCGTAAAGTTATGACTTTATTCTCGTAATATTCCGACTTTTTTTCTCGTTAAATTATGACTTTATTCCTGTACTATTACAACTTTTTTCTCGTAAAGTTATGACTTTATTCTCGTAATATTACAACTTTTTTCTCGTAAAGTTATGACTTTATTCTCGTAATATTACGACTTTTTTTCTAGTAAAGTTATGACTTTATTCTCGTAAAGTTATGACTTTATTCTTGTACTATTACGACTTTTTTTCTCGTAAAGTTATGACTTTATTCTCGTAATATTACAACTTTTTTCTCGTAAAGTTATGACTTTATTCTCGTAATATTACGACTTTTTTTCTAGTAAAGTTATGACTTTATTCTCGTAAAGTTATGACTTTATTCTCGTAATATTCCGACTTTTTTTCTCGTTAAATTATGACTTTATTCCTGTACTATTACAACTTTTTTTTTCGTAAAGTTGCTTTTTTTGATTTAGTTAAACGAATGTAGAGTTTTCCTCATTATTATTATTATTATTATTATTATTATTATTATTATTATTATTATTATTATTATTTATTTATTTGTATTATTATTATTTTTTTTATTAAATTTTTTTTATTTTATCTTATTTTATTTTATTTTATTTTTATTTTGTTTCTGCACAATCTCCTGTTCCACACTCCAGGTGGCGGTAATGCGCCTCTAAGATGGTTTGCCAACCGCCAATAAACACCAAAGAAGAGGAACGCTGCGTAAGGGGGCGGGACTTGTGTTTGAACGTGCAGCGGGGGAACTTCCGGAACAGTCTGTTGATGTTAGCTGCTCAGCTAACGACGAGCTGTCTGTCTGATTAGAGCCAGTTTATCTCCAGTAAAATGTCATATTACACTCAAGATTAGGGCTCGATTTCATTACGAAGTAACTCTGCATCTTTGTTGTGTGAGTATGGCACCTGTTGGCAACGTTTACTAAAGCTAACTACTGTTAGCTTAGCATCATGTTGATGAGTGCAGCTCAGTGTTAGCCGCTAACAGCATCAACATCAACAGCTGTAGACGAGGAGACATCACACTCACGAGCACCGTTATCCATAAGGGAGAGCAGGACATCGTCTGTAACGTTACTCCACGTTAACACGGTTATCTCCTCTGTTCATAACAGGCTGGTCTTTGAGACAACAACATGCCTATCAGAGCATACTGCACCATCTGCTCCGACTTCTTCGACCACTCCAGAGATGTTGCTGCCATCCACTGCGGACACACTTTCCACTATGAATGGTATAACCTCCTATTGAAAGGAAATGTTTATTCATTTAATCTTTTTTCTTTCTTTCTTTATTTTTTTTCTTGTTTATTTGTTTATTTTTATTTATTTGTTTTTTTTTCTTTAATTTTTTTTTCTGTCCATTTTGTTTTATCCATATTTCATTTCATTTCATTTCATTTTATTTTGTTATGAGGAAAGGAAGAAAAATATATATCTTTCTTCCTCCATTAATGTAAATGTGAATTTGACAGATGTAGAGAAATGATTACAGCTCCCTGCTACTTGTTTTATTGTTTATAGAACAGATTTTTTTTTTAAAGGTTTCCTGATTATCTTTTAATGCTTTTTAATTTCAATTTGCAGTGTTTCTAGCGTTGTTGTTGTTTTGATGGAGGTGGGCTTTGTGTCAGGTTGTTTAAAAACATCTGTGGATTTCAGAATCCACAGATGTACATTAACAACACAAAAGGGAAAGTTGACACCAGGGCGTCAATGGGTATTCAGTGCAACAATGAAATCTGTAAGCTTATAGTGTTTCACGTTGAAATCAGTTATATATATTTATATATATATATATATATATATATATAAATATATATAACAAAGAAAACTCCTCAACTGGTCGGGAATGGGCCATGATGCCTCAGCACCAACTGGGCTCCTCCTCCATCTCCTCTCTCCTCCCTCCAACGACTTCCTATGGATAGAAGCTATCAAACCAGGCTCACGAATTTACGATACGACAAAGTGAAACCTTCAGCACTCACATGTCTGTCACGTTATAAATGTCTAATTGTTTCCCCTTTCTTCTTCTCAGTCTTCTCCAGTGGTTTCAGACAGCCCCCACAAAAACCTGTCCACAATGTAGAAAACAGGTACAGCACTTTAAACACCACTAAGCTGCTACCAGCCCAAACAAGAAGAAAAACATCCACTTAAATACTGTTGTGTCCCATGTATGTATGTGTGTGTGTGTGTGTGTGTGTGTGTGTGTGTGTTTGTAGGTCAGCACCAGACACATCATCAACAAGCTGTTCTTTGACATTGGTGAAGAGGGGCAGAGCACAGCGGATCCTGAAAGCCTGCAGGTACCAAACTTGGAGCATCTAATATATCAGTGTTGGGTTTGAGAGGAGGAAAGTCCTATGATAATGTTGTACTTGGTAGTCCTTCTTGTCATTACATCATCTGGATTTGATTGAGAGTGTCATATGTTTTTGTGTTTTTCCCTTCCTTAGAATGAACTTGATCGAATGAAGGCGCTTTTAACCTCTAAAGGTAAGAAACCTAACTATGTTGTAGAGATGTGTATTTAAAAGAATCTGGCAATATGATACGTATCATGATAGAGGTGTTAAGATTCAATATTGCGATATATTGCAATTTTTTACATCTAATTTTAGGAAAACTATTAGTATAAAGAACGCATCGCCCTATGCATAATATCTGAGTAAAACATGTTTTGTTATGCAATCAGAACAGAGGGATCTGCATTTATTACATCCCTTGCAAGACCCAGAATCATATACTGTAGCCCTACTCTTTGTGCAATCTTATTCTCTGTCTGCCATAAATCTTTGCATGTAAACTGTTAATTAATAATCGATAGTGTTCAATACAGTGTCACAAAACATAATATCGTGATCTGAAGTGTATCGTTATTTTCTTACACCTTGTTATGTTGTGATCCGGTGATGCTTAATTGTTGAAAGCAGACACCAGTAGTTCACCTTCCGTCTGTTCAAATTTGTAGAGCGAGACTGGCGGGACAAACAGAAGTCGGTGGACAGCTTGAGGGACATTGTGGACAAACAGAAGAGGGACCTGGACAGTGTACGGAAAGATATTATGGAGAAGGAGATGCTCTGTTCTACCCTCAGGGTAAGCTGTCTGTTCTCTAGTGTTTAAACACATTTTCTGTACTGACTCATATCTCATATTGTCTCTGCAATTCCTCTTTTGATTATTTGCATAATTGTTTTTATACAGAAACAGATGACGTACCTGGAGACGCAGCAGAATGAAACTCAGGCCGCCAAAGAGGAAGCGCGGAGACTCAGGACCAGAATGAAAACCTATGAAAGGTGTTTGCACTCATATAAGTACAGTACTGTCATATTTAGGCTTCTAAGGAGAGTCACACTTTATTAATCACAATATTGACTCTTGATTCTGCAAGTCTTGACAATCTCAATATCATATATTATAAAATATTTGATAAAATAATCAGTAGTAATTTGGATATATAAGCAAGGAAAGAATTCAGTGCTCATGAAGAAAAAAAATTTGAGTGCTGCAGTGGGTCAGGAAACTCTGTGTTGGTAATGTTAACGTAAAAAACGGGTGCTCTTCAACGGCTGGGCGAGTAGTCAAAGAACAATGGAAGTCCTCAGTATAGGATAGCAATCTGGAAAACATCCGAGGCACTCTGATTGTTGATTAGAAATCCTTTATTAAGACATGAATAACAACGTAACGATGAAGACTTGTTTTTAATTCACAACCAGAGGGCCTCAGATGTTTTCCAGACTGCCACCCTATAACAAGAACTTCCTTTCAAAGTAAAGCTGGACAGTCACTGCTTTTTATTATTTGAATTCATTGCACATTTCTCTCAGAATAGTTCGATAAAGATACAGTTTAAGGTTACATAACAACAATGGTAATATGACAATCAGAGTCTAGAATGACAATGTCAATGATTTATCAAAATATCTGCATGGTATACTGTCTTCTTTCATTGCAAAATAAAGCCACGCTGTGCACTAATACTAGGGTTTGTCCACAGCCTGGACGTGTTGTTGCAGGGTCAGAGAGCGGAGGTGGAGTCCATGATCACAGATATGGGCGTCAGCCAGGCGGCCGTGGAGCAGCTCTCCATCTACTGCATCTCGCTCAAAAAGTAAGAGCTGCTGATCAGTGCGACAGATTATTTTCACACTACATCGTTCAGAGCTTCAAACCTAATGAATGCAACTTCCCCGTCGTCACTCACTCTGCATTTATCTCCCTTTTTCTTTTAGAGAGTACGATAATCTAAAAGGAGGTCATAAGTCTTCAAATGACATGTGCGAGAAGCTGAAGAGGGAAGTGCTCGCCTCAAACAACAAGGTGACTTTATGTTAGTAAGTCATCACAACCGGAGGAATCCATTCTTGGATGCGTAAATCTCTAAATAAAATGTTGTCATTTTAGTTACACAAAGCCACAATGGAGGTGAATCAGACCAAAGAGGACATGAAGTCTCTGCAGAAGGATCTGGCCAGTGCTGATAAAGAGATCACCGTAAGGCAAAAATCCACCAAATATACTTTCAATGTCAGAGAAATTCAGGGTTGTGACTCCTGCATGTGTGTCCGTCCACAGAGTCTGAAGAAGAAAGTGGAGTTTCTTCAGAGGACGCTGAGCACCCCGACGCGGACAAATGAAGCCCTCACCAGGCTCGTGTTTGAGAGGTGCGTCACTCAGCCGCTGGACTGAAATCTCCACTTGCCTTGACGTATCTTTCACGAAAACGTACACTGTGTGATTTACCGATGCCCATCTTTTCAGCCCAGCCCCATTGGAGCTGAAGCAGCCTCGCCTCCGCCACCCTGCAGATAGCCAGGACATCGACCTCAACATGACGTATGACATCACTACGCCAGATGACGTGGCCAAGAGGCCGCCGAAGTTCCAATCCAAGAAGATGCGGCTAGATCCTCCAGGGTAAGTTTGTGGGAATGTGTGTGTTGATCTGTTCTAAGGTGGCTGTGGAAGCTGCTGCTGTGTGAGCCATGTGTTCATAATATAGTGTTTTGAAAGATGTGTTTTTGTTTACGAAAGATTAAGTAGAAACGCCTTAAACTGTGTTGTAAAATGTTTTCAGGTCGCCTGACTTCAAACGCAACGAGAAAAGTTCATCTCTAAGCAAGGTAGCTTTGTAAATATCACTCAACAAGGTCCGTTTTCAGATTAGTTGCACTCGTCTCACAATATTTTTTGTCTTACCTCAGGCTCGAGAAGAGGACGGATCCATGGATCCTTTCTTTAGGAACTCCATCCTCTTCAGAAAGAAGACCTTCGGCAGCATGTTGGACCCTCAGAGGAAGCTTGGAGCTGTACGTACAGCACAACCATTAAATGTTTTCATGTGTCATTTGTTCTTTTTAGTGGTTTGATGAAAGAAAATGTTTCTCGTTTCAGGTGAGAACCGGCTATGATGGATTAGGAGGACGAACTAAATTCATCCAACCCGTATCCTTTTTTTTCTGTCGTATGGAATGTATGTTTTTTTATTTGAACTCAATCATTAATTTGATCGTTGATTATAAAGTTGTTGAATATTCATCTTTGCTGTGTCCAGACTAGATCTGATAAACCTGCTGTAGGCGACCTGCCCAGCACCAAGCAGCAGACACACAGTGAGCGAATAGCTGGTAAACATAGACAGATATTTCCCGCAGGAGTTGGTGGAGATCAAACCTTGCTGCTTTAAAGTTTAAATGCGAGATTGGGAGCATTTCTATTGCCTCCACACGGCTCTCAACATGGTGACGGCTGAGCTGGCGGCTCGCAGCTAATGGTGCTAACAGCGCTAACAGTGAAAACAACAGCAAACTCTACTGACAGAGCTAACAGTATTTACCTGAGGGGGAACCGGAGGGTGGGTGCTTTGCCTCAGCAACGGCGTCGTCGGTTGGGACGGCTTTATCAGCTGTAGCCGCCGTGCAGAGCGGTGGCCGTGAGCTAGCCAGCGGGGCACGCTCACATGCACGAACATGCATTAAAAGCATGCACGTGGCCGGCCCGGATATGTCAACAAAGCACAGAGAAGCTTGGATTACAACACACACAGAGGGAACTTCACTCTCTGTTCAGGTCGACATTACTCCTCTGTATCTTTACATAGCAAATAGTTGTTTGATGGATAGCACGTGGAGCACCTTTAAACAAAAAACTCATTTGGATAATATTCGTTTAGACATTTTTAGGTGAATAGTCATGGAAGAAGTAAAAACTCATACCAGAACATTGTGATTAGGACAGAAAGAACATCAATGTGTAATCTGCATCATTCCTTAACCAAGCCCTCCACTTCAGTCTCCTTTATCAGAGATTCGCCCGCTGATGAAAGCTAAAAGGAAAAACGTCACCAGGCCTCAACACAAGATTGCAACTTGCCTGACTCTGGACGGCTTCCTCGAGTAAATGTCGACCTCTCTTCTTTCCCCGGATGCTGAGTCTAAGGTCGGGATGTTTGTGCTGCTGTGGCACACAGAACCAGCCCGGCAGCGGTTCTGCCACTCAGCACCAAACGGGACTCTCTGATTGAACTTTATTAAAATCAGTAAACTGACCTCCCGCTTGACAACGGATGCTGAGCAAACCTGCTGAACATTTTTTTTTTTGTGTTGACTTAAACTTGTATGTGGAGACTGTGTCTTTGCTTCTCCTGTTGTTGTTGTTATGTGGCCGTCTGTATGTGTAGATGAGACAAACCAACTTATTTGCGTTGTTACGTCATTGATGATCACTGATGCATCTTATTTAAAACCCGTCTCCTGACACACCAACATGTGGATATACTTTTTTTAGTTTTACTGGTCCTGCCAGATGTGAACCAACTCAAATAATAAACAATATTTTTTTATTAAGGTTTGTGTGGGGTCTCTACAAACAATTCCCTCCTGACTGTGTTTTTATTCACATACATTTCACTGAGGTGTGCTCTCCTGCAGAGGGCAGTACAAACAGTGTTTTCTCACATGAGGACATGAATCTCTGCACTGTGAGGAGGAATGTACAATGCACGTGGTAGCTGCTGAATCCATTTATATTAAAAAAAGGCTGCGCCAGAACAGAAGGAAATCCTCAAGAAAAACTTATTTGAAACACCTTCAGTAAAACCTGAGTTGAACGTTGTGATCAAGTAACAAAAGGAACACTGCAAATCATATTCTGGCAAATAAGGGACTGTTGTTAAATTAAATTGTGTTTGCAGAGAACTTGTAGTGATAGAGGACCTTTCATGGCATAAAAAAAAAATACCACCAATGACGGGAAGCTTTCTGACGAGGTTCCCATGCGTGAACAAAACAGTAGTTTGGCCTTCGAGGAGATTGCTTGATATTTTGACAAACAATATGGGGAAATGCCGAACATTGTTTTCTACTGTGGAGAAGTAAAAGTACCAGGTAGAACATAAATATCCTGCTCATAATCACTAGTATCCTGTTTGCACCCATGGGTTTACAATTTCCACAATAAAAAAACATTGTGTACCTTAATAATGACACTAATTTTAAATAAAATGCTTTGTTGCATTAGTGATTGGACGTTGAACGGCTCTGCTGTGAGTGATTATAGTAAAGTGATTAATTACACCTCCCTGGGGGACTTTATCAGGGACTGTAACAGGACGTGGTGCATTTTAAAAGCTAGTTCCTTCCAGTGCAATCAGAAGAAAACGTCACAACGCCCCATAAGAACAATATTTCAAAAACATTCATGTACACTTGTAAAACACACAATCCATGCAGTGCTTCTGGAGCCAGGAAACAGCGCTTCATTGACCCCGAGGGATTCCACATACATGTACATCTTCCTGCAGGGCAAAGGTCAGCGTTTAAACTATTTTTTTTTTCCTTAACAGCATTTCCAGGGAAAGTTAAAACTAACAACATCTCGTCAAGGTGAGGTGTATATGTGGATGTTACAAAAGAAGAAATTAAGTCAGTCCACTCAGGACGGCTCAACATCCTTCCAGTTGTGGTGTAGGTGTACTAAAAAGCTGTCCATCTTAAGGGTGAGCATTTCCGTTTCCTCTAGTGCCTCATTCCAGGTTTAGTAGATCTAAATACGTGTGAGAAGAAACAACATCCAGGAACGTCTTTGCTGTTCTTTCAATCCATAATAAAGGGGAGAAATGAAAAACAATCGAGCCAAAACTAAATGCTGATTTGTCATCAGCCGTCTCTCCGTGTGGGCTTGTGATGAAGTTTCATTTGTTTCACTGTGATCTGTCCGGCACGATCTTGGGCTTGGACTCTCCGTTCTGTTTGTCGTTGGACTTCTGGGACAGGTGAGTGGACGTGGTGACCGCCGTCACCACGGCTTTTAAGCTGCGTTTTCTCTTCTGGACGTTCTGCTCCGGGTGGAAGATGATGACGTAGACTTTGGGGATGTAGAGCATGCCCAGGGACACGGTGGCGCTCAGGCTCATGGACACGGTCAGGGTGGTGGTCTGGATGAACATCTGCAAACAGAGACGCAGCAGATCAGAAAGATCTTTACACACACACACACACCTGTGGTCACAGTTACTGAACAAATTATCAATTCATTCCTGCTACTTTCTTAGGGATCTTTAAAGGAACAGTGTGTAGTATTTCAGGGGATCTATTAACAAAAATGGAATATATTATTCATAACTATGTTTTCATTAGTGTATAATCACCTGAAACTAAGAATCGTTGTGTTTTCGTTAGCTTAGAAAGCTTAGAATGAACCCTTCATATCTACATAGGGAGTGGGTCCTCTTCACGGAGTCTGCCATGTTGCACCGCCATGTTTCTACAGTAGCCCAGAACGGACAAACCAAATACTGGCTCTAGAGAGAGAGCTTTTATGCGTTTTTGCGTTATCTGAAGGCCAGCGTCGTTCTCTGATACACTTTTGAAACTGCGGTAATGTGAGCTGCAGAGTGCAAAACTGTGGTACCGCCAGCCGCCGTCTGACTTCTGTTGCTCCTACAGTAGTGTTATTATGGTAAAGGCCTTTGCACGCCAAGTCTGTATTTTTCATCCGAAATTATCGCACGTTTAAAAATAAATACGACCTCATGTTGTGTCAATCAAGTTTACACACCGACTCCGAAACTTTCGTCCATCCTTCAAGTTTTCTGAACAGATTTGATGTTCTACGTTTTTTCACACCTACCAAAAACCAGAAGAGGGTTGTTTGACCACTCAGAGCCACCGTCTGTGCAAAAGTCATCATCCAAAATAGCATGATAAACATTTATTCAGTCTCCCGGCACAAAGCACTTTATGATAAAGAAATAAAAGGACACAGAGATGCAAAATTTAAAGACAGATTGTGGCAAGGAATTGTAGAACAGCTTAGAATCAGGGACGGTTGCAAAACAAAGGTTGTAGAAAGATTAAACAGTAGTGATTGTGCTCTAGGCAGCTAAACGATAGCTTCTTGCTAATGTCATTCATTCATTAGCCCTGTTTGGGACTAGCGCTATCCATTGTACCCACGTAATTAACTCCGTTTTGTCTCCTAATATGAAATTTCACAACGAATGCAATAATAAAACGCATGGGACTTAGTGTGCGAGGTTTCTGTGCATAACGTTTATTATCGGATGATGGATTAAAAAAACACATACGAAAAATACGGACTTGGTGTGCATAGACCAAAAGAATGGCCTCTGAGGCGAACGGCGTTACCACGGTTTTGCACTCGGCAGCTCACGGTACCGCAGTTGGTTGCAATCTGCAACCTCACCGCTAGATGCCGCCAAAACCTACACATTTCACCTTTAAGTATCCGTCTGTGTGCAGTTAATAATTGATTATTTCATCTTGCACAGGTTCAAGAAAACACACAATGTCATCTCAAAGGTTGTCACAATACAGTCTTTACAATTTTCCTATCAAAGCGCAGCAGGCAGTGTCTTTCCCCTGATAAATGATTTATGGCCCGGTGTATGTAGTCAGGAAAAGAGGCTCTATTTATGGGCTTTGACCAACGTCTACTCCTCGCTGCTCTTCCTTTTGATGCAAATCCAACAATAATAATGACAAGTAACTTCTCCTGAGATCCTCCTCCAATAAATGATGAACTCATTATTCAGGCAAACTGTACGAGTCATAAATAAATCAGGACATATGTGCCATAAATAAGATATAGTTGTGCCATCAATAAGTCATAAATAGTACACTATCCTCAGCAGCAGCAACAGCAGAACGTCCATGTCGTCTCCCAGGCTGTTGTCCATACTGTAAGGTTTCTTTTATCATCTCTGTCGTGCTTTTCATCGGTGACCTCTCCACTTGTAAAAGGAGCTGTGGTGATTGTATTCATGTGCGTGGCCCGAGGCGAACACTGGCTCAGGGACAGTGAGTGGTTGTTCCACATGTAAATACAGACATCAAGCAGGTAAATCACCTCCTGCTACACGACATGATGGGGAGGATAACCGCCTCTATTTTCACGAGCCAGACAAAAGTTATTGCTATATTTAGCTCTTTTTCTAAGTGATGATTAATTGAATCGGATGGCTGGATTGGTCTACGAGGGGTCCCTGCCGTCCCTCAGCTCATCTGACCTCCTTTCCTTTCCCTCCCTCCCCTTTTTCTTAATTCACTTCATTTCCATTCGAAGGAGGTGAAAAGACTTTGAAAGCACCTCGGGCTTTAATTGTTTCAGCCTGACTGACTCATAATACAGCTCTCTATTAGTCAAAGCGTATCTCTGATTTTCAAATATTCCCCCAACAGCGTGGCACTTTGTGACGGCAGAAATAGCCCACAAGCTAAATTAAAGTCTGCGTACAGTGGAGGCAGGATGTCCTGTGAGTACAGCAGGAAGCAAATGTGATATGACAGGCAACAAACTCAGATTTCACTTTGAACATCTGAGGGATTAATTTACGCTCTTAACTATTAGTGCGTGCCACTGTGTATTGCATGATTTTGATTTGAATTTTGATTTAAACTACTGCCGTTAATATTTAGGATCCACCGAAAAGAGCCTCAGGGAAAACTGAATTTCCCCAAGAGGGATTAATAAAGTACTTCTTCTTCTTATTATTATTAAATGACTGTAACAAAATGAATGCACCGTTATTAATTTGATATTTAACGACGAATTTGTACGACGAAATGAGGAACTAAACTTTACAAAAGAATCTATTAACCGATCAATTAATAGATTATACCATAAAGCAAATAATTACAATAGACAGAATGAATGAGAATACATTTCTACCATCTTTAAAGGTGTTTGGTCAGTCACATGTGGTAACACTGCCGACACATTCAGGGGATGACAGTAATTGTTTTATTCAACAGCAGAAAATCACATCAGTTTTGGCACAACGAGGCCTCAGAGTGAACTTTAAACAATCAATCAAGAACCAACTGGTAAATCCAAATGAAAACTGAGAAAAGACTTTCTTCTTTTTAAAAACAGCGCTGCAAAGCTTTTCCTGGTTGCAGCCTCTCAAATGTGAATATTTGCTGCTCTTTATTTTATATGATAATAGACAGAATATCTTTGCATTTTGAACTCCTGGAGGGATAAAATGAGTCATTTAAAAACAACATCTTAGGTGTCTGGGAAATTGTGATTTTTTTTTCACTATTCTCTGACATTTTATAGATAAATCGATAAATTGGTAAAATAATCTGCAAATTAATTGATAATTTATTTATTTGGGTAGAAATGTATTTTAAAGTAAAAGTAGTAATAATATCACACAAATAGAAATACTCCATTACAAGTAAAAGTCCTGCATTCATGATTTTACTGAAGTATAGACGTACAAAAGTGTTACCGTGAAAATAAACGTGAAGTATCGAACATAAAAGTATTTATTAGTGAGAGTGTTATTATTAACACAGGCCTATATTATATGTTATTATATATGGCAGTGTTGTAATACTCAAGTCTTCACTCTTCGTCTCAAGACCACTTTTTGAAGGTCTCGTCTCGGAATCAACCGCATTTTTACTCGGTCTTGTCTCAGACAAAGAGGACTTTAAGAGGATTTTATTTCAAGACCATTCAAGACCACAACTACGGGGATATCTCTAAATGTCTGTTTATTGTCTGATTTATTTGTTAACATCATTACTGAGATTGCCCAGAAAACAAAGGAAATTCCTACATAAAATTCACCTCCACAATGCCTTTTGATTATTTTATTGAGACTTTTTTCCCGGTACACTTCTACATACTCACGTATATACAGCAAGAAGAGAAATCTTCATTTGTTTTCTGTGGTTTCTTTTATGGGAATGTTTTGAGGAGTGCCTATGGTTTGCATGTTCCACATCTTATCTAAGTGTGTCATGCAGTCTAGGACTCACACTGGTTTTGGTCTTGACTTGGTCTCAACCCCTCGAAGCCTTGTTCTTGTCTCGGTCTCGATACACTCTGGTTTTCGTCATGAGTTGGTCTCAGTTTAGGTGGTCTTGACTACAACACTGTATTATGGGATGATTCTTACTGATGCATTCATGTGTGAGCAGCATTTAATGGTTTAGCTGGGTGAGGTGGAAATAATTTATCTACTTATATACTGTTGAGTAGTTCAGTCTGTAAATACGTCATATTTTAGAAGTTGATAATTATGCAAAATCTTAATACATTTTATTTAGTGGCGCCTTTCTGGACACCCAAGGACACCTTACAAGAATCAATTAAAACATTGACAGATAAGAAATCAAAATCTTGATCTTCTAGTCATTTCCCTCTGAAATGTAGTGGAGTAGAAGTATAAAGCAGCATAAAGTTAAAGTACTAAAGTACAGTACAAGTACCTCCAATCCCAGGAAAAGTGACCTATGAAAACGTTAAATTGCCCACCTTCTCCGTAGACTGCGCCGTGCCGAAGAAGATCGGTACGAAGGCCAGCCAGATGATGCAGGTGGTGTACATGGTGAAGCCGATGGGTTTGGCCTCGTTGAAGGTCTCAGGAACTCCTCTGCTCTTGATGGCGTACACGGTGCAGGTGATCATCAGCACGATACTGTAGCTCAGACACAGGATGAGGGACAGGTCGGACATGTCACACTTGAGGACGCCGCGGGCGAACTCTGGGTTTGGAGGCTTCTGCTCCTCGTAGTCGATGATGGAGTGGGGGGGCATCACACCAAACCAGATGAACACACCGAGGCACTGCAGAGAGGAAGGAGTGTTAGTCGGAGAGCTACAGAGGATGTATAGGTGATGAGCGTGAAAGAAGCGGCATCATGCATACCTGCACTCCGATGAGGATAAAGGTGATAATCAGCTGAGAGCCGGGACTGATGAACTTCGGGGGCGAGACCGACTTCTTGCCCTGTTCGAAGATGCGGTAGATCCGGTTGGTCTTGGTGAGCATGGCGGAGTAGCTGATGGACATACCGAGCCCCAGCAGCAGCCTGCGGAAGGCGCACACGGCTACGCTGGGCTCGGCTATCATGAGGAAGGTGATGAAGTAGATGAGGAAGATGCCCGTCAGCAACACGTAGCTGAGCTCTCTGCCGGAGGCCCGAACGATGGGTGTGTCGTTGAAGCGGATGAAGGTGGCGATGCATCCGAGGGTGGCCAGGCTGCCCAGGATGGCCAGGAAGACGGGGATGATGGCCCAGGGAGAGCTCCACTCCAGCTTGACGATGGGCGTGTCCCGGCAGCCCGTGCGGTTCCTTAAGGGCCTCATGTCGAAGGGGCACATGTCGCAGGAAAACTCGTCCAGCAGGTACTGGTAGCCATCGCAGAGCTCGCAGTGCCAGCAGCAGGGGACGCCCTTCACCATCTTCTTCCTCTCTCCAGACTCGCACGGGAAACTGCACACCGACTCGGGGATCTTACGGTCACCACCTGACCACTGCATCTCCTCCGACTATGGTGGATGTACAAACACACAAACATTGTCTTACTATACTCGACGTATAGTAAGAAAGAACTTGCTACCATTAAGCCGGGCAGACACTGTTCAGATTTAGCACGATTTTAGACACAAATTTGTCGTCCCCAACTAATCTTAGAATCGGGCAGATCTTCTGCAGCTCGATTGTCATTTCATGTGCAGTTTGAGGTTTGAGGGGGGTTACGATGGCAGATTAACTGCCTGAAAGATCAACAATTGGATTTTCTGGCAGGTGAGATATTTTGGTATTTTGTGTCTCCACATTTTTCATTTTTTCGTAATACTTTCCATTCATAGTAGAATTGCTGCCTTTCTACAACATTGTTGAGGATGCTGCCGTCTTGTTTGACTAAACTTTATTGCAATTGTCAATGGATAAAACCAGTGTACAACCTCCAGGTCTGTAATGTGAAGCCAATGCTGAAGCACCTTAAACCTGCATTCTTTCTAACAGCCAGCAGGGGGCGACTCCTCTGGTTGCAAAAAGAAGTCTGATTGTATAGAAGTCTATGAGAAAATGAGCCTACTTCTCACTTGATTTATTACCTCAGTAAACATTCTAAACATGAGTTTATGGTCTCTATCACTAGTTTCAAGTCTTCTTCAATACAGCATGATGTTCATTTAGTAAATTATGGTCCCATTTAGAGTCAAATAGACCATAAAGCAGGGGATGCTTTAGGGCGTGGCTACCTTGTGATTGACAGGTCGCTACCACGGCGTTGTCCGGTCTGGGAGTTGTCCGTTTTTTCATCTTAGATCTTTAACCCTTTCATAGTGTGTCTTCAGTTCAGGTAAGTTAATCAGAACATTTTGGTCACCTAATAATGTCTTGATTGGTTCGGACCCCTCGTGTCACTTCTGGTTGCAAAAAACCAAGATGGCGAATGCCAAAATTCCGAACTCGAGGCTTCAAAATGGCAGTCAACAAACCAATAGGTGACGTCACGATGACTACGTCTACTTCTTATATATACAGTCTATGGTCTGACCGTGCAGAAAGGCTGTTAAAATGTGTAGTGTGAGTTAACACAACGTAATATTAAGATTAAGACGCACAGTGTCTGCTCAGTTATAGACCTTTTCAAACTTGACAACAGAAACATTCTAAATGGGTCTCTTTGTATTTCCTGTTCCAATTGTTGTTGATGCCGTTAGCTGACAGAAAGCAAACTTGAGCCAAAGCTGTTGCCCCTAGCAACAGAATGGCAATGAAAATGTCTACAGAGGAACCACAATCTAAGAGAAGACGGGACATGACACATTGATGAATTCATTATGAATAGTTCAACATGTTGGGAATATTTGTTTTCTTGCCAAGAGTTAGATGAGAAGGTCAGTACCACTAACAACGCAGCTAGAGCCAGTAGATGGTTATCTTAGTTTAGCATAAAGACTGGAAACATGGAAACCGCTAGCTTGACTCTTGCTAATTCCAAGGCCTATAGAAGGAGGCTGGGTCACGGACGGACATGAGTCTTGGGGTATGGGGTATAACACATGCCCAGTGTAACTGAAGCTGTGATTGTGCTTTGCGATTGGCTCAATTTCGGCAAGGGCAGGCAAGATTTTACTGCACATGTGATATACCCCCGAAGATATGACGCGTGACCCAGGCACCTTTCCGTAGGCCTTGGCTAATTCCAGGAAGTTACTGCATCTGGCCAGGAAACAGTCTGGCACGTAACCCTCCGTAAAACCACAATGTGACGTTTTAACACTTCCCATCTTCTAAGCAAACTGTCTCTTCTCAAAATGTCAAATTTTCATTAGAAGTTGAAGTTGTACCTCAAGTAGAACAAAAACACATATTTACATTGAGGCGAAGGTGGTTTGTCCACTGGCCGATAACCTTGTAGCCGGGGTTGCTGACATTGGACAGCTGGTACTGGAAGATGTCGTAACGACCGGGAGCGTCTCCATTCTCATTGAACATCACTCCAGTTCCTGCGCTGCCTGTTTGATGGAGACAAGGGTTTTAATGACCTTTGAGCTGCATTTAAAAAGCAAAGAAGTGAGTCAAAGGGGAGGAGGAAGCTCTCTAAGCAGGACACATCCGTCCACATCTTTAGTTGGCGGAGAAAACACCCACACGCTGTTGAATACAGCTTCTGTTTACTTCCTTCAGACTTGTGCAATCATGTGAAAGCTGAGTGCTCTTTAGTGAAGGCTCTCGTCCACGCGTACAGTCTTTCAGTGCACTCTGCTCAGTTGCCCTAACGTGATTGAATGTTCCTCTCAGGTCCCTGCAGGCGCTCAATCAGAAAGTCTTCCATACAAGCCAAGGTCATCCAGCAAGAGGAAGAGCAGTAAATAGGATGCTCTCATAGAACGCTTCTTTTTTTCTCTTTATCCAAACTGTGACTTTTTTATGAAAGACGAGGATGAAAAGCTGGAGCGTTGTGTATAGGGAAGAGCGAGGAGGCAGCCCGCAGGGAGGGGACGTGCTTTGAAGAAATGCGCTGTGTACTGTAGCTAGGTACATTAGTAGAAACATCTCAAGGCTTCTGACTCCAAGCTGACCTCTCTTCTACTGTTTTCTTTTCTAAATGTGTTTCCTTTCAAACCTTCTTCAGTGACGGGGAAAAGCAACATTTTTGACAGCATAAATCTCAAATCTTTTTCGAATCTAAATCATCACACATTGCTTGAGAAAGGAGAGAAAACACATTGAGATTGAAGGTCAAAAGCTCACCATTGAAGCTGACAGAGCGAATGTATTGGAGCAGATCTCGTCCCTCCACAGGGTCCATCTTCTCGCAGACGCCCATAAAGCCGGGACACAGGTCCAGGTGCATGCTGTGTAGGGCGTGGGCCATGGCGTACACAGCATCAATCACAAACTGCACCTTGCCCTCCTGTTCGTACTGAGAGTGTTGACTGATTCTTTCTTCGCCTGATGGACGACAAAAGTGTCAAACTAGAATTACCACCTCGTGGTTGTATTATAAAAATAATGATAATAATCTTTATTGTCAACAAATGTGGAAATTTGCCTTCGGCTTCACAGGTTGGTTAAATCACATCATAGTAAATGACAATACAAACAATAAATAGCACAACACGCACAGTACAGATAGCAATAACGGACATGGTCCCTGTGTTAATGGTGTTTATGAATTTAGTAAAGTTATTGCATTTGGAATTAAACACTTTTTGTAAATGTTCTTAGTTGCTGCGGCGGATCTATAGCGTCTTCCTGTGGGCAGTTTTATAAATGTATTAAAAAGAGGTTGAACAGGATCAGGCACATTTTGTCAGGCTTTTTGTTTCACCTCTGTATTATATATACAACCCAGTTGTTTCTGCTCTTTTCTCTGCCAACCAGTCAATTTGCAGTTTACATCCATGTCTGTCCAAAATGTCATCACTTCATGATTTCATCCTGTTTGACATTTGCGTGAAATTGGCACAATTAGCGTCTGAATTCTTGAGTTGTGGCCAAAAACGTGTTTTGTGAGGTCACAGTGACCTTGACCATTGCCCACAAAAATCAAATCAGTTCATCCTCGAGTCCAAGCAAAGAACGTTTATTGATAAGAAGTCAATTGTTCGTTCCATTGGAACGCACCACCCAGCAGCAGAGCTACGCATCCGCCACTTTGGACTGAAGGTAGGACTGAAAAACGTCCGCCTACAAAGTGCCGTAGAAAAGTAAAACTAAATTATTTCTATTCTATCATAATTGTAACGTCTCTATCAAAATGGCCTGTGTTGAACAATAATATATTATAAATATGCATGCTATTATAACTATTTACTTACTTACTTATTTATTTATTAGACCTTTTTGCTCGGCGGCTTCCCAGAGGAACATAAATTGTAATTTTGCAAATTTCCCCACTGTGGGAATAATAAAGGAATATCTTATCTTATCTTATCTTAAAGTCACCGATGGACATAAATGGAAAATCCAGCACAGATTTTGAGAGCAATATCAAACTTTGTCAGGTCAAGGACAGACCATGGATGTATAAGAGGTTGTGTCCTGTGCTTTTGCCCTGCGTGTTAGTTTAAATTTGCATGTCATGCAACTAGCACTACTAGCTACTGGCCGATAGCCGGTTGTTTGGGAACAGAGACGTTTATACATCCACCACGGTACAGGCTTACAGCATACAGCCCCATTGGTGTATTATAAGATAACAAAAGTGAAGAATTACAGCCAATATATCCATTATTACAGCCGCATAAAGCAGCGCTGCAACAGCGCCATCTAGCGGGTGTTGTTAAAAAAAGCATCAGAGTTTTGTCTCTTTGCTTCTACACTCTTTGGTCCAAGCAGATGTTTGTGCCAAATTTGAAGACATTCCCTCCAGGTGTTCCAGAGATATTGGGCTCACGAGAATGGACGGACGGAAAACCCCAAAACATAATGTCTCCGGTCGCGGCTGTCACTGGTGCGGAGACATACAAAATAATGAAAGGGACTTCCCTGTACGTTAAACTGCAGCCTGCTTACCTGTACATTTTCTTCTACCAAGTTCATACTTTATGCCCGGGCGGGTCAGTTTGCACTTGAAGTCGTCCTCCCAGAATTCTGCAAACCAGATGTTTCTCCTGTTGTTTTCTAGAGATCTTGAAGTGAAGTACTGGTCGAACCCTGAATCATTTCACAAACCAGACTTAATGTTTAATGTTTCATGAATGATGAAATGCATGCTTTAAAACCACAGCGATTGATATCAGTAAACCAATAATCATATTGTGTTGAAATGAAAAAAAAATCTAATTTTTCGTACATTGAAATATGGTTATGACTCATTTTTTAGTGACAGGGTGGTGATATCGCCAGCAGACTTATCAAACATCATTAATTTCCTTTATTTGTTGCATTGATATTAGACTCATCTATCACTGTCAAATATTCTTAGTGCATCCAGCTGGTTAGAGTTAGATGTAATATTTTGATTTAATAAATTTGCCTTACCATCAATAGAAGCTCTTTTGGGCAGGATGGTGACAGCGCCCTCAGCCACATCCTCCTGGTCTTCAATGGGGGAGCTTTTGGCCCCCCAACTGTCGGAGCCAACAAACAGGAAGTGGCCTGTCAGGTTGGCCTTTTTGGCAGACTCCAACACCCGTCTGAAAGAGAACAGATCACACATCATTACACACTTTCTACTTTGTCACTCTGCTGTTTTATCCTCTGGCTGATTTCCTTTCAGTAATATGACGTGCATGCAGAGCTTGACTCACTTGATGTCGTCCTCGTTGGCAAAGATGATGACCCCGCGAGCATTAGAGGTCTCCATCAGTCTCTTGATGATCTTCTCGAACTCTCCTGGTCTGGGCTCTCTGGGGATCTTTATGGACTGTCCAATACACAGCCCTCCTGTGTCAGAGATATGAGAAATGCATTGGCATTGCTGTACATCACTGTTTTCTCCCCTCAATGCACAGTTAAATAATTATATATATATAGCCTATAATAAAACTAATGATTAATATCATGAAAACCTTAAAAAGTTCATTTTAGATCACAAAAAGGACATAGCATTGATATTACATAAACTTAGTTATTCACATTTCCCTTCCCATCATTGTTAGTTTCTACTACTAGATGAAGAGCGTCAGATCTAGCTACTATTTAAAGAAGGAAATATGTGTTAATATTCTGTGAACCAGATATAATATAATTTTAATTACATTGAGTAATAACAATAAATAATATGAGACTAAAAGTCACGATAGCAGCTTTGAGACTTCAGCGTCAGCATGTTATACAAGCGATGACAATGCTGACATGCTAATGTTTAGCGAGCATGTTTAATGTTGACTATATTCATCATCTTTAGGACGCTTTCACAAGCCATAGTCCGTTTAGCTAGACCGAATAAGAGTGAAATTGACACTTTTGGTTCATTTTCTATTTAGTCTGGTTCGGTTTCACAATGCACAAATTAATGCGGACCAAAAAAAATAAATACATGTTGCTTGTATGTCGTCCCAAGAGCTGCCACTTGTATGCAGGGAATCGCGGCTTTTGAAGTATTGCTGTCAACGTTTTTTTTTTCACTTTGACTCGCCACAATCTACTGTGCGCACGAATCCCTTCTCCTCCAGTTTATCTCGAATTAATTTAAAAACGTCACTGTTTTCGTAGACTTTATTTATCATATTCTCTATGTTCTCTTCGGCCCAGATTTCAAACAAACATCGGACTTCTGCAGAAGTCCAGGGAAAACCTCTCCCACTCATGTAAACCTTTCATTTATCTGTTGGTGCCTTCAAATGAAACTTGTGTTTACAACATGGGAAGTCACGATACACACGATATGTTTGGCATTCAAGTGGTTAAATCGTGAGAACACCAGCGGCAATATTAACATTACTGAGGCTAACAATTTAGCAAGCTAGCAAGTGGGGAACATAATGCAGTAAATGCAAAGGTATAATGACAGAGGAAAAAGATGAGGCCATTGGGAATATCAACATCTTCCTCTGACATATTATACAAAATTATGAAGAAAAACAATAAACAACTAAAATTACAATATATTAACTTATTATGCACCGAAAAATTAACTTCCTTGGCCTCCGACATTTCTGTCAACAAACACGTCACAACTCGTGAACACTGAGCTTTCAGGAACTTTCCACTTACGAGGTTGTGAATACCACAAGAGGAGGGCGTTCATATGGACTGTTCTCATGAACACAGTGAACACGGTGAACACAGTGAACACGGTGAACACGACCCCATTTGAAGGCACCAACATCTCAACAAATGCCCGCACAGGACGGACCGGTTGCTTTGGTCCTCACCAGAGTGCATTTACTGCCTTCACAACGGGGCTTTTTCCACAGAAGACATTTTGACTTGTCACAGTAGGAACAACACAGCTGTAAATTATAAAATTAACGATGGCTGAATTCCATTTAGCTGCTTTGGTTTCGGGGTCCTGGTATCGTGCATGCTGGCTCACTGTCACTCTCACAGTGGGACACTTGAATAGAACGGAGCCATCGTTAGTGTTATTAGTAACACCTGTGCTTCTCCTACTATGACAAGTCAAAATGTCTGCTGTGAGAAAGACCTACTGCACAAACCATTAACATGAGGCTTACCAAATGTCATAGCAATTAATTGAAGAGTAGATAATTATAATAGGCGTAATAATAATAATAATAGAGGCATATTACTCAAACCCACACATATAAACCTCATGGTGGCACTAGGGGAAAGGTCAGGGGATCACCAGAAACATTAGGCTTCATCCTCTTGGGACCACGAATGTCTGTACAGAACTGAATGTCAATCCATCCGGTAGTTGTAGAGATATTTGAGTCTGGTCCAAAGTGGTGGCCCGACTGCGGTCAGCATGCTGCTACAGCAGCGGACTGTCCAGCGTCGTCAATTATTGATGTGCAGCGTGTGTGTGATACTATAATGATATGAAATCTGAACCCTAGTAACATCATTTGAGCTTTTAAACCCATGAGAGGCGCTGACTTCTGTTTGCCCTGCTACTTCTTGTGTATTAAAGGATTTTTGTTTCCTATTTTAGTCTTTTAATGAGTGCGCTTGATAAATGAGTAATCCCGTATTGTCACAGCGGCGAATTCATAATACAGCCAGACAGACACACAACCTGCTTCTCTGGATATCTGGAGGAAAGCGTCCACGCCGCTCTCTCCGTAGTTGCCCTCAGAGGCCAGCGTGGAGACGTAGTTCCAGCCCATGGCCTTGACTATGTCCACCATCGCCTGTGCCTGGTAGGAGTCGGGAGGCACCACGCGGGAGAAGAACTCGTAGCGGCTGTTGTCGCTCAGCTCCGGGGCAGTGGAGGCGTAGCTGATCTGGGGGATCTGTGAGACACAGGGATGGGTCAGCGATGACGAAAGGGTCAGGTCAAGGGGAAAACATGAGCAGCACAATCAGGCCAATATTATGTGATACAAAAAGATAAAAAAAAAAAAGAATGACTAGGAGAGGCAGTGAACCATAATCAGAGGATGATGCACCACTTACTCACAGACAAAACCTTAGCGGTGTCTAGATGGAGGCCTTAATACTAACAAGTTGTAGTGCATTAAAATCCCTAAATTGGACTATCATAGAGAGCAATCATCTCTTGAACAGCCTGTGTTCTCAGTAATTCTCAGAACTTCACGGTGCGGTCTGGATATAAACAACGTCACAGTGACATACAGATGGTAGCAACCACATCTGTAAAAGCATTTGTTTGGGGAAAAAAAAAAAAAAGGATGAGAAGATTAATTTACTGGTGTGCTACTTCTTTAATGACACAGTTTTATGTCGACAGTCTCAACCCTGACCCTGCTAATGCTGGCCCGCCAGCGTGGCTTAACGTTGGGCCTCTCTGGAGGGGACGAGCAGAGAAAGGTAGACACAAGGGGTAGTGAAGGAGAGAGGAGAGCGAGAGAACCATTTCACAGATTATCTGGAAGGATTATAGGGGTTTTAGTCAAATTACGTTAAGCACAGAGGGAGAGACAGAGATCAAGAGACTAGAAAAAAAGGTTAGCATTTCTCAGCTGTAAGCCATACAATATATTTAATTCTGATGGCCACATGCAGCTTCAACTTGCTGCTGCTGTGTGTTAACCCTTTCAAGCTCGAATTTACTGGTCAGCCTTCACTTTACAAACCACATCTTCAACCAGATGTGAACTTTCTCCAAAAAACAAACTTCCATTATTGTTTTTGACGAGTTCTTCAAGTGTCCAGAGGAGAATGAGTCAGTGTCAGCAAGGTGATTCAATTGTTTGCATACATATTTGTAACGAACAAGACGAACCATAGTAATCCTCTCCAAATTAATCCCATCGTAGAAGCATCTGCACCAATTCACTCTCTAAAATCAATGAGCCGTATCAGTAACACAAGTATCCACTTACAGTCCCGTCCTGCTGAAATCTTCTCGCTATCAGTAAATGATTGAAACAGTCCCAGTCAGATATTCCAGGATACGAGCCAAGGAAATATGACGGTGGTTTTACTTACTGACTTCACGGTCTGATTAAACTTTACTAAATGCTAAACAGAAGTGTGTGCAGGTGCAAGATAAAGATGTTATGACAAGCATGGATTTTTTAAGTGGGATGTTAGAGAATGATTAAATGTTTATTCAAATTATAAAATGTGCACTTAAAGGTCCGGAGAAATTCATTAGATGGATTAAAACATTTTTCTTTTGTAAATTATTATCACTTTGCAACAGATTTATTGAGGTTTGAGAAAATTCATTTTAACTGCACAGTCTGCAGAGTATGACGTTGAAATATTGGATGATACTAAATAAATTGCATCTATTATTATTCAGTGGGTTTATTTTCCATTTTATGTTATGCATTCTATTTCATCTTATTTTTATCTTAATTTATCTTTTATAATGTGTTTCTTGATGCTTTTAATGTTTTATGTAAAGCGCTTTGAATTGCCTTGTTGCTGAACTGTGCTAGATAAAAAAACTTGCCTTGCCTACAACTAATAATTATTTTATTATGTTAATATATAGATTGTTTTTAGATGAATTGTGTAGTCAACAAATCCTCAATTTTAAAAATGCTGTTGATCGACTGAACATATCAGCCCTAAATGGTAGGGGGTGTAAGAAAACATACACTTGAATATTGCGATATTATGTTTTGTGATACTGTATAGTAGACTCTCAAAAACACACTATACATTTTTAATTAATAGTTTACATGCCAAGATTCATGGCACTCAGTGGCTCAGATTGCACTAAAAGTAGTGCTATGATGTTCACTATTACAGTGACTGTGATAGATGCAAATGCATCTTTTTACTCAGATTTTATGCATTTGGTGGTGTTTTCTTCATAATACGACGCTATATATCAGCTTGTTATTGTATTGCAATATATCGCAACATATTGAATCTTAACCCCTGTATTATGATACGTATCATATCGCTAGATTCTTGCCGATACACAGCCCTAGTAAATGGTGATTTCTTAAAGGTTTTGTACAGAAAAGTAAATCTACTAAATCTACTGTTTAATCTACTGCTGTTATTTAACAAACTGAACTGTTGAGTAAAATACAAATATAAAAAAAAAAAAGTACATCCACAGAGCTTTTAGAAAGGTGCCGTATAAAAGTAAGGCTTTTACTGAATAAAATTATTATGATTGTGAATTAATAATTAAAACAATTTTGGCGGGTCCCAAAATTAATGTTTTGTTTATCTCTGTGGAAGATATCTGACGTTTGGTTCCCACTTCTAACAAGGCTTGTGAGCTAAACATAAAACAACATTGGTATCACGTGTATCTCTGTGTCGTCAGTTAGTGTGGAAAAAAACCCCGGATAAATGGCTGAGAGTGACGGTCAGTGTCTGGCAACGACTTGTTGTGAAGTAAATGCAATAGGTGGAGGGAGAATGTGACATCTAGTGGCTGAATGTTATTAATGTTATCAAAAGCACCTTTAAGTATTATTGATATTCAGTGGATTTTATTTTCCGTCTTATTTCATGCATTCTATGTGTATGTATCTCATTTTTATTTTTTATCTTACTTTATCTTTTATGATGTGTTTCTCGATGCTTTTAATGTTTTATGTAAAGCACTTCCAATAACAATTACCTCTTTGCAGAATGTGCTAGATAAATAAACTTGCCTTGCCTACAACTAATAATTATTTTGTTGTGTTAATATATAGATTGTTTTTTGATGAATTGTTTAGTCTGAATTGTTTTTGAAATAAAGAAAATAGTGAAAAATGTCCATTGCTTTTCAAATGGCTCATTTTGTGGTTCTCAACCCCAAAATATTAAATTTACAGTGATGTAAAAGGGAGAAAAGCAGCAAATCCTCAAATTTAAAATGCTGAAATAATAATCAATTAGTAATCTGTTGATCGATTAAACATTTCAGCCCTAAATGGTAATTTCTTAAAGGTTTTGTACAGAAAATGAATCTACTGTTGGATCTACTGCTGTTATTTAACAAGCTGAACTGTTGAGTAAAATACAAAACTGATATGATGCACACTTAATAATAATTATACATTATATTATATAAAATTACCTACACCTAGGGCTGTCCACAATATTCTATCCCGATAGAGATCATTTCATATCTCGATAACCATATATATATCACGATATAGCATGTTTTCTGGTAATTCAATAAATAAATATTCTATATTAAATAACCACATGGTAAAGCCTCTTTTTGTACACTCCTGTTTGAATTAAATACATACCAAATGAAAAAGAAAAAGCATTTAATTAAGAACTTTAGTGAAGAATGAACATAACTATTTCAAGTGAAATTAAAGAGGAAAAAAAACTAATAACTAACAAATACAAGGTAATCAGATTAAAACAATAGTTTGATTTAACTACACTGGGGTATTACAATAAGCAGAATTATTATCAAGTCAGATTTTCTGAGAAATTTGAATTTAGACGATGTAATTGTGTATCACGATATTTCGATATATGATTTCATCACAGTACGATTCCATTGAAAACACGATAAAATAACACATATTTAATTATCAGCTCTACCTTCACCTACTGTTTTCACTTGTTAATATAGGCAACTTTTAAATGTTGTTTTATGTTGCCTTGTAAATATGCAACATAAAACATAATGTGTGGTGGATGCTGCAGAATCTCCTGCTCCGGCTATAAGAGCAGATGTTCAACGTATAGCGATCATCAGTCTATAGAAGTATCCGCGGCGTGGAGAGCAGCACATATGGACAGTAGGAGGAAACATACCATTTAGATAAATCTACTCCACGGCGTCCGGGCTAAAAAGTTGCTGTTATCCTAGAACCAATGTCATCCCGCTGCCCTGATGCTCTATTTTCAGCCCGGGGTCCTGAGCTCCTGAGAGGGGCTTAGTGGAGGGTGGGATCTATAATTCTGTAGTTAACATCTGCCCTGTATGCAAGCTGCACATCTTTGGCTCTCATATCAACATCCTCAATATAAAGAAAGCCCAAACAAATACAATTTTTTTTTTTTTTTCATGTAAAACAAATTTGGCCAATTTAAACCCAGACTATTTTTAGACATTTCTAGATTTCTGGCAGACTATGTCAGTAAGTCGATGAGAACATGACATGATGTGGGATTTACACAGACTCAATGTCCCATCATCGCTATAAGCAGTGTAATCAATTATCAGAGGTCAATCGTCTGTAAAATAAATAAATAAAAACTACAATGAACACATAACACGGATTAGCCTGCGGAGGCCGCCCATGACAATGGATTCACAATCCTGTGAAGAGACTCAAATTATTCACCGTTTTAAACGCCAAAAATCACATCAGGTGAAATATGTGCTGCAATAAGGAGATATGTGTAATATTATCAATCAAAATATCCAGTGAGAAGATGTTATTAGATGTGAGGAGTACTCTTAATTAGGTTTATAAAATCCATAAGCGAACTGCAATTAAACCTCGCCGTGTTCATGCTGCAGAATGAAGATGAAATTTAATGACGGCCTCATTTATCATCTAAGAGTGGATAAAATGATTAAATGAATCAGACCGCTGTGTGCTCCTGTACATCTTAACTAGATCAGCTGTGAGCTAATTCAACAGTACAAACATGAACAAGTAAGTTCATTAAAATCAGCCAGTTTGAGCCATAAGTCTACATCAAAAGCAAAATTGTGTGTTCAGACCACAGAAATAGAATACATTATATACATATATAATGTATTCTATTTCTATGGTTCAGGCACATGGGAAGTCTTCTTTCTGAGTAGAGTTGTTCTGATACCGATACCAACATCTGAAATGCGTCCGATACCGCCCAAAATTTGGGACCGGGTATCGGTGAGCCAACTTGCGCACCGATTCCATAATTTATTTACCGACGAAAAAATCAACTTGTTGACCGGAAATCAATTAATATTCTTCGCCGCTCCAAAACAGTAGCCTTCACTGTGCTGTCGCCCTGGATGCATCATGGCTGCCACTGGCAACGACTGTCCACTATCCATACATGGTCAGTGGTAAACAGATGTTTAATAATAATAAATATATTTTTTTTAAATCACGTTGTATTGGATCGATACTCGGTATCGGAATCGGTATCGGGAAGGAAGAAATGGTATCAGAACATCTCTATTTCTGAGCACAGATTGTCACTACAACATGTTCAAAACTAAGCATACAAAACAAATTCGGGAAGTATTCCTGATAGTTACACACTTTTTGGCACAGTCCCCTCTTAGTTTGAAGGTCATTGACTAACTTTTTTGGCCCCTTAAAATAACGCAATGCTACTTCTGACGCCTTATCACTTATTTCATGTTAAGTGTTTTTGAGGCCAGAAGAAGTGAAGTTTCCATAAAATACAGTTTTTTCAGCCAAAAACTGAATATATCGACAGGAAACACTGAGAGACAGAGGTCATAATTAAATAATGTTGCAGTTATGTGGTACATGTCTTAACCACTCAACCAACAGGACGCCCCAAGTATCCAGCAATTAAAAGACCAAAATAAAAAATAAGAGGAAAAAACATAACTTTTAAAATTGTTCCCATCCCTTTAAAGGAAAAGTGTAACATTTCGGGGGATCTGTTTGCGGAAATGGAATATAATATTCATAACTATGTTTTCATTCATGTTTAATCACCTGAAACTAAGAATCGTTGTGTTTTCGTTAGCTAAGAATGAGCCCTTCATATCTACAGAGGGAGCGGGTCCTCTTCATTGAGTACGCCATGTTTCTACAGTAGCCCAGAACGGACAAACCAATCACTGGCTCTAGAAAGAGCCTTTCATGGTTTTACGTTACCTGAAGGCCACCGTAGTTCTCTGACATGCAGTAATATGAGCCGCAGAGTGCAAAACGTATTACTTATTATGGTAAGGATGGCCTTTGAGCGAGGCAAACGGCGTTACCATGGTTTTGCACTCGGCGGCTCACGTTACAGTCTTGGAAAGGGAGGAGTGAGCGGAGGGGTACTCAGTTGGTTGCAATCTGCAACCACACCACTAGATGTCATCAAATCCTACATACTGCACCTTTAATCATCTTTGGACCCCTCAGATGTGAATTTTAAAGATAAATCAGTCAAAGTTTTCACCTGGATTCATCCCGTCAGCTTACTCACTGAAAAGAGGAATTGTCCTAAATATTTCACCCTTTCAGTGTTTAATGGAGAGAAATGATGAAAACTCACCGCGAACAATCGGAGCACGTTGGCCACCATGATGGACACGGAGCTTCCGGACGCCCCGATCACCCCGGCCACCCTTTCCGGTTTCGGGATGATGGGCGGCTCTCCGTTTGAGCAGCGCACGTCCGAGGTGTCCTTCTGGATGAGGGCCTGGACGAAGGTGAGCGACTGCTCCAGGGCGTAGGTGTCTCTGGAGCAGGTGTCCAGGATCCGGGCCCCCAGGGTGATGTTAGGCAGCAGGTCCGGGTCGCTGTTGATCTGGTCCAAGGCGTACAGCATAGCCTCCATTCGATGGATTCCCTTCTCTCTCTTGATGTCCCCGCAGGCCATGCCGGCGGGGCCCCGAGAGTGAACGGGGAACAGCCCACCCAGGGTGAGGTCGCCCTCGATTTTGATGGACTGGGGCTGGGTGCCCTGCTGGGCCCAGGAGCCCGGGCTGATACCCACCAGCAGCGCCCACAGCAGCTGGAGCCATGGTTGGTATCTGAAAGGTGAAGTGGGCCAGCAGCACCGATGGGATGAGCGGGCCTCCGATGTCATGATGATGACCAGCAGAAGTACTGACAGCACCAGGCCACTTCCTCTACCTTTGACACCTGAGGGCAGTCAGAGACGTCCGGTTATCACCTCAGCATCACGACAGGATGGAGAATGTATTCTTTCTCTCTACCATTTACCTTCTTGGTTCTTTATGTCTCCAACACATGTTTAGTCTGTCACATCAGTGAAGCTATGTGACTGTGGAATATTTAAATACAATACGCATGTTTTAATGGTTTAATGGTAATTTTGTGTGACAGGTTTCGTGTCCTTGTTTTTGTAGTTTTTCAGAGGAGACCTCCCTGGTGAACAGGGTAAACTAATAGATATCACCATGATTACTTACATTAAGGCCATTATTTTTGATATTACAAGTTTCTTAAAATGCATGCTTAAATATGCAAATGATGCATTATCTTATTAAATATGTGCTCATTTGAATACATTTCCAGAACAGAAATCTGAACATTGGATAAAGCCAGATTGAAAATTCTTGTTTTATTTTGTTGACTTATTAGAGTCAAAGGATTTTACAGAGGGAATTTTAAATATCTGTTTTTATCACTCCATAAATCAGAAAATACTGTCGACAGCCATAAAAAAGAATTTCTCCATGTTTTTTGGAATAAAATGTTGTATAAATCAGGCTATGAATGATATATGAACAAACCCCTCGGTAGAAACCTTCAGAATATAGATAGGAATGAAACTGGGAAGTTTAGTGTATGGAAGTGGAGATTTCTGGCTCAGAGTCTGACAGAAACTTTTTTTTTTTAAAGCGGCCTTTAAAGATATGGATTTTAAAATTCCATAAATTTTACAATATACTACAGGTGAATAGGTAAAAAAATATAACTCATAGATATCACCATGAAACTTCCCCAGATGATTACTTATATTAAGATAATTGTTTTTTGTATTACACACTTCCTGAAATTCAATGTTTAAATATGAAATTGAGGTATTATCTAACGCTAACATTTGGTGAATTTAAGAGAAATCTGAAGACGTAAATAGACTAAGTAGTAAAATTAACTCCTAAATGTGTATACTGAATGTTTTTTTTCCCACTAGTGTGAAAGAAGACATGTTATGGAAGCAAAATAGCCCAAAATCAATGCATTAAAAACATTATTTGTTTTGCCTTGGGCGGTCTCGCCTTCAGTTCTTTGTTTTTTTTTAACATTGCATGTAAATACTAAAATGATCCATATCAGGTAACACAATGTATAAATATAGATAGCCCACTAGAAGATCTGTAAAGACATTTTTTGACAGATTTTCTGTTGCAATCCTTTTCGGCGCATTAGATCAAAACTGGGACAATATAAAAAAAAAAACACTAAATATAAGCTATAAATGTAAACACCATAAAACAAGCTGTAACTGAGGACAGGACTTTAGACAGCATGCAGGATGACACAGAGTGAATATTGGAAGCTTTTATCACAGAGAGCTGAGAGACGATGATGGAAAACACTATAAATTTTGCAAAACAGAAAACATCAACTGCACCGTCGCTGCATTTCATGCTCCAAAAGTTAGGAGCAGGTTAATTTTATCTGCGTGAGGATGATTGACAAAACACACAGTAAACAACTGGGAAAAAAACATCCTACAGACTATAATTAAATTATTAAGAGTGTAAATATATTTAATGTTTCCAGGCAGAATTTAGACAAAAGAAAATATTTATTATAGGGCAATTTAAATTTTAGTATTAAATCCAAATGTCTAATATGAGTTAAACCTAAATAATAACAGTTTGCATGCTCTTTCAAATTGCAATACATACTTAAACTCATATTTATGATGCCAAATCTGTCTATTTTGCTGTACTCCGCTTGTCAAGTCAGATTCCTAGAAATGAGAAAATTCTCAAAATAAGAGCATTAAGTGAATCTGGATAAATCACACAACAGTTGCAGACATAAAATACCGTCACATGCAACCTGCAAGTAGACATTTATTTATTTGTATTTGTTTAACCTTTATTTAACCAGGCAAGTCAATTAAGATCTCATTCTTATTTACAATGGTGGCCCGGCAGAAAGGCAAAGCCTCTTCAGGGAAAGGGGTAAGGTGGGATAAAAAGAAATATGAAATTCAAGTAAAGACACTTCGTCTTACCTGCCCATTCTTCATTGACCGGTCCTGATGATTTTATCCATCACACAAGCTCTTCCAAACAGGCCTCCATCCATGGTCCGAAATGGGATTATAATATCTAGAGGCAAGGCTCTCCTCTCCTCACCAAAAGTAAATCCTCTATCATCTCAGACAGCCGCTGTGCACTCTCAAAAAAATAGGCAGAACAACACTGAAAAAACAATAGTCTAAAAGAGAAGAAGTTGTGATTTATAAAGACTGAATGAAAACACAGAGTTGTGAGGGTGCAGTATCATGGCAGAATCAGAGGAAAGTGGAGGAAAAGAGCAACATTACAGCAGTGAGATTCTACAAATCACTGCCAAATCCCTTAAAAGCTCTCTCTCTCTCTCTCTCTCTCTCTCTCTCTCTCTTTCCTCTTTGTGCATCTCTGTCCAGGCACTCCCCCCCCCCCACTCTCTCTCTCTCTCTCTGTGTTGAACTCTCTCCTTGCTCGTTCTCTCAGTGCACTAATGGCCACAGATTGGGATTATCATGCAGGCGTCTGTGAAGAAAGCACTAGGTGGACTGGCCCACTTCTTTTTTTTTTTCATACAGCTGAACCAAATGCAGGAAACCCCCACCCTTCCCCTTCCCCTCCCCTCCCCACCCCACCCCCTAGCATGATGGAGCTCACTTTGAGAGATTAGATGAGCAGCGATTTGATTCACACACACACACACACACACACACAGTAACATGCCACCACACACACTCTCTCCTCACACACCTGTCAACAGGAGAACAATGGTAGAGAATATCAGAACAGAAAAATACATTTCTGCACCACAGAATGCAGCTGGATTAGATTTATTATTGATTTGAGTTGATGCTCAGGGAAAAGCAGCCCTCCAGATCAGTTTGCAGCTCATCATCTGTCAATTAGATGCTTGAGCAGAGTATCACTACTGCCGCCTACTGTTACAATAAAGATGCATCAAGTACTGAGACTCCCATCGTGTGGTAGTGATTTGCCAACAATTCAATCAAGAGAACGAACTGAACCGAATCACTTCCTGAAACGATTCATTCATTTCTCTAATTGAATCTTGTCAATTATGCTCTTGATTGAATATTTGTTTTTTGCACTACAGTTAGCTATTTATTTTGTTTTTGATCGCACATTTAAGTTCATATTTTCTTCTTGATTTCATTTTTAAATGTACAGTATTGTTAATCATTTCTATTTGTATTAAATTTTGTCAATAATGCCCTTGATTGAATATTTTTTTTTGAACTTCAGTTGTATTCCATATTTATTTTCTTTTGCTCTAAGGCTGTCAATCGATTAAAATATTTAATCGCGATTAATCACATATTTTTTATCTGTTCAAAATGTTAAAGGGAGATTTGTCAAGTATTTAATACTCTTATCAACATGGGAGTAGACACATATGCTTGCTTTATGCAAATGTATGTATATATTTATTATTGGAAAGACTCGTGGGTACTCATAGAACCCATTTACATTCACACATATCTGGAGGTCAGAGGTCAAGGGACCCCTTTGAAAATGGCCATGATAGTTTTTCCTCGCCAAAATTTAGTGTAAGTTTGGAGCGTTATTTAACCTCCTTCACGACAAGCTAGTATGACATGATTGGTACCAATTGATTCTTTAGGTTTTCTATTTGTATATGTTGCCAGCATCTTCATTCTAGCTTTAAAACGCTATGACCTAAAAATCACAAGTTGCGTTAATGCGCTAAAGAAATTTGAGAATTTGCGTTAATGCATTAACTTTGACAGCCTTAATCTGCACTGTTATTTATATTTCCTGCTTTTATCATTTCTTGTTTTCATTTCAGTATAATAAATATTTAAAAACCTGACATTTAGTTTCATTCATCTTTTATTTGCAAACGGTATTTTTATCCAACTAAGTTCTATGTTCTCAGTTCGCTAGTTAGCGACCTGAACTGAACATTCAGTCGTGTTTCAGGTTAGTGAGTGGGACTACGTGCGGTGCAGTCAAAGCTCCGGTCAACCACTGAACGATTCGGTGAACGAATCTTTCGAACAGATCTTTTTGCTGAACTGATTCTAGTGATTCAGCACACTGAAAAGATCTACTTTGCACATCACTATTGTGTGATGTAATAAGGCACACAATACAAATTCCTTCACGTTACTTTTAATTTCAAGTTAATAGCCTCTATTACATATTAGAAAAACAGATTAAACTTCTGCTCAGTGAACCCAAGACAGCAGAGGTCTGAGGTTGACTAGTACCGGTGAAAAACAAGACACTTTTTTGTTAAAAACTACCCCAAGAAGACAGACTTCTCCAAGCCGTCCTCCACTTTGGTGTACTCCAGGTGAGATTTGAAGTACTGGCTCTTGTATCGCGGGCTGCTCCGGACAAACTCCAGGTACTCCGGAGTCCCGGGGCAGATGACGTTGTCGGCCAGCAGGACGCTGCCTTTCCTGAGGAGGCCACACTCCTGGTGAAAAAGCAAAGAGCATCACGCATCATGGCGGAAAAATCAAGAGTTTGATCGGTATAAAATGAGCACAACAAACTCGCCTCTATCAGCTTTGTGTCGGGAAGGTAACGATCCTTCCAGTGATCCAGGAAAACCAAATCAAATGTTTTCACCCCAAACTGCTCCTTCATTTTAGGGATCCAGTCACCAGACGCTCCTTCAACTAACTGGATCTAGAAAGAAGAAACACACCGTCTTCTGACCTCTGACCTCTGCTTCTGACCTGTGCACAATATGTAAGTGATTATTTTTCAGTTTGTGCAGAGACACCCGGCTTTACCTTGTCCTCTAATCCCGCCCAAGCGATGACTTGACGAGCAATCGCAGCAAAGTCTGGGTTGAATTCAAGAGTGATGAGCTTGGCGTGAGGGGGAAGCAGGCTGGCGATCCGCACCGTGGAGTAGCCACAGTAGGTCCCCAGCTCCAACACAGTGGATGGGTTCACCTCAGACACCACCGAGTCAAGAATGCAGCCTGCGGCAAGAAAAAGAAAGAAGACACCAAAAACACTCAACTGAGTCATGTAATGATTTTACACATGAAACACACATATAATCAGTGCTCGACGTGGGTACACAGTACCAGCACTTCTTCATTTTACTCTTTAGCATACTGTGACTTTTTCTTGCGCACCGGAACTTCTCACAAGCTGCCGGTACTCTTTTCTGCCCTCTTCCATATCAGGTTCTCTGGGAGATTCATAATCAGACGGCACAGCGCCAGCGTTTTTGCGCCTCGCCTCATAAGCCGTATGAACATAATAACTATGTGGGGAGCATCTAGAGTGGAGTGGGGGTGAGAACGAGGGTGCTGTAATTTATCAATACAATGTTCACATCTGTAAAATATTTAGTGAGCTGTTCGTCTCAACTTTTTGTATTTGTGAACAAATATAATTAATGAAACATTATTTAAAAGTTTTCTGGATCTGCTCTTTTAGGGCTTCCAAAAGAATGAAATGTTTAGACGAATGCTGTGATATGTGTAAATAATAAAATAATCACTTAACTAGTAATAATAATGGTCCAAAGTGATATAAAATTGCATAGTTTTATGACAAAAACCTTCAAATTTTCTTGGAGGAGGACCCCCCAACACAATATCTCCTAGTGTCTTTTATTCACTGTTGAAATTCAGAGTGTGTCTCTTTATAATATGTAGGAGCATGGGTTTCATGTCAACACTGGTGGGGACACACATTAAGTATGGGGTCTAGGAGTCCTCCCCCAGAAAATTCTGAGCGTCAAACATTTAATTTCCTGCATTCTGGTAAATTTTTCTCCATCATTTATGGTAGAAATGTGTTTATTTATTTAAAAGAAAACACAAAATTCAGGTGCAGGTGGAAATTCAAAATATGAAAATATAATGGGATGTAATGCAGTAAGGCTCTCAGGCAGTCATGATTTACTCTTCCATCCTCCTTTGTGTCTTTTGTTAGGAGTAGTAACCTCTTTAAATGTGCATGTGGCACCTCAATGACCCATTATTTAATTTTCATTTATAAACTGCTGGACTTAATTCATATGTGTTTCAGCAAGATTTCTGCTCCTGTTCAAAACTATCACATTCAAAACATGTCCCACATATCTGTGTTCTCTGAGATGTTGATAATAAAGTATTTTGAGAAAAGAGTTGGAATATTATTAGAATAAAGTCGCAATTTAATGAAAATAAAGTCATTATATTAGATATATAATAATAATAATAATAATAATAATAATAATAATAATAATAATAATAATAATAATAATATATAAGAAAAACTCTACCTGACCTATAAAACCAAAACTAACAGAAAACACTTCTGATCAGGCATAATTTCTCCCCATATTGTGTATATTATTGTCCACACATTAGAAATCTGTACCTTTCTCATCCCCCACATTCATGGCCCACTCCTTAGTTCTGCAGAACTGATCGATGGCCTGGATCACGCTACGAGGGTCCCCTCTAGTGGCGTTCTTCTTTACTGCACCCAGGAGACGCTGCAGGGAGAACAACAAAACAATACACTTTACAATAGGGCATGTTCACTCATTAATTTTCTTTAGATGATTAATAAGCATACATAAAAGAACTTCTGGGTTGCCAGGTTGTGACCACACATTTAAGCGATAGGCCCCATTCGTTGGTGTCTATCCTCTTGTTCCTCAAATTCTTTTAATAGACCCCTTTCACAGCAGCTATTTTGACATGTAATTGCAGGGTAAACACAGGTGTAATTAATAAACTAATAACATTAATTATGGCACTGTTTTATTTAGGTGGACCAAGGCACTGGTATTGTGCATGCTGGCCCACTGGAACGGCTGTGACACACTAAATAGATGGGGACCATAATTAATTTGAGCAATTACACCTGTGTTTATCCTGTTATAACATGTCAACACGGCTGCTGTGAAAAGAGTCTATAGGGATTTTCCCAAGAAGATGCAGCAGAACAGCATTAAGGAGCAATAATACCGCATGTAAAGCCTTCATCTTTACAACTCTGCCCGATGACCCGTCCCTTTATCTTTTTGATTTGATTTCATCAATAGTGTTGAAAACATTAGCTATATTCATTTTTTACATGTTTTATTGATAATTATTTTCTTGTCCATACAGGTACAGAGCAAGGTTATAATAGTTGGGAAATTTACATTATTTTTCATTTTATTTTAGTTTTGACTTTTGATTTAATTTTAGTTTAGTTTTAGTTTTCAGAAAGTTTTAGTTTTAGTATGAAGCTACATATACATACAAAATATATGGTTGGAGAACTGTAGAGAAATGGCCATAATGTTTAATGTTTAATCTTCGTGATGTTTTAGTGAAGCAACTGCAGCACAGTGCCGTCTCCTGGAAGGTCAAGTCCGTTCAATTTCTGTGGTTCAATGTCACGAGAGTTGATGGATATTCATGCCGTCTCTTTTTTCAGAAGCTAAAAAACAAAAACTGAAATTAATTTACGCTCATTTTTTGTTTTATTTTGATTAGTTTTTAACCAGGCAATATCGTTTCAGTTTTAGTTTTTATTTAGTTTCAGTTTACAAAAATATTTTTAACTGCTTAGATTACTATAATAACCTTGGAACAGAGGCATTTCTGAATGAACCTTTGGCGTGTATATATTTTTTGGTATTTAAGTTAAATAGCAGGCATCGACAAAGCCTAATAAGAAAAGTAAAATAAAGTAAAAAAAAGAATATGTGTTTTTGTTATTGTCTAGTTATTGAATTAGAAAAAGGCTGCTGCGAGTCAACTTTGCAGACTTGAAGTGATCAATAGTGATGCTCAATATTTCAAGAGGTCAGTAGTTTTAGAGTAGCGTTGGAGGGAGATCCTGAACATATGCATATAATATAAGACGCACATATATCTACTTTTCTTACAAGTCTTTCTTCAGCATGTTTCTTCTCTTGCACTCCTGGTTGCCATCAACTGATCACCATGGTTACCTGCTACCTGCCTGCACAGCTGTCTCCCGTCACCTCATTAGGCTGCCTGTATGTAGTTTACAGGCAGCACCTTCTCAGAGTTATCAAACAGTTTAAGCCCTTCTAGGTTGTTGTTTTGAGTCTGTTCGTCAACCTGTTACTGATTCACTGTTTCTTTTATAGGTTATACTGACCTTTGTTTGTTGAACCTTTGACCCTCTCAAAGTCTACAGTCCCTACATGCCCACGAGACACCCAATCGCCTGAGTTTGACCACAGGAACCACACTGTGAGCAGAGGTCTAATCCACCAGAATGAGATCATCTGAGTGGGTGTGCCGTGCCTTTAACAACAGTATGGCCCCATGACTGAGTGTTTTAAAAGAAGCTTTGAACGTTTGCCAATTATTCCTGGGATTCAATCCAGCAACTTTCCAGCTCTCAACTCTGACCTAAACTATTTCATGGCAAACTGTTTGTATAAAATGTGAAGTTAAGGTTTGCAAATGTTCTGTTGTTATCTGTTCATTTGCTAAGCAGAGATTGAACACGTTGTGATCAGAACACAACAAGGCCGGAAGTTTTTTTTTAGTGTGTTTGCTTTCATTAGGGACAGATGAAGAAGCATCAGCCCTAATTAATCAGCACAAAGGAACTCCTCTAAGAAACCACTGTTGGGTCTGATGTAATTATATGAAAGGCTTTATTGTCAAGTAGTTAATAAGAATCATCTGCCTCTCCTTTATCAGAATCAGATCCTGGTTTACTGCCAAGTACGTTTTCACATACAAGGAATTTGCTTTGGTGTTTGGTGCATTCAATAAGCATCGTAAGAGAACATTAAAATAAAAGTAAAAGTACTGCAAAAGTAGAGAAATAAATATTAGGGCTGTCAAACCATTAAAATATTCACAATCACAAAAATCACAATTTAATCGCACATTTTTTATCTGTTAAAAATGTACCTTAAAGAGAGATTTGTCAAGTATTTAATACTCTTATCAACAAAATATGCTACTTTATGCAAATGTGTGTATATATTTATTATTGGAAATCAATTAACAACACAAAACAATGACAAATATTGTCCAGAAACCCTCACAGGTACTGCATTTAGCATAAAAAATATGCTCAAATCATAACATGTCAAACTCAACAGCTGTCAGTGTGTCAGTGTGCTGACTTGACTATGACTTGCCCCAAACTGCATGTGATTATCATAAAGTGGGCATGTCTGTAAAGGGGAGACTCGTGGGTACCCATAGAACCCATTTACATTCACATATCTTGAAGTCAGAGGTCAACGGACCCCTTTGAAAATGGCCATGTCAGTTTTTCCTCACCAAAATGTTGCATACGTTTGGAGCGTTATTTAGCCTCCTTCACGCTACAGGCTAGTATGACATGGTTTGTACCAATGGATTCTTTAGGTTTTATAGTTTCATATGATGCCAGTATCTTCACTCTAGCTTTAAAACTGAGCTACAACCTAAAAATCACAAGTTGCGTTAATGCGTTAAAGAAACAAGTGGTGTTAGAACAAATTTGCGTTAACGCGTTAACTTTGACAGCCCTAATAAATATAGGAAAAATAAAACAAAAATATAAAAGAATACTATAAAGAATATTTATTTCCGCGTCGGTCGGGACGACGTTATCAGCTGTAACCGCAGTATGAGAGCAGTGCAGAGCGGCGGCCGTGAGCTAGTCACGCTCACATGCACTAAAAGCATGCGCAGCTGGCGTCAACAAAGCAAGAAGTAGCTCGGATTACAACACACACAGAGGGAGAGCGACTTCATTCTCTGCTCAGGTAGACATTCGTCCTCTATATCTTTACATAGCTAATAATTGTTTGCTGCTATATTAATGCTCTAGATATCGTATGGAGCACCTTTAATGTATCAGTATTTTGTAATACTATGTGTTTAAGGCAAAGCACATCTATTATAAATGTTGTAACATCTACACAGGAAACTTTGTGCTTCCATTGTCTGTAGTTTTTCTCTCCAACATTGTGGCATTTTTTATTGCTGAAATCCATAAATCTCTGTGCCGTTTCACAGACAGATATACTGTAAAGTGCTAACTTTAACTGCAGGTTTTGACCAGCTACTTCAGCAGCCACTGTTAATGAGAATAGATGAAAGCGTTTTTGGCTCATCATAGCAGGAAAAGCACAGGTGTCTCTGTTACTGTTAACAATGGCTCTCTGTTACAGTGAAAGGTCTATTGTTTCAGGTTAAATCTATTGCTGACGTGTATTGTTTTATCAAAAGAAATCACTGTGAAAATGGAATGAAGTTCAAAAACGTCCTCAATGTGCAACAAGAGGTCAAAAAAAGCCACAAGAGAGCACATACATACATTTTTAGTCATTCTAGCGGCGTGACTCTATGGAGGTCACTCGGTTCGCCCCTATTCGACGGATTGCCATGACATTTTGTACATTTATGGTCCACAAAGAACAAAGCCCGCCATCATGCCAAAGTATTCATTTGTCCTTTGGTTTATGATTAAATTCCTGCAAAACTAATGATTCTCCTCAGCCCTGGCTGTAGCCTACTTTGTGTTTAGTGCTAATTAGCTAATCTTAGCATGCTAACACCTTGTTGTTTGTTGCCTAAACCTAAAGAAGCTGTTTTGTTTGTGTACAAAACATTTCTTTCAGTTTTCCAACTTGCTAAAATGTGTTGCTTTGAAGTTGCACTTTCATAACGTAGTAGGTCCGTAATGACCCACATCTATGGTGCTTATAGCGACAGATAATGCACATTCAATAGTTAAATCTGGTGGTTAGGGCTGCTCTTCTAAGAGGTGAATAATGTCAGCCTGTTCTCATTTCCATGGCGTCAGTGGTGGTGGTTTTGTTGCCTAATCCTAAAGTGACGCCAACGTTAACTAAGTGGTTTTGTTGCCTAATCCTAAAGTGACGCCAACTATAGTGATTTTACATGCCAAAAATAAAGTGATGCCAAGGGCCATGACAAAGAGGATGAGAATGTGTTGATACTGTAAATTGAAGGCACACCTGAGGACGTGTGGACTGGGTCAATGTGTCCAGCATCCACTCCACAATGACATCATGCCACATCAACGCCAGTCCTCCGTGATACTGCACAGCAGTGGGGATCACCCATCTGTACAGAGCGTACAGGAGAGCTGCTCCACCGGTGCAACTGTAAAGAAGAGTCAGCCACATCCTGCAGCCAAGACAGAGAGCGTATATACATTAATTCAGCGTGGTCATACGTTGCTGCATTTATGGAGAGAGAGGCTGTGATTAATGAACCACATACACACTATCAATAACTGTACATCTGCATGAGATAAATGAAAGCTCTCATATCTCCCCTCACTCTGCCTTTGTGTCGGGCTAATGAGATGGGTGTTTACTATGCAGAGTACAATACTGTTACTGCTCCTGTTTTCATTATCAGCTGCTGCTGCTGCTGCTGTTGCTGCTGCCAGGTCCAAGCTGCACACCAACACACGTCTCACTGTGGTGTTATCACTGTAGGATATCATTTAATATCAACTGCAATAAGCACACAACACAGCCCTCTGTGTGCAGCTTTTCCCACTCACAGAATCAATTAGTGTGTTCCCCGAGCACAGATGAACTGGGAAGAACAGAGCAAAAAAAGGAGAAGAGGAGAAAAAGCACAGCCAGAATCCTAAACAAGGGCTCCTTCTGTGGGAAAGCAGTGAAGAGCATGGCTGGAAACAGAATTACCTTGCACTAATAATGCAACTGTGAAAGACCAGTGGTGGTTGAGGTAATTCCTTGTGATTTGGAGTTTGAGTTGCATGGCAACTGGCTGGGGGTTAAGAGCTGTGTCACAAAAGGCAGCTCACCGGGGATTTAACCTTTACTTTGTCTTCCTCCTAACGTACACACAACCAAGAGATTCAGAAACAGAAAAGCAGAATAGTCCTGGCACGGCTTGATAAACACACTTCTCATCTTTTTATCATTGTGTAGAGACATTTGCACAATACCAAGTTGCATGCTGTGCATATGATCTAACAAATTCCATCTCTATGCAAATCATTAAAAGTTTTCAGATAAAAGAAAAGGTATCACAGGAATTAAAACCAGACTGGTCTCCCTTGAGCAACACAGGAACAAACACTTGTGAGGCATTAAGATAACACCTCATGCATTCTTAAATATTCTCTCATTAAAATCTAACAGAAAATGAGACTTACATGTGTGGGCAGGTGGCGCTCCCTGTCCTCTTCTCACCTCCTCTGGCTGCTAGAGGAAAATCTGTCAGTCTTCTAGCAGACAGAACTGCGTATATATAAATATATAATATTTTGATATATGCTAACTCCTCCCTCCTCTTCTTTCCATCCCCCTCTTGGTGCTCTGCTGAATGTCAGCATGCAAGAAATGCACAACAGACTTAATCTCAACGGTCACACGCTGACACTCTGGGATTGTAAAAAAAAAAGGAGGTAATTCTTGCTTGGCATTTAAAGGAACAGTGTGTGACATTTCGGGGTATTTATTAGCAGAAATGGAATATAATATTCATAAATATGTTTTCATGAATGTATAATCACCTGAAATCACCTGGTTTTCGTAAGCTTAGAACAGTGATTCTCAAAGCGGGGTCTGCTTTACTGTGACGCGTAAAACAAATCCATACGTTTGACTGTTTATTAAATGGAAAGAATGATAAAGAACTGTTATGGATAAATGAAAGTAGGACCTGACTTGACGTGACAGTCAAAAGAAAATGTCCAAGCCTGACTCACCCTCTTTGTCTAAATGTGCACAGGTAAATAAAGGCCCAATCCCAATGTCCCCCTTAAAGCCTGAACCCTCAGGGACTTGACTGACGTCACCCGGTAAATGGTTGAGTATGAGAGGCTGCAAGGGCTTGAAATGGTATAGAGAGGCGAAGTCACGGCCCTTCGGGTGGACCACCATGGGACCTTATTTCAGAAAATTATATTTACTATAGTCAAAGGCAAGAGACAAATATTGTTTTGATCCTGTTTGAATTGCGCCATGAATCACACATATGATGTTTGTCAATTTAAAAGATAATTTTGCAAGTCAAGAAAGTCGTAGGTTTGTCGTAGTATAATTTAGTTTTGTGTGAAGCTGCTCAGTGAACTACATCTCTAGCTAACTGTGTTCCACGTACAAATGAAACATTTTTATCATCCGCGAAGAGAGAAAACGAGCCAGACCATTACTGGTGTGAGTTCATCCCAGTAGGAAACACACAGCTTCAGCGAGAGAGACATCACTTAATGCCACTTCTGGGTGTAGTCTTTCACTTTTCGTATTTTCAGTCTGATACTTCAACCGTTTTACAACAAACTGAAACTTTCTTGACTTGCAAAATTATGTTTTATATTAACAAACACCATATGTGTGATTCATGGCGCAATTCAAGCAGGATCAAAAATGTTGTCTCTAAACCTTGACTACCGTTCATATTTTTTCAGAAATAAGGTCCCATGGTGGTGCACTTAAAGGGGCGTGACTTCGCCTCTCTATAATAAACGACACAAGTTAATACACACTTTGGCTCCTGCAGCTCCTTTAATGATTTATTCTTGTTCACTTTGAGAGCTGTTGCAACCACTACTATTCATTATATCTGGACGTTTAAACAGATTTTTTATTCTAAGTATCTCATTTACATTTTGATTACATTTTCACCGTTTTCTCCAAAAGCACCTACAATGAGGTCACTATCACAGACTGCAGTTTGTTGTTTTTAATACTGGAACATATAAGCTGCTTTTGAGTGAGTCACCCGGGTATTCCTTCAAGACATTTGACATTTCTGAGACGGAGTGCTGTCAGAATAAATCATTCCTTAGACTGGTTTACCATTACCTTTTCACTGCTTAGGCATTTCTTACTAGAGAACAACGTCAGTCTTGTGTCAGTTTATTGAAATTCAAGAACTTTGTGATCATGTAACAAGGCAGTTTTCCAGTAAGACAAAGTTTCTTTTTGGTCATTGCTATGCCTGAATTAGATGTGACTGCCATTAAAATACTAAAAGACCAAGCAATCCAACTGGGAAAAAGGCTTGTATTCAGGATAATAAATATGAAAGCTGTGCTCATGATGCCAGCACCAGACTACTGCTGTATATTCCACAGCTGTCCGAGTCCCATGCCACGTACAAGCCTGCTCCTGAACAGAGAGCTGGTCCACTGGGCTCTGAACAAGACAGAACTAGCACGTCTAGGAGGTGATCCAGGGGTGTTTCAGACACTGGGCAGCTGTGACTCTTTCCCCTGGCAGCAGCGCCAACATGGTCAGGAGGAACGAGCTGAACTGGGAGGCTTCCTCCCGCGGCCACTCGTACTTATCCAGCAGGATCTCAAACAAGCTCCACGGCTTCAGCTTTGAAATGTGTCGCAGTTGTCCTGCACAGAGTAAGAAGTAGACTGTTACACTGCTTTTGTCTACTTATAAAAAAAAATTTCCTTGTTGCAAATAAAACAAATAAAAAATAAAATTTCTATTGCCTCCGTATGGCTTTCAACATTGCGACACCTGCGGGGGCTTGCAGCTAGCGGTGGCTTGCAGCTTGACATGCAGCTAGCGGTGCTTGAAGCTAGCGGTGCTTGAAGCTAGCGGTGCTTGCAGCTAACAACGCTTCCGCAACGGCACCATCGGTTGTATTGGTACAGTGTTATCATCTGTAAACGCCGGGGAGTGGAAAGTCAGGGTTAAATTCAAGTAGTGTGAACTAGGCATAAGTGGTTGCATTGCCTAAACCTAACGTCCTGTGAAAACAGAAGTTTATTTTGAAAGAACACTATACATGTAACGATCGTATATTGACACGCTGTCCCTGGTCCGTCCAACAGTAACACAAGAGGGGTACCCCGTGCGTCGATCTCCGATGCCGAGGGGCACTGACCAAGTGGCGGTATTTGACGAGTTGGGAGTGAGAATGTGTTGTAAAAGCACGCACGGCCGGCCCGGCAATGTCAACAAAGCACGGAAAAGCTCTAATTACAACATACACAGAAGGAGGGTGACTTCATTCTCTGCTCAGGTAGACATTACGTCTCTATATCTTTACATAGCAAATAGTTGTTTGCTGCTAAATTAATGCTTTGGATATTGTAAAGAGTACTTTTGATATCAAGTTGTAATTCATGAAACAAAACACAAAATCCTCTTTAAGCATAACAAATTCAGACTATAAGTTGAAGTCTCCGAGTCCAAATATCAGATGCAGGTAATTTGGCCGTATGATGAGCAAATAAGCATTTCTAAAGTATTACTGTATTTGTAATAATTTAGTACACTTTACCTTTACGGTTGAAGTATTGTTTGGAATTTCTCCCCGACAGCATGAACTGGGATGGAAGGGATCCCAGCAGCTCAATGATGTGGGCAATGTGATCTGTGAGAAGACAGAGCACACTGTATTATAATTAGCACATCTAGTTTAATCAAGGACAAAAGAGATGCAGTGAACAAAACAAACCTTCCTCGCGGGAGAACGTGGCTCCTGACTGGGGGTCGAACAGATAATCCCCTGTGGCCAGCTCAAACGCCTAAAGGAATAAAGAATATGGCTGAGACACATCTAGAAATGGCAATGCTGGAATGAAACATACTGAAAAAGGAGAGATGTGCAGACGACCTTTTACTATGTTTCAGATCCAACAACCTCTCTACAAGCACCACGTTCTCTGCTAAATTTGAATCCCTATCGGGATTACAAGATAAACCTACATAAAAGTGAACTGTTCCTTTAATAGATAAGCATTTGATCTAGACTACAGTGACATACTATTTCAAATTGAACACAATTTACTGTACTATGTCGAGTTAAAACATTGCTACTGCAGTGGTCCCCTTTCACACTGTCCCTTGCCGGACAAATAAACTATAAAAATTAATATATTCCCCAAATTTACAGTGTGTACCAATGTTCATCCCTAAATCATTTTTTGTTGACTAGATTCGATTATCTTCCCATATATACTGTATATATATATATATATATATATATATATATATTGCAAAATAAGAAGAATCATGAGTTAACAAGATCTTACTTCAGAGATTAAAAAGAGACTTAAATAGTAAGATATTGGTGTATATTTTGTGGTAGCCTATATATTTGCCCAACCCTGGGAATGTTTGCTGAAAATGTCAATAAAAAGATTTTGAACAGAAAAGAAAGAAAAAAGAGATGAAAAACATTTTTTTCCAAAAATACACATGTATGCAGTGGCTCGTCTTACCATGCAGGCGGTGCTCCAGATGTCAGCCGGTGTGTCGTAGTCGGCACCGATCAGAACCTCCACCGAGCGGTACTGACACGTCTGGATGTCTTCGGTGAAGTGTTTGTGCTGACGGAAAAAGAGATTTTAATGTTCCACTATTAAAGGACCTGCCTCTATGACTATTAAAGCTCCTCTTCAGCTCAATGCAAATTAATTACAACTAATTTAACTTTCTAAATTAAACTGACCCTTCGCTAAGCCCCTCCCTAGAACGGCCACTGTCCAATCCTACGTTAGCAACCGTAACTAGGCGCAGGAGGCCTGTCAAAGCTTTCTGTGTATGAACCTGCAAGTCCAACAGCAGAAATCCTCACAGTTTAGAGAAGAGTGACGTATTTTGTCGCTTTTCTGAAGCCAAAAAGGCGAGAGTCGGATATGGATTAAACGGAGTGGAAGACCTCACTCACAGCTGAATCCATCGAAGATCAACTAAAACTCCTTTGTTTGCTCCAAGGTAAGACACGCTCACAACGTTAGCTAGCTTAGCGCGTTAGCAAACAAAGACGGTTGAATGTGTGTTGAAGGTGTGTTGAAGGTGTGTTGAAGGTGTGTTGAATGTGTGTTGAATGTGTGTTGAAGGTGTGTTGAAGGTGTGTTGAATGTGTGTTGAAGGTGTGTTGAAGGTGTGTTGAATGTGTGTTGAAGGTGTGTTGAAGGTGTGTTGAAGGTGTGCTGAAGGTGTGTTGAAGGTGTGTTGAATGTGTGTTGAAGGTGTGTTGAAGGTGTGTTGAATGTGTGTTGAAGGTGTGTTGAAGGTGTGCGAGCAACATCCTGGCACACCTTAAATAAATACAAAAGTGGAATAATTCAGTTTTATATTAGATAATGAAAGCTATAGGGAGTCATAATTAAACAAACAAACAATATATTGACATACAGCACACACCCTGCAGTGCCGTAACATTGTTGTTCCTGTATGTTTGTAAAGACGTGGGGTGTCTGGTGCTTGCATTAGGACCGTTGAGCTTTCCTCTTGATTTTCTTCATTTACAATACTCAAACACAAATTAGCCTAAACTGTGAATGTAAATCTCAAATGCATGTTGTAGTTCTTTCTGTCTACTTCTCTACAATTATTCCAGAAATCTTCCTTTATTTCCTTTGGAATATCGCTCACTGATATTGTTGAAAACGGCATATTGACATGCCGGATTCAAAAGCTCGACAGACCTAGCAACAGTAACCAAGGGGGGAGGGGCTTAGAAAAGGGCGAATTACAGACTTTTTACTCTCAATTATGTGCATATGATTATCTTATTATAATTATCTTGGTATACAATATTATCTCAATAATTATTATTATTATATGCAGTTGTAAAATGTAAATAAAACGTGCCTTTAATGACAAAGATAACAAACTTCTTAAACAAAACGGAGAGTCTACAGCCATGCTAGCGGCTCTGTGAGACTGGAGGCTACTTAAGCACAGTGGTGCTTTGAGCTAAATGCTAATGTAGTACTTATAAGTTGTCAAATATTTCCATCTGGACCAAAGTGGTGGACACTGTCATCCCTAAACCTGTGCCTCTAGCATGGCTAAAAAAACAAACAATTTAAAACAATTTGGGGGCAACTTTATCTTGGCTCAAACCACTACCACCCACACTACATCAATGGCAAGACAGGTTAATGACATGATGATGATGTTAAGACTGTCATGTTATGAAACAGATGAGAGATAGAACAGATGAGAAACAGAGGCTCCTGTAATTACTTATATTACCAAAGTGATAAGGTGCTGTACCGATCTAATTATGAATTTGGCCAAAATTAACATCCGTCTCTTTTAAGGTATTGTTGTTTATTCATTTTATTTCATGTCCTTCTTTCTTCCTTTTTCCTCTTTCTTTCTTCTTTTAAATTATTTAGACTCCTCTGTGGATGCTCATAATGCCATGAGTTATAATTTTAATCATAATGTTTGTGAATAGATCCTTTTTTCATTTCCTGACAAAGCAGCTATGCATATTCCAAATGTGCAAAAGTGAATAAACATTTTGTTAAAGAAAAAGACAGAGAAATGTCATCAAAGGAAATAACATCATTGTCTCTTTCTCTGATTCTCCCAAATGAAATGAGAACCACCACCAGCGGGTAGTTCTGAACTGCACTAGATTATACTGTATATGTCTCTCGAGCTACATTTCACATCAGCCCACACAGTCTTGTCTCACTGGAAACATATGGCAGCTGTGTTTTTCACTGGAGGGCACACAGTAAATATGGCTACTGTGCTTTACAGAAAGAAACTGTCACATTTGGTTCTATAAAAACGATGAGTTGGAAGTGTTTTATAAACTAGACATGTGGCTGTCATACCGGCTGCCTCGGTCCTGTTGTGTCTGTTCTGCCTCTCGGTCTCTCTTCCATTGGGGACTTCCCCTGCATTGCTATTCTCCATCCATCCACCAGATGCCCTCAGACTCTCCCATCTGACTCTCACTACCACCTGCTCCCTTGTTTCCACTTTCCCTCATCAGCCCTGCGGTACATTTACCGGCCCATTTACAGCCATTCCACACCAGATTGTCAATGTTGCTTCATGCTTTGCTTTCCAGCCACCTGTTCCTGAACCTGAACCCTCATCTGTACCATTTCCCTGCCTCATTTCTGTTCACCCGTGGATTCTCAGTAACTCCTGTTCGGACTTGCTACCCATGCCAGTAAGCTTATATATCTTCACTGTCACGGTCACGGCCGTGACTCAGAGTTTCCCTTGTGGTTTCCCTGTGTTTTTCCCCTCCTTTGTGTTTGTCTGTGGGCCCTATACCCTCCCAGTCCATGACGGAGTGAACTCCGTTTGTAGTCACATTCACAGCTAAATGATGCACCCTTGTTTAAGGTGTAGGGTATAAATACAGCGGCAAGCTTTGGGACGAACTTCCCTCTCTCAGACGGAAACTGTCGTAACATTTCGTAACCATGGTTTCGTATCAAGCGGAGGGGAACACGTTTACCGTTTTCTAGGCCAGACAAGGGTAGATTTGATCCAAAATACAATGTAAACTTAAGTTGCTATCTTAGTTTGAGCAGTTTATGTTTGAACGGGTAGTCGCATGGAACTTACATTTGTTACGGAGAGTTTTCCATGATGAACATAAAACGCCGTTGCGCGTGGCCAGTAAGTCGGCATCGATGCAGGCTCACTGCTGGAGGGTTTTATAACCCACTTACACTCACCGCTAATTGGTTTGGAATGGCGCTGAATATGGCAGACCCTCCACGTGAACACGCAAACAGAGTGGAAGTAGGTAGCGAGAGGGTGTAGGAGATGGTTTGAGAAAGGCCCTGTCTGTGTCTGTGTGGCGTGGGCGTGGCGCTCCTCTCCTGGCTCCCTCCTGGCTTCCAGTTACCATTGATTACCCAAACATGCCTTCCATCAAGCTCATCACTCTGCAATATATCAACCCCAGTTCTTCACTCACTGTTCGCCAGATCGTTGTTGCCACCAGGTGGTTCTTGTCTGCTCTGCTTGATGTAATCAGAGTTATTTCTTTGTGCTGCTTCGATTTACTTTGCCTGCCTGCCTCACCATAACCCCGAGCTATCACACCAGCCACGCTTTCACTCACTCCAGCCTGCCCAGCTTAGCTCAACCCAACACTCTGCGTCTGTGTTTGGATCCACCTATTACTGATCGTAACTTTCAATAAATCACTGAGCTGTTCCTCTCTGCCAAGATTGCACTCACCGGCCTGACAGTGGCCATTCATAAAACACATCACAATTTGCTTCATGGCTCCAAAAACTGGGAGATGCAGAAGAAAAATCTCATTTTTGTCCTGGACTTCTTGATTGAAGACTAATCTTTCAGGATAGGTCCCACCCATTTCTAGCTGAACAGATTTTAATTTTATTTTTAATCCTTTTATTATTTTTTGCCACTACGATTTCATCAAATCTTCACTTGGTATGGTACAGAAAATACTTTGATAAACCTGAAATTAATTTCAGTTATTAATCTGTTGCTGTTTTTTTTCCAAAGCAGCTTGTTTGCATGATAAATATAGACGAATATAACCCAAGAGTGTGATGCAGGATTCATTTAGGTATTGCCCAAAATCTTGGTCAATCAGCCTGATTCTCAATATGTGTATTTTGATGCATAAATAAAGATTAAATATTAAAGAATGCTCCATTATCAAAATAAATTAAGGAGGATTATGAAGACATGGAGGAGGTAAGCACTTACTGACAGCTCTTTAGTTTGAAGATGAAACTACTGTATTAAATTGTAATTCTGTAGGTTTTCAGGTTTAGTTATCTTGTTCAATAATCACTCACCACCCAGCAGGCATTGCCCAGGTCAGCAATCTTGATGAGGATTTTATCAGCATTCTGGGGCTTCAGTAGGTCCAGAAGTACATCCGAGTCACTGATACCTAAAATAACATAAAAGAATGTGATAGCTAAGTTGATCAGACATGGACAGACTGAGTGTACTGTACTGATGATGCTCTAGGTAATCTATACTATGTAAATATTAGCTCATGTAAAAACACTAACAAATGGTACAGATTAGTGAGTTTCCACAGGAAGAGGAACAAACTGCACAATGCCATGAGACTGACCACGGGGAGAGGATGGTGATGGAGGAGGCAGCTCTTTGTCTGCAGTTTGATGTAATAACACTGATCTGGAGCCAGAGACAGGAGCATCTGTGTTGAGGTCTGGCCACGAGCAAATAGAGTCTCTGTGGCTGTGTGGATTCAAATTCAGTCCGTCTTCCAGCAGCAGCGTCTGCCTCCTTAATTTGAGGTTAGGACCCGTGAGCTTAGAGTGACAGGTGGAGCTACGGGTGCCAGATGGAGCGGTGTCATCAGAGAACGACACATGAAGCTTGTCTTTTTGATTGTGGTCTGATGCGCTTTCCTGTCCTCGTCGACTCCTGTCTTTTCTTGTCAGTCGTTTTATGGGGCTCCTGGAGACCTTGCTGGACTGTAGGGGTGCAAACAATCAGAGGTGGGCATCGAGTAAAACAATTCATGAATTGTTGAATGAATTATCACAATGTCATGCCTGTTATGGAAGTAAAGCAAATCATGCAAATTAAAGCCACTATGTGTAGGATTTTAAAACTTTGACTTTGGCGCCCCCTAATGGTAGCATCAAAAAGCACTCAACATGATTTTCACATTTTAAAGGAGCATTAAGTGTTATATGAACTTTCAACACGTTGTCATCCAAACTCATCCCATACTGAGGGTTTGTCAGACCCCTCCGCGTCACTTTACAGTTGCAGTGCACATGCTTAAAAGGAACAGTGTGTAGGATTTAGCAACATCTAGCAGTGAGGTTGCAGATTGCAGCCTCTCCCGTGTGCCAAGCATGTAGGAAAACTACGGTGGCCGACGCAAAAACGTGAATGGCCCTATCCAGAGCCATTTGTTTGAAGAGTAGCGTAGGTCATTTGGAGAATAGCAGAGCTAGAGTGTGTGTGTGTGTGTACGTGGGAAGTGTGTAGTGAAGCAAGAGAGAGAGAGCGGAAGCGACTGTGTGTGATGTAAACGAAAAGGTGAGCTAGTTGAGCAGAAGACAGATTAGTTTAGCTTAACATCATGGTTAGGCTTAAAATTACTACGTTTGTAAAGAGAAAATGAAATGAAACGTTGTGAATACGGGACACGAACGGCGCTCTCCTGGATGAAAGCCCTGTGTTTGTTGGACACATTCCACCTCCCCTCCCGCCCTGTGTGTGTATTTTCAAACTTTAAACTACGTCACCACACTCCCGGAGCACTTTCTCTGAGCATTTACTGTTGCCGCGGATGGGTTTACATTGTTGTTAATTGAAAGCCTGGTGCGTCTCATACAGGCACTAAAGGGTGCGTTGTGCGTCGATATCACAAACTAGAGCGTGACAATTTAGTGTCAGAGAGCGTGACAGTATTTTACGCCATGGGAATGAGAACGGGCTGGAACTTTTATCAACTTCTTTTACCAACATATCAAATACACTGTTACAGACCATCCTGAAATCTTTGCTAGTTTGAGCCTTCGCCAAATTTTCATAGTTTTTTTTTTTTTTGCATATCATCTGTAGTTAGAAACCATACACCTATAGAGCTTTACATGAAATCCATGTATTGATATCTCAAGAATAAATTGTGAAACTGTTACTAGTCTACATGTTGTAAAGCATTAAGTTGCCAACAACAAGCTATTTTGAAACCACAACAGCGGTCGTTGGAAGGACATCAAAATCTGCAGTTGTGTCCTCTTACAGAAGCCTACAACTGTTAGTGACGCAACAAACCCACAAGAGCTGTCACCATGCAAAATAATGATCAGGGACTATTTCAGTATTTCTCTCTTAACTCTGGCTTCTAATTGTGAAAGTTATAAAATATATAAGAACTGCCCAGTACAAATATAAGTATTTCTTGTTTTCGACTCTGGTAACGTCCTCTTCACTTGTCTTGACTGCAATGCAGAAAGTGCTTGTAAAAATATTTTTTTTAAGTTGAGTTGCAAACTGTACAATATTGCTAAGGGATTTCTATTGTCTCTTTACGGTCAAAGTGTGATAAAAGAAAAGTGCTGCAGAATGAGAATGGTAGACACCTACTATATCACCCAAACTTCTAAAGTGCAAATACAAGAGCTCCCTGTATCTACAGATCTCAGTTCAACCCTGAATAAAAGATGATTAGACAACAAAATGATTTGTCAGAATAAGTTGTGTAGCTCACATAACTGTAGGAAGTGGGGGTGAAATTACTTTATTATTAACATCATAAATGTGTGTGTAGATTAAGGATTCAAGTCTCCTCCTTCTAGAGCATCACAGTCACTGTAGCGGCTAATCCTAAAACTTAAAGCCACTGAGGTGCTGCATAGACGGGCTTGTAATTGACGCGTTTGCCGTAGCATCACTAAGTAGTGTGTTGTGAAATAACAGAGTCCAACTTCCATTCTTGCTTCTGCTGGAATATTAATTTGTCACAGTTATGTGTCCTCAATGAGCTACATGCAAGCAATCATGACCGGCGATGTCCAAAAACTCCATACAGTCAACATTTTGACGGACACAAACCCAGCGTTCTCAACTATTTGTGCTCCTCCTTCGTCTAGCAACAACTGTCACCGGAATGAAGGTTCCTACCTTTATAGAAAACCCCAACAGAAGGGTGCCACCTACAGCACCATTTATGTCCTACATACACTTAACTCAAGAGATGGCTCCTACAGTCGCGATTATATCAATCAGAATCAACAGAAATCTCAATGCAGTGTGCTCGTCTAGGACAGTAATCTGACAAAGTCAGTTGTTACATGTCCGACGCCCTGCCTTTTCATGATTTCAAGTGTCCTATTAGTGAGTTCCAGGCTGTAGATGTTGTCAAGATGCAGTTAAAGTGCAAAAGCAAAACACAACATCCATCTTACCCACTCCCCAAGAGTGTGGAAAACCCCAGTCAGCTTCCCCAACACGTTGGACAAACTCTTAGGAAGTCACAGCAGAAACACGGACGTCAGAATGTAATTATAATAAAACACAACTATCCGAATAATAATTAATGAAATAGTAATGAAAAGCAGAAAACATTTCAGGTTGCACACCTGTTTTTCTCTGGAGCTTCTGTTCACTGACAGGAAGCGAAAACATCAGCAGGAAAAAGAGGCACAGAATGTGAAAATAAGTGAAAAGGGCAACAGCAGTGAATATTTTTCTTGAATTTAATCACCTCCTTTGGCCTGATACTCGCAGATTCCTGTGACACACATTTCTTTATAATGCTAATGCAGCATCACTAACCTGTGGAGCCGGTGAATGCAGAGGACACTGGCAGCTGCCACAGCTTGGTGTTGGCTGCCAGGTTCTGAATGTAAACCTCATCCACTCTCAGGAGGATGTTTTCTGGCTTGATGTCTGTGTGGATAATCTTGCATTTGGTGTGCAAGTAATCTAAACCCTGCAAGACCTGTGATAAGGAATGAAAAATACAGTCACTGTCATCGCAACCCCGTGTCAGCGAGGAGCAAAAATAGAAGATAATCTGTTAAAAAATAAGAGCTGAAAGAGACGATTTAAGATGGAATAAAGGGTTGCAGGGCACCTGTCTGAGGATGCTCTTAACGCAGGGCAGGGGGAGGCCAGTGTAGTTGGATTTGACGATCCACCTCAGCAACTGGTGGCCCAGCACCTCCAGAACCATGCACACATCTGGTGAGCGATTAAGGACCTTGTTTCATACTGTACCGCTCGGGTATTTAGAGTTTCTTGGGTGTTTGAAGAAGGCAAAAACACATTGACACAATCTTGCGTTAAAATCCTACCACCATGATATAAGGATGTTGTCATGGTGGCATCTGTTTGTCTGGGTGTAGGCACATTTGTAAACAGCAGAACTGAAAGGGTAACTTCGGAATTTTCCAACCTTTTCAACCCTATTTTCCCACGTTTTGTCGGGTTTCCACCATGGATGTATTCCACTATTCCGCCGTCGTCTTCCAGCAACACGTCACCTCGCCAGATTTCAGAACAAGACTTCTTCTTTTGTGTTTAACGGCAGCTTGCAGCCGTGATGTTGCATTACTGCCACATTTCTGAGTTACAAGACTTCTCCTTGAGCGAGACTCTGTCCATAATGGCACTTAAAATGACAATCAGAGCCTGTCATGGCAAAAACAAGCACTTTTAGTGGACTTAAATGATGGTGCCAGTTTGCCCCAATAGCACCATATTGCAGTTCGTGAACAGCTGCCGTCTACTTCGCTCTCCCTCAATACTGGACCAGTTTCAGCAATTGTTGTTGTTAATAGTCAATTAGATGCAAAAGCATTGGGAAATAGGGTCCAGGTAGTAAAATACCAAAGTTAAACTTTGCGATTACGTTGGGACTGTAAAGGATACGCTCTCCATTTGCTCCAGTAATCCTGAAGTCATCAATAAGGTGCACGATTGTCTCACGTTTTGGATCTTTGGGGTCACTGTCCCTTACCTGATGGTCAGAACATATCAACAAAAATGTATAAAAATGATAAAGACAGTCATATTGGTGTGTATAAAAAAATCTTTGCAGATGGGCTGAGCAACCACTGGTAATGAGAGCTGCTGTAACTGAGAGCTGCTATGACATATTCATTTTGTATTTCAAAATGTTGTGTACCCCACCCTGTATTTGTCACACACACATACAGTGTATACAGTGCATTATTTTCGCCCTTATCTCTAATAAAACTATCACAGTCTCCTCCCCATGATACACTTCTTTCAATATCAAATCTTGAAATGACATCAGAAAATTGCATTTTATGCCATTACCTGTCTCACTTATTAGTGAATCTCCCTGCTCCACAACCATTCTAGCCAGATCTACCACTTTGTAAGAGCATTGTGCATTGTAAGAGTACTCTAAAATGACTAAAAACTATTTAGTATGCATGTTAAAACAAAACAATGTGATCACACTGACACATTTCAGAAGTTGGATCTCATCCATTGCCGTCTCTGTGAATGTTTGGGCACTCTTCACCACCTTCAGAGCCACAAAACGCCCCTTCCTGCATGCAAACAATTATGGCAGTTAGCTACTGTTATGTTCATATCATATTAGATCATCTCTATAGTATATTATTATGTTATCATGTTATATATGAAAAATCAAAAGGTCAAATCTGTACTTACATCATATCCCAGCAGAGCCATACAGTAGAGAAGTGACCCCATCCCAACTTTTTAACCACTTGGTAACGGTCAACGAAAATCTCTCCAATCTCCACAGAGTAGTAACCACCTGCAACACAATGAACCGCCTGCATCAGAGAAAAGATCTCAAGCAGTGTGTTGGGAGTCTGGTGTTGGGGTGCTGCCTACCAATGCAGTAGTCTGCAGGATTCTCCTGTTCCTCGTCATAAGACCCCAGAGGCTCAGGTGAATGAGGATGTTTGTGTACAGCTGGAGGGCGGTGGGCCGGTTTAGGACTCCCTCCTGTTTTTGGGGAGGGGTGAGGGCTGGGTTTGACGGGTGGATTGGAAGAGCTGGCTGAAAGAAGGGCTGATATAGCAGCAGCATATGAAGATGACATGTTTAACGGGGCCTGAAGAAGTTCGAGAACAGCTGAAGATGGGCCCCGATGACAGCAGAGAAAAAGCTGCAACAAAAATGCGTTTCAAAAATAGAAGGAGTTCTTCAATCATGCTTAACTTAAATCTCTGAAACAAGAGTTCACTAGCTGTTTTTAGTCCCTGATTGCAGGAGGTGGTTTGCTATGACATTTCAAAGGGGCAGTGAATGTGTGCGTTTTATTTTTAGCTGGTTGAATGGCATGTCAATGTAAATAGCTCCTGTCCTGACTCCTGACACTGGCCCAGCTGCAACTGAACTCTTCCTGATACTGGCTTAAGTGTGGCTTGCCACCGTTGTAAACATGAACGGCTGGCAATTCATATTAATTCATAATATGAATTCAGACAGTAAAGTGATCAGTGTTTCAGGCAGCTGAGCTCTCACTCTACTCAAATGGTGGTTAATGAAACATTTGTAGTTTAAATTTCAGAAACAAAACTACTGGCTTTAACAGGTGTTGTGTCGAGTAATGTTTCCCGTCAATGTGTTTCTCCCACCTAAACCGGAAACAACCCTTAACCCTAACCCTAATCAAAGAAGTATATTTCCAAGAAGTGAAAGTCAATTGTTCGTTCCATTGCAACATCAGCGCCATGGATGTATCAAAAGAACTAAATACAGCGTTGGAGGCGGGGCCCCAGTCATTCCTATGAGAGTTGCTCATTGGCGCATGAAGCCTTAATGGCTAAACTTCCGTCTGGAAAAGAACCCGGATCTCTGCTCGCTCACATGACTTGGTCACGGGGTCACGACGTCGTCACGGCTTGCGCTCCAGCCTCGGTCTGGGTCTCACTCACATGAACGGAGGAAGGGAAATAACTCTGGATTCAGCTATTAGTGCGTTTTACAACTTTAAAAACTAAATTTTTTAAATAAGGACTATTAGATTGTTCATTCTGGGGAGTTGATTCACCTCAAAAAAAATTATCCGCTGAGTTACAGACGTCTCTTTCCAAATGTAAGTCTATGGGAAAAAGTATTTTTGGGCCCAATGCATCACGTGATTGACACGGAAGTTGAAGTACCGCCGTTTGGCCACTATGAAAGTCGGGATCGACGACCGGCACACTTCCTGGGGGCTTGGCGCCCAGCAGCAAAGCTAACCTTCTGCCATTTTGGACTGAAAGCGACGACCGGACACCAGTAAACGTCTGCCTAAAAAGTGCTGTACAAAATTAAAACTAAATTATTTCTATTCTATTGTCATATTCTACCGAAATGGCCTGTGTTGAACAATAAAATATTATAAATATAATAAGCGGTCCAAAATGGCTTCAGCGGCTATTGTAAAAAAAACAAAAAACACCTGAGTTCTATCATTTTAACAGGAGGGAAACACTATTCGACAGGGGAACAGATTTCAACACAACACCTGTTCAACATGGCTGGGAAAAGTACAAATCTTGAAGTAACATACAGCTCCTTTTCACACAGCTGTGATACTTTAAATTAACCAAATTAATATTTATATAGCTAACCTAGCGTTTATTTTACTTTTGCAGTTGTTACCTTGTTTTTGTCTACAATTTATAGATATAGTCAAACATAGTTTTATTGTGAAGGTTTTTGCAGGAAGTCGACTAGAGCTGGACTAAATAAGTTCAGTACATGTTGTTGTTGGTTTTAACGGTGAGATTTGGAAGTACAAAAAGTCAGAGAGTCTTTTCCGCTCACATTAAATACTCAACAACATTAGAGGAGGAGCCTACTTACCCCCCTGTCTGTGTCTGTGATATATATCCAGGTTTAATATTTGTAACGCGGGAAATAAAACCGAGCCTGGCACGAGGACTCAGACCGCGTGCTCTGCTCCTCCTCACTGTGTTCAGTGTGACTGATAAAGACTCTCTGGTCCAGGAATAGCAGACTGCTCCTACTGCTCCTACTGCTGCTGTGTTTCTGACAACATTTAACACTATGTAGCTACCAGATCTATTTACAGAGGGGCCGAGGTGGTCATTCTCTTATTTATTATTTCAACGTTGATTTTCCTACAATACAATTATGCCTACAGGTTTTAGAAATACTAAATATTGGAGCCTATTACTGCTTTAAAGATATTTAAACTGATAAAAAAATACTGGGTTGGTTATAATCTAGGGCACAGTGACAGAGCAGGTAAAAATAATGCAAAGTTATGCAAAAGAGATAATTCCTGTAACCCATCTGCAAATATGGCTTTTTCACAGCAACCAATATTCATTACAAACCCAAATATTGTTAAAACCCACAATTATTTTAGATTAATATTTTTCAAAGATGTGAAATAAGACATAAGGATGGAGTTTTGAGAAATGTGTATGTGTCAATATTTCCATTTGATGAAATGATGCTGACATAAAACCATGTTGGTTTGAATGTTTCACTGACTGTTACCATCTTAAAGCTTCAATGAAGAACTGAAACAATACACAGCATATGATGCTGTCACATGAAGTGGAATTAGATGATTTTAACAACCTTAGAGCTACTTAAGGGGGAATCAAATGGAAAAACTGGATGTTAAGAGGTTAAAATAATGCCATAAAATACTAAGATTACTGTTGACAATCACAGATGTGGACATAAAGATATATAATACATTATACACAACATAACATGCATAAATAATGATTCTAGCTGGGTGGAAAATAAAGAAAACATATGCAAAATGAAAACAAAACACTGAAGTTCAACAAGAAATAAAAACAGGAAGCTGCACTAAAGTAAAAGAACTAAAAACAAAAGAGAAAAAAGCAATTCCAGTTACATACATTGAGGTAATGCTTACATGCTTTTGCATTTATGTGTCCTGTAGAGACTGTCAGAGGTGCAGCAGAATCCTGGGGTAAACACAGGTGTGATTAATAACATTAATTATGGCCCTGATCCATTGAAGTGGGTCAGGGTCCTGGTATTGTGCATGCTGGCTGACTGGAATGTCTGTGACACACTAAACACAATACAATACCTATAAATACTGACTTAACTGTACAATAATTTATACAATAATTCAACTGTGCAATACTGTCAACTGCATTTAAACTGTACATTCAAGAAATATTCTCATTCATTTCTTATTTATGCCATTCTGGCATTTATATTTAACACACTTAATAGAACCCCCTTCCCAGTATTTTGTATTTATTTTTTTGCACTGTGGTTATTTGTTATATATTGAACGTCATAATGCAAATATTTGTACGTATTTCATATTTTTTATATTCTCATTTTTAATTTTAGTACTTATATTTCTTTGCAAATATTGCGTTTATATTGTATAATTTACATGTTACATACTACTTTATTTCTTACATTTCTTATGTTTATAAGAGCAAGTGTAACGCCCTAATATACCCCCCATGTATTCAGGTGATTATACACTAATGAAAACAAAGTTATGATTATTATATTTCATTACTGCTAATTGATCCCCGGAAATGTTACACACTGGACCTTTAAGTGTTTTCTGGGCAGGTTCTACGCTCCACTTAGTTTTACAAGGTCCTTGCAACTGTGTATGCTTCCGCTATTACATACAGTCTGTGTTAAAGTAAATAAACATGTCTGAGACACTCTGTGTTGATTTCAACATGACACTTTATTTAGTAGAATGAATGCACAATCTCATACATACAGTAAAGGACGGGCCTATTTTGTCTTATTTCATAGGCCTGGGTATAAAGAGAGGAGGGAAAGAGAAAACAGCTGCATTTAAATATCTAAAACAAGAAAAAAGAAAAAAAAGAAGAATCAAATATTAACACATCACACTGCTGAATGAAGTGGTTTTAACACACATTACCAATCCCCGCACTGATGAGAAAGAGCTACAGTAGATAGCTACAAAATGTTATAGGTTCATAAATATAATATAGTTTGAATAAATTTGCATTAGAGCTAAATTTATATCATTCATTTTCAACTTTAACAGAGTACATTATATGAAAAATACATTTACGACCCCCAGTGCACAGCAGTTTGGTCTTTAGTTTCAGGTTTAAACCAGCTGGAAGAAGCTCTACATGAAGCTGGATACTGAGAGGATATGAACACATCAGACAGCAGAAGAAACCAGGTAACATTCACAATGCGCTACGGTTTGTAACAGAGTAGAAAAACAACATCACGACATGACGTAAAGAATTACATTCAGATGAGTCCTAAGATGGCCACAGATCAAGTACATTGAATGGGGAGGAAAAACTTAAAAATGTTCTGTGTACATTAAGACATATACTTTCAGTTTCCTTGAGGATTTTGTGTATTATCCTGATCTTTCTGATGTTTACAGCGCCAGTGTTGTAGTCAAGATCACCTAAACCGGGACCAAGTCAAGACCAAAACCAGAGTGTATCGAGGCCGAGACAAGACCAAGACTTTGAAGGGTTGAGACCGAGTCAAGAACAAGACCAGACCAGTGCCAGTACCGCTGTGTGTTTTTAGGTATAGCCAAATCTCCTCCCAGACAGCTACAGCTTGTTCTTCTGTCTCCCTCATTCACTTTCTAGGAGTGTGTGTGAAGGAGGACGGAGAGGGGTGACAGCCGTTAACAGTAACACAAATTTCAAATTAGAAATTAATCAAGTTAATGGTTGCATTTGAATCAGGAACTTTTACATCCAATCACATTTAAGGGATAGTTTAGGTGTTCAGAAGTGGGGTTGTATGAGGTACTTATCCATAGTCAGTGTACTACCTACAGTAGATGACGGTCGGCACGCCCCCAGCATGGAGAAACAGACAAGAGCACCGACACCGGAGCAAAGCAATACAGTGCTGTGGACGAGGCCGGCAGAAAGAATTGATATCCGTTTAAGTGTACGCTATATTTAGAATATTTTCCGATAGCGAACTGAACGGAGAGTGAAACATATCTATACTTTTTTTGTCATCTGAGCCTGCTGGCTTTGGAGAGAGCATAGATACGTTTTATTTCCCCGTCAGAAAGGAGAAGGAAAGGGCTGTCTGATGGAAAGATAATGCCGTAAAAATATTGTAACTACAGCGTACACTTAAATGGATATAGATTTTTTTTATGTGGGCCTTTCTTTTAGGTTTTCTGCAGGCCCCGTCCACAGCACTGTAGTGCTTTGCTTCGGTGTCGGTGCTCCTGTCTGTTTCTCAAAGCTGGTCCACACCAACCGTCATCTACTGTAGGTAATACACTGACTATGGATACAGTACCTCATACAACCCCACTTCAAAACACCTGAACTATCCCTTTAATGACTTTAACAAATAAATGACAATGCACAGACAATTTAGTGACATCCCCGCAGTTCTGGTCTTGACCGGTCTTGAAATAAAAACCAGAGTCCTCTTTGTCCGAGACAAGACAGAGTGAAAATGTGGTCGATTCCAAGACGAGACAGAAACCTTCAACCGATCTTGAGTACTACAACACTGTACAATGCTATTAAGACTCTGATTACAAACTTAGAAATATATCATGACACACAACTACTCTGATATCAAAAAATGCAAAGTTCTTTTCTTTTTTTTTAAACAACACAAAACCCAGCATATGAAATGAGTTGAAATCATTACAAATACAAAAAAAAAATCAGCCAGCATGAATTCTCATTAACAAATTTTACTGGTATGAGTCCGGCTCACACCGTCATTCAAAACTGCAGCAGTTCACTATTCTGTTCACACCGCCAACCTCACTTTTTACAACCAATTAAATAGTGCTCACTTGGGGGAGGGCGAAAGGACTCGGGGAGGTTATTTTTTGATTACATATTTATGTGGTTAGTTTAAAAATTACATCATTAGTACGGGAATAAAACTCATCAGTACAATCCACGCTATATACAGACTAACACTCGGGTAGACCTTCAGTAGATGTTCCTTATTTTTTTCCCAATTATAAACCCTGTCTGTCATCTCTCCTGGTGACAATTTCATAGGGAATTAAGGCTTAAGATGTTCATAAAGTGCTCCATATGACACTCAAATCCTCCACAACTAAATGCAGAAAAACAATCGTCACACAGTCATGTGCTACTGCCGTACAGTAGGTTTCACAACAGCCCTCAGGTTTGTCCTAAAACTGGTCTAATTGTTCTCTCAAGGTCGGCACAGAGAAAGCTACATTTATTGGCCAGCACTACGCTGAATCTAGAAAACATACTGAAAAATCACAATATATATGACATCATTCCAATTTAGTGACATCGTGAACTGCTTTCAGTTTTTTTGATTAGCTCACAAAGGCTTAATGCTAACATTTCAGATTATTAGAAAGCACTTTAAAGGTTTCTAACCAAACGTTTCGTTTTTGAAAACATTTAGGCACTCCCGTCTGCTACACCAGCACACTACAGTTCATGGCCCCTTTCATTTATCAAACAGGAAGAATACAAATGGCTGTGAAATTAACGGCAGATGAAGACTGAAGCATGTTTTTTGTGTTTTATATAGTTTACAAACCACAGACAGTATATAAAGATGGACGATATGACAGCTCCAGAAAAGTGAAGCCAACACGCCTGGATCGCCCCCTGGTGGCCGGCTGCAGTATAGGTCATAAAGCCCGCCCCCTCCATGTTAGCGGATGAGAGACACTGGCCAAACTAAAAAGTCAAAGTACACGTCAAATAAATTTTTCCCAAAGATGATTTCTGTCATTTTAGGAAGTTCTTATCACACTGATGTTTGCTCAAGTGTTAATTTTTCTGATAAATTTGTTTTTAATTAGTTATTTAATGCTATAAAAAGGTGTTATGATCGACAGCTGTGATTGACAGCTGCTCTGAGGAAAGTCGCGTAGTTGGAGACTCGGGAATTGTCCGAGAGAGGAGATGTAACTTTAACTTTCCATAACCGTCATGTGTCAATTTGATCATAAATGTAGTTATAGAGATATCACAGTGGAGTTGTTGTGTCTTTCTAGCCAAACAACTACCGTGGTACTAATGTAGCTGCTAGGTGGCTCACGCTAGCAAGCTGTGGCCATGCTCGGCTCGTGATTGGCTCAGGCGGGTACGTAGGCGGGACCTGGATACCGCGCCTCCAGCCCCCCGCAACCGGGCTATTTTGGCTTCACTTTTGTACAGTCCATCTATATATACAGTTTATGTTACAAACACACATTCACTGGCATGTATTAATACTTTTGAAACGATGACGAGAGCTCATATAACATCTTTGTATATCACAAGATTAATGAGCAATAAATTACCTCTTTAATATAGCTGTTCTTTATATCTCAGAAGATACAAAATAGTAATTTAGAGTTGTATATATTCTGTAAAAAAGTATATCTCGGGAGACTTTTCAGGGTTATTATAGGAAGGGTTTCACTGCTCGTGTTGGACCAGAAATATCGATATATTGTACAGCATGACCATATTGTTATTAGATGAGTCAACTCCAGTGTACATCCATGTAGGACTACTGGGTTTGAAGTTCATACAGTATATTGGTGGGATCAGTTAGAACACGGGGAACTTGCCAAGGCTTTTTTTCACACTGTACAGCTACAGTTTGTCATTATATTCCAGTCTCTTTCTGCTGAGGTTGCCGTGTTTTGCTTTTGCTGTTGAGGTCACATTGTGTCAGTTTGTCTGTGTGTGAGTCTGAGTGAATGTGTGTGTGAGGCTACAGTGTTTTTCCTCAGATAATGTAGTGTGTGTGTGTGTGTTCTGCTGCTTCAGACTAGGGTGCCTGGGTCTGCACTGGGTTCCTTTGGGGTCGCCTCTTGCATCTGTGGATGAGGATTCTCCTGATAGAGCGAGAACTCCATCGACCTGTTGGGGAGGCGAGACAAATCAATACAGCTACAGCACTCCACAAACAAGAGGCAGGAAGTGAAGAAGGGTAAAGCCACAGAGAGAATACATCTTCATGAAATAAAAAGTATGAATCATGGTCGGGAGCTTGGAGAAGGAGGTCGTTGAAAGTTCATTATATCCCTGTGAAATTAAGGAAGGGGGAAAAAATGTTTTAATTAAAGAGGCCCATTATAAAGCAGGTTCACATTTTATCTGTTGAGTTGTCAATGTTTCACATGTAAATGTGACTGCTGTCTCTGGGCCACTTAAAGGGATAGTTTGGGTGTTTTGAAGTGGGGTTGTATGAGGTACTTATCCATAGTCAGTGTATTACTTACAGTAGATGACGGTCGGCACACCCACAGTTTGGAGAAACAGACAGGAGTTACTGCAATGTACTACTGTGGACGGGGCAACCAGATGCCATCGAAAAAAACAGTAATTTTACCTTGCAGATCACGGGGTTGCTGGTCTACCGCTGCCTCGATCGGTTAGTTTGATTGTGTTATTGTGTGACTTTGGTTAATTCGGATTCACCAAAGTCACACAATAACAAAAACAAACTAACCGATCAAGGCAGCAGTAGACCAACAACTCACGTTGTTCTGGGAGGTGAAATTAAAAAAAAATTCAATGATTTTCTCGTGGCAAGACAATAGATGGATACAACAGCTTCAGTTCCCCGTGGGAAAGGGCTGCCTGACGGCAAGGTAAACCGGCAAAAATATTCTAAATATAGCGTACACTTAAACAAATATTGTCCTTTAACTACAAGGTTGGCGGTTCGATCCCAGGCTCCTACAGACTGAGTGTCGAAGTGTCCTTGAGCGAGCCCACTGCTCCTAAAAATACTTAGGATGGGTTAAATGCAGAGGTCAAATTCCATGTATGTACCTGTATGTACTATGACAAATAAAGGTTTTCTTCTTCTTTCTTCTTCTTCTATACTGATATTTTCTGTTTGGTTGCTAAAATATGTTTTGCTGCCAGCCCCGTCCACAGCAGTACATTACTTTGCCTCCGTGCGATAACTCCTGTCTGTTTCTCCAAACTGGGGCGTGCAGACTGTCATCTACTGCAGGTAATACAATAATTACGGACAAGTACTTCATATTCATACTTCAAATACACCCAAACTATCCCTTTAAGGAAGGGGGAAAAAATCCCGTTCATAATTGAAGAGGTCCATTAATGCATGCTCACATTTTATCTGTTGAGTTGTCAATGTTTCATTTGTAAATGTGACTGCTGTCTCTCATGGAACACTTAAGGCAATAAGTGGCGAGGAAGCCTGTGAGTGATGAGGAGACATCCGAGAGCCGAGAGGATGTTGTTGTGACGCAGAGAGCAGCAGATAATGCTGACCACGCAACAATACAAACACAAACAAAAATAAAACAACCGCGGTTGTAAAGGTCACAGGATGATAGATGAATTGGCTGAGAATAGAGTGAGAATAATAGCAGCATCCTCTGTCTGCTGGGAGACTTGATGACAGTGAGAAAGATATTTAAGCGTATCTCAGTGGTAAATACTGTATTTGCAAACACGCAAGTTGGTATTTGTAGTCTAATAAAATGTGTTCTTACAAAACATACAAAATGCCACTTGATATCAGATAAAATCACATCTCTTAAAGTGATAGTACAACATTCTTCTGCTTTGAGTGCGATGTAATCGTCAAACACAAAACAATGTACAATAATGAAATGGAAAAGTTCCATTGCTTTAGGCTTCTTTCTTTTTTTTTTTTCTTCTTTTTTATGTTGTATGAATTCTAACTCACAACATTGACTACGGCTTTGTCCGAAATCCCATACTACGCTCTACATACACAATATGTGTACTATTGTTCAACATACTTTTGTGTGAATAAACAGTAGTTTGTATCTGTTCGGACGCACTGAGCAGTAATTTACGTCGTCACTTCCTGAGAGCCTCCTCGCTGGTTGGAGACACGTAACCATGGTAACCCGTGCCAACCTCATGTGACCGAACAATGATTTGTGAGAATCAAAGTCTGAACCAATTTAAAAAAGATATTACGCCTAGCAAAGTGAAATCTTATACTTACAGTTAAATTGAAACATTATTGATGTTACAGAGCTGTCCGTCAACATCTGGTGTGAACGTTGTTGTGCCTATCGCATTGCATTGTGGGATATTTATGCCGCCATAGTTTCCAGCGTTGCATTCTGTAATATCTTACCGGAAATAGTATGCAATTTGCGTACTATAAGGTTTCGGACATACTAAAATATCTCTATATTTATGTTATATATATTTATTCATTTATATATAATATCTTTCTACTCTGGAGCTGTAGAGAGCATCCTGACAGGAAGCATCACTGCCTGTTTTGGCAACTGCTCTGCGCAGGATAGGAGGGCTCTGCAGAGGCTACAAAATTCAGTAGTGCGTTTGGCCAAACGCACTACTGGAACCACACTCCCCTCCTGCAAGAGGTGCAAAACCAGAGCCAATAGGATTATGAAGGATCCTCACCACCCAAATAACAGACTGTTCCAGCTGCTGCGGTCAGGCAAGCGCCTCCGCATTTTAAAAATATTTGTATAGTTGATGTTGTTTTGCACAATCTCGTGAGCACTGACACTTTACATTTCACTGCACATCCTGTATGAGTACGTGACAAAAAAAACTCTTGAATCTTGAATCTTGAATCTCACATACTGTTTTAGCGTACTAAATAATATGTCAGTATGGGATTTCAGACACAACCTCTGTTTAAATGCACACTAATATTCCACTACTATTCCAAATATGGCAATAATCTGAATTTGATAAGAGTCATGTAAACACCATATTCCATCTGGATATTCTGAATCAGGCCGAATTATTCTGAATGGAGCATTTTCCAATTTAGACATGTGAGATATACTGATATTATTCAGGTTTTAGGAGCATTGTTCGGATATGTATACAGTGTATTCAGAATCTGCGTCTAAATTGTGTTTTTTACGGCAGTTTGCGACACGTGGCCTCTTGCTTGTTTACGTCCAGCTCTGTGCGTTGTACACAAACCAACTAGCCGACAGTTTGCAGAGATGCATGCCCAAAAGAAAAGCACACATTTCTGGTCGGAAGGAGACATACGCCTACTTTTAAACATTATGAAAGACTTTTTCTGATATGTACAAATATCACAACGTCATCCTTTTCAAGAAGGTGGTTGAAGGAATGAGAAAGGGAGGCTGTGTTCCCACGGTCAAATAAGTCCACTGCATGTAAATGGGACTATTATTGGAATATTCATTTTCAGTAGCTTAGTAGGAATATTGTCTTTTTCAGAATAAGGGCAAAAAACTGAATATTTTGTGTATGTAAATGTAGTCACTGATGATGATTCCCACCAATAGACATACAGCTCTAAAAGAGACAAAGCAATAACATAAATGAATAAAAATACTGACCTTCCATGCAGCGGATGACCATGGAAGCTGGCTGACTGGGGTATCTGAGACCTGTGGAGGTTGGCTGGTTCACCTTGAACAGACTGGGCCTGGTGCACCAGCGGGTGGGGGTGTGAGAGGCGAGAGATCCCTGCCTCATGGCCCTTTGGGGCAGCAGGAGGATAGCCAAGGGCGTTCCTCAGGTACCAGTCCCTCAGTCCCTCCAGAGCCAGGGCTTTATGCAAGCTTCGCGTCGAGTCCTCTGGGGTCGGGAGAGAGAACTGTGGGGGTCTGCGGCCGAAGGTGGTGCCAGACAGCTCCGTCTGGTAGGGGTGCAGGTTGGGGATGGAGGACGTGGTGGTGCCAGAGGCGGGAAGGGGAGACTCGTACGCTGACAGCAGGATGCCATCCTGGGGATGCTGCTGCAAAGGAATAAAGGGTCCACAAGATTTGGTTCTGGTGACTTTGACCCTGCGCAGCTCAGCTTGGGACCCTCGGAGGACCATGGGGCTGTAAGGAGGCGCAGCGCTGGGGAGGTTCACCTGGGAATGGGAAAATCCGTTGGCGTGGGGAGGTGCCGCCGCCGTGGAGGAGCGAGGAGAGGACATGTCCTGCCAGATCCTGCCTGTGGACTGGTACAGGTGGTGCTGCACTTGCATCCTCTGCTGTTTCCCCCAGATATAGTCCATCAGTAGCTCGTTGTAGCCTCCGCCAGACGCTCTGTCGCCCATGGACAGACGCAGTTTGGCCTGGTCCACAGTGCCGTCAACGTGTCTCTCGGGGCTGCCCAGGTGAATGTGTCGCAGCTTGCCATCAGTCAGTGTCTCTGAGCTCTTGTAGGGCCCTCCTCTGGGGGGCATCCCGTTTCTGGGAGCAGGATCGTCGGGGAGGCTCGATCTATCGAGCAGGGCCTCGGAGCTGTTGCTGCGCCTGGCCCGGGAGCTGTAAGGGCAGCCTCGGCGGTCGGAAGAAGAGCCCTCCTGGGCCAGTGGAATCATATAGGGCACATCCAGGCTGCCAGACCACTGCTTCAACCCGTTACCACCCGATGCATCCGACCTGAAGCAGAGATGAACAGTTACAGCTTACATTAGGAGAAGAGCAACGGTGGATAAAGAAAAGTGAGTGAAAGCATTTTAATCAAAACCATGTAACAGCATTTCACAGAAAAATCACCTAAGAAGGGACACAGTTTGTCTGCGTAAAGACCGAACGATGAGCCCTTGCTGGTAGCTAAATGTGACACTAATCGTTGTTACAGCCCTGACTCTGTGTCTGCATTTAACTAAGTCATTAAGTCATTTCCAAACACAGTTATCCCAGTGGGAAGCGGCGCCACATCACAGATTACCTGACGTGAACGCTGATCGGAGCGGTTCGGGCCAACAGAGGAGTAGCTGGAACACTTCTACCTTCGATGTTAGACGCACTTCTTGGTAATGAGTGAGTCGGGCTGTGAGAACACAAGAGGATGTGGATGTATTTAACGTTCATCACCCATTAGTGAAAACAATCATGATTATATGTGGGAAGAGAAGTACCTAACGGAGCTCGTGACAGAGTTGCGGCGCGTCCTCATCTCGTAGTAAATCTCGACCGGCGACAGCTTCCTGCTGATCCTGTGGTCGGGGCTGCCCACGGTGAGCCGGGGCTGAGATAGAGAGCGCTGGTCAGCCACCACACTGGGAGAGGACTCTTTAAGGGAGAAGAAAAACAAAGAAATTATCTTTTAATGGCTCACAGACGACAGAGAAATGATCACTTTAATTAAAAACACAACAAGTCAAGTGTGCTGCTATTTTTGGGGTTTACAACTGAAATGCTGCTGCATATTCTTGTTTGGTGTCTTAACACCAGAAGTGCAAATGAGCCTCCCACCCGCTAAGTGTGAGTGACATATTTTGAATGTGAAAAAGGCTGCAAATACAGTGAGCTAATTCTACTGCCTACTGCGTTAGTTAAAGCTGCAGTCAGTAACTTTTTATTCTTATAAAACGGTCACTATATCCTGACAGTAGTGCATGAAACAGATAATCTGAATAAATCATGCTCCTCTGTGTCCTCTGGTGCTCCTAATGGCCTTGGAAGGAGGTTATGTTTTCACCGGCGTTGGTTGGTTTGTCTGTCTGTCTGTCGACTGTCTGTCGACTGTCTGCTCGACTGTTTTCAACATGGTGGCTGGGTCACAAACTTTCTGATTTTACAGCGCTGCCTAGTTTGACCGGTTTGATCGGAGTTCACGAGTTTTACAAGCAGTGATTGACAGCTGGTGTAGAGACTGCTCTGCTCTGATTGGTTGTTTTGTTTTGGGCACGTTGGAATCTTGCAAACGGCATTAAGAGCACAGGAGGACACAGAGGAACAGGATTTTTTTTTCACAGATTATCGGTGTCCTGCAATACTGTCAGGATATACAATGGAAACAGCTTATCGTGATCACGGTTACAGTGATCAACCGCTTATATGGATCAAAAATCTTGGGACAGAATCAATCTTATACAAATGCTGTTATAGTTATCAAGTAGTCCGCATACAGTGTTCATTTTGGGTCTTTTCATACATGACAACATATGGAAAGACCTTTTAAAACTACATTAGTTGAATTCTTGTTTTGTTTTTTACTTTACTCCCATGATACTTTGCCTTGCAGACCGTCTGCTTTCCGACTAGATACCTGAGGCTGATGCTAAGTGCACATTGATATCATGACTGGAAAATTAATGAAAAAACGAATGCACACGTGGAACGCATCCTCATCAAGTGTATTGACAATGCCTGTTCACATAATGCCCCAAAAGTTAAACTCTGCCAATCCTAAACCGGCTCTGCGGCACACATGCCGACCGGCAAAAAAAAAAAGGACGCCGTGTTGCATGCACACTCGCGCTACAGAGCCGGCCAAAAACGGCAATGCCTCAACCTCGGTGAGGGAAAAGACAGAAGAACTGGCAGCGAGCCATTAAATAGCGAACCGGTCCGTTTTATTACTTTGTATTCATGTAATAAAGATACAAATGTCCTTTAGATGGTAATATCTGCATGAGAAATGATGCACAAAAACTAAAATTCAGTTATAATAATCATCTGCTTGTATTGATCAATTTGACCCAGACAGATGTGATCACTATGAGCGGTTTCCACTGTAGTGATAGTTAAAGTTACCAACTGCAACTTTAAGCTCATTATGAACATGGATATCCATCAGAGAGAGTCGCTGACAGACAGTCTGTTGACTCACCATTGTCATGGGATGTTGAATCTGACATGGAGCTTGTACTCTCTGACATGACAGTGTCCTCTGAAAGACAACAAACCATTCAGGTCACAGATGATGCAGCATGACAGCTGATGTCTTTACTAAACAATGAATGCAAAGCTAATAAATTGGGTGTGTGGTTTTAGGTGCTTTGTGATTGTACCTGTGTGACACCCCCGATGAACCGTCCTCTTGCTGTTTGGGATGTGTCGGTCTGACTCTGAGTGTCGGTACAGAGCACCGGTGAAGATGGCTTTCATCTGCTTTCTTTGGGCAGCCTCATCCTGCAGATCCAGAGACAGCCAGCCGTGTTTAGACCACAAGAACACACGGCGGTACAGCTGCTGCGTAAACACTATTGATATTCAAGGTGTTGACTTACCTCTGCCTTGGTGTTGGGCGCATGGCCAGTCCTGCGCAGCACCGGTGGGGGTTTCTCTCCCGTCTCCAGGGGGAAAGCATGTGGCAACTTCCCAGTCAGCTCCTGCAGAGGACATTCATTAGCACCTAGTAACTAAAAGCCATCCTCTCACTGGCCTGCGAGGTCCAAAGTGTCACATAAAATGATACCACTTAACAGATTACTTCCAAGTCTCAATAAAACAACCACTTAAATAGTTGACTGCACGGAAAGAGATGCCAGATGGAATAACGTTTCTATCATAATTTATCTCTAAAGCAGAAACAGAATAAATTTGCAGATGAGTCTAAAGTAGCTTCACTGAAAACAGAGTTAGACAACCTGTGAATCCAAGAATAGAGAACAAACAGAGAGATAGTAACTATACATCCAGCTGAAAACATAAAGAGATGTGTTAAACAGCTGTTAATGAGAAGCGGAGGCAGCTGCGGCTTCATTAAGACGTGCTGACAGGTTCTCTGGAGCAATCAAGAAAATATTAATATGCAACCTATTGTATTATTATACGAGAAAGAAACATCACTGGTTGCCAGTTGCATCTACACCCAAAGGTTCAAACTTACGGAACATTAAAATTATGCCAAAATCTGTAATAGGCTGCAGTTAGGGCTGGGCGATAATTCAATATGATAATTTATTGTCTTTAAATGGAATCGTATCGTTATGAAATCAAATATCGAGATATCGTGATACACAATTACATCATCTGAATTGATAACAAGCACACACTAACTCAAATTTCTCAGAAAATCTGATCAAACCAGGCGGCAACCTCCGAGTCTGAAAAGTGAAGCCAATGCTGAAGTGCCTTAAACTTGCATTCTTTCTAACAGCCAGCAGGGGGCGACTCCTCTGGTTGCAAAGAGAAGTCTGATTGTATAGAAGTCTATGAGAAAATGAGGCGACTTCTCACCTTGACTTATTACCTCAGTAAACATTGCAAACATGAGTTTACAGTCTCAATCACTAGTTTCAAGTCTTCTTCAATACAGCATGATGTTCATTTAGTAAATTATGGTCCCAATTATGGGCGTGGCTACCTTGTGATTGACAGGTCGTTGCCACGGCGTTGTCCGGTCTGGGAGTTGTCCATTTTTCCGTCTTAGATCTTTAACGCTTTCACAGTGTGTTTTCAGTTCATGAAAGTTAATTATAACCATTTTGGTTGCCTAAAAATGTCTTATTCAACGTTCGGTTACACTTAGCTCCACCCTCTTGTGTCACATCTGGTTGCAAAAAAAACAAGATGACGACGGCCAAAATGCCGAACTCAAGGCTTCAAACCAATGGGTGACGTCACGGGGACTACGTCCACTTCTTATGTACAGTCTATGAATCATACAAATCTCTTAATCTGATTACTCTGTTTACGTGTGCATGCATGTAAACATAGTCAGTGTGCAGTTGGAAATATTTATGAAAAAAAAAATTCTATAATTTCACCTTTAAGTGTTATGTTCATTTTGCACTAAAGTTCTTCATTAAATGAGAAAATACTCTGTACCTTCATTTGTCTAGTATTTAATACGTTGGCTTTACCATGTGGTTATTTCATATGGACTATTTATTTATTGAATTACCAGAAAACATGCTATATCCTGATATATATAAATATCGAGATATGAAGTATCGTGATGGAAGATTTTGTCGCCCAGCCGTAGCTGCAGTCTCTTCAGTAAAAACACAGTAAGTGAACAGACTAACACACTGTAGTTGTCATCTTAACACTTGAGGTGTACGGAGAGAGGATGTTGTAGCCTGAGAGTGAGCCATGCATGTTTCAAAAGTGAAGTGAGAGCTACTCACTGCTTCCTGCAGACAGACGTGTTTGAGCTCTCCCACTCTGGTGTTGAGGAGCGCCTCCAAGGCCTGCTTCCTCTCCTGCAGAGCTGCAACCCTCTCAGCCTGCAGCTTGCTGTCCTGGCAGCCTTGAACATCTACAGACACATACATATATATATATATAGAAACATCTTCAGAAAGACTGAATTAAAGTTTAAGGCTGGCAATGTTCTATATTTTTTTATGGTCAACAAATCCCATGAAAAGATGAACAATGAATATAGTGTTGTCAGTGTATCCAAAGCCTGATAGAACGTTTTCCTCTGTGTCACGGAGCTCCGTTGTTTTCCAAATAGGGATTAAAAACTCATCAATAAGCCACACTGTTGTACTGGAAGACATGTTCCTTCATTACCTCGTACATGGAAAGTGTAATTTATTTTGAGTCAGGTCTACATAACACTGTTCAGCCAATTAGACTGTTATCAGGCCATTAAATAGACGTTATCGGTGGTTATAAGCCTCATAGACGTGGGTCAGTAGGGCCCTACTACACCCAATAGTAGGTTTTATCGCCTATTAATATGGTCAACCAAAAAAAGAAAGTATAAAAGAAGACAACAGCGACCTTTAGCGACCGTGGTAATTATGACAGGAACAGAAGGGGAAGTCAGGCACTGTAGTATAGACAGCGTGAAACTCCATATGGTGTAGAGATTGGGGGTAATAAAAGACATAAAACAGGGTTTTCACCCAGGAGGCTGGAGTTTGCATCTCATGTGAAACCAAGAACGTGTAGTTGTCTTTGTGTTCACAAGCGTTAAGTTTCACTTTCACTAATTAGCAAGTAACCTACTTTGTTTGGCTGTCTTGACTTGGGACTTGACTCTGGACTTTTATTATTATTATTTTATATCTATTATAAACATTATTTATTATTAATTATATTCTGCTATTTACCAATAAGCAGTAATAAATAGCTGGTAATTTATTTAATACATTTCCCAGGAAAAGAATACAAATTTAATTGATATGCTTTATTTCCATGTCTGCTGGTAAATAGATAATAACTAGCAAATAACTTCTTTGAAATTTCTTTAAAAAACTCCCTGAATCATTACATCAGCTACCAGGTTACATTTGTGTAGACAATAAGTCACACAGTGGTGAGATCTGTACCTGATCAGAAGTGTCTTCTATTAGTTTTGGTTTTCCACCTCCGATGAGGAGCAGCCGCTTCTCAAGCCTAAGGCCCTATTTTAACCATTATATGCTATTTCAGCATCTAATTATTAAATTATGTTTATAATAAAGTAGTTTCTATAAATTTTGAGGTAAATATTGGGGTAATTTGGCAGTAAATCCAAAAAACTTTGAAATAGGTTACTTGCTAATTATCACATAATTACTAATCGATTAATTGTTGCAGCTCTATAATGTAACCATGTTCTCATAATGTAACTATGCACAAAACTGTTTTTACGTTATGCACTCATGGTTTTCTTATTACATTATGAGTTGCTACCAGGTTTCTGACAGGGAAGTCATGCAAAGTTATGGACTAACACATTGTTGGTTTGTCTCTTCGTGGGATTTATTGACCGTAAGAAAAATATAGAAAGATGACAGACTTCTCCTTTAACAACAGGACACTGGACATTTAGGCCAAATCTGCTGAATGCACATGTAAAGGATTGACATTTTCTTATTAAATTAGAAATGCAGTGTTTTGGTTTCTACTGTTTCACAAGTGTCTGTTTCCCACAACATGACGACCGCTCACAGCTCCTCTGATAAGATTGTCGGACAGCTGTGGCGACAGTACGGCGAACAAAAGGCCTTCACGCATGCAGCTGTTATTTCAGCTGGCTGTTTCCTTGAGAAAAAAACACTTTTGTTTTCCTTCTGTTGAACTGTGAGAAAAGAAAACACACCAAGCCATTCCAGGCTTGTCCAGACATGAATGTGTCTGTCTTCACACTGTGAGGAGTCATTAGTACTCACCAGGAGCCCCCAAACCCATGGACGTGATCAGATGACCTTTGACCTCCATGTGATGTAACTCTGGGGACTTTACAACTCTCGCTCCCAGCCACGCCCTCACCTGATGAAGAAGACAAGATATATTCAGGGTTAGATGTTTTGCAGTATCAGCCATGTGTTTTCTAGCAAGTCAGCAGCAGATGAGCATGTGTGTGTCTCCTGGATCAGATTACAGCAGGTACCATCAGGGGGAGCTACTGCACCTCTGTTCAGGTGTCTACAGCTGAATCCTTGAAAAGGTTAAAACATATTACTAATACAGCTTAACAAGGGAAGAATAGTAGAACAATATTTAGATTTTTCTGTGACTGTAAAATATAAATATATACATATAAATATTCAGAGACTCAACAAGCTGAAAGTCAATCTGTCATACAGTAAAACAAAATCTTGCAGCTTCATTAAAAGCACTATAAATCCCAGAGCTGCCCCCTCTTAGTCGATTAGTCGACTAACCGGTCGTCCTGGTTTTAGTCAACTAAGATTTTTTTTGTCCATTAGTCATTTTTTATGCTTTTTTTTTCATGCTGAATGGCTTATTCCCAAGAAAATTATGAGCAAATCTCTGGTAAACACAAGATTAAAGGTTGGCCGTGGGACAGTTTGGGGCCGTCGGTGAGCGTCTGTTGGCCCTAGTTTTTGCGGTGTGTCATGGCTCTAGTCTGCACGTGTCGGAGGTTTGGCGCCCGTCGGTGAGAGAAATCTCTCTGATTGGCTGTTCAGCTTAAACGAATCAGTGCACGAGAAGAGAAATGTACGTGAGGAAAGCAAACCAACGAGTAAAGTCAAGAGGAAAAACACAGAATGCTCTTCTCTTTTTTCATCTTCATCTCATCTGATGATTTAAATACACGGATATTTTCACAACGACATGGCCGTCTGGAATTAAGCTAAGTGGTGAGTGAGAGTAAGTAGTATCATAACAACGGCTTGTATATCCGCCGTCCTCGGTCTTCCGGTTTCCCTTTTTGAATGACGAATACAGACTACAGCGACCTGCTGGTGTGGAGAGTTATTTCCTCTCACGCAGGCGCAGAACATACGTGGTAGTTGGCCGTCGGCTGTAGTCTTTGCGATGTGTGGAAGACGAGTGCAACTTTTAGGCCAAGACAAAAGGCGACGTGAGGCAACGCAACTGGTGGCCTTCGTCACCTCTAGTTCTTTGATGTCGAGTTGGTGTGTCTGGGTCTTTAAAGTGGTGCTTTTGTGTGATTCTTTGTGGAGAAACTCGGTTTTATAGATCTGTCGATTAAATAAACGAATCAATTAGTCGACAAAATCACATGAGTGTTAGTCGACTAAGAATTTCTTTGTTTGAGGGCAGCTCTAATAAATCTCATATTTGACATTATATGAAGTCATATCAGTTAGCCTTTTTTTATAGAACATTAATAATATATCAAAAGTTCAATAAAAGTCTGATGATAATTTGACTTAACACCTTAAGGCATCCTGAAAGTGAGTAATACTCTAAAATTAGCTCTCAGACACAATTAGCAACCAATTAATTTGCAAAGAGAAGGAAATGAGACAGGATAAAGTAACATTAATAATGCATGGACAGAGAAACAGAGAGGGAGAAACCTAAACCCGGAGTGTTTTATGTCTCAATAGCTACAAAGAGAGGGAGCCAGAGGAATAGAGCCAGGAGCAAAGTGATGGAATAAATAACAGAGGCGAGGAATGAAAATGCAATGTTCAGCGTTGAGTTTCCTGCTGTCATAAATATCAAGGTGTACATGAAACGGCATGGAATTATGTTTACTATATTTTATAGCTTTTGCATATCAGAGCGGAGAAGGAAACTGTTGTCCAACATCAAATAAGGCCCCATAAAAAGAAAAACCTACAAGACAAGAAATGCTGTCGACCGCGAGCAACGTTTTATGTGCTGTTTCCCCACATAATGGAGGTTCATTAGGAACAAAGCCTCTTCCCTAATACCCAATAGAGACTTGACATCCAAAAATAGAGATCGCGTTTTCTGCCAAAAGCCTCTCACTCAACGCTGCACACAAATTGCTGCCATAAACAAGCATCTTGCCAGTCGAGTTAAATCATAAAACGACTCCATTCAACTCTCAAATCTTAGACGGAAGTCCTCGAGGGCTGAAAATTACCCGTCCAAAGACTGCTTCTGCCATCTTTCAAACGGAAACATTTATCTATCAGTTGCTCTGAGCAGCTGCCTCAAAGTCTGCACACAATTAAGCAGCTTTTTAGGGGGTCAGTAAGACATACTGCTCTGTTTCCCTCACTCAAACAACTTAAAGAATAAGGCTCACTTTGTGTAAAGACATACTTGAAATACTTGTGTTGAGTTTGCGTTGGCTCCCGTCCTGGAACCGAACCAGTAACTGCTGTTTGCTCCTGTACGTGTGAAAACCCCCAGCATGCTTGACCTCCCATTGACAGACAAGTAGGAGCCTCTCACACACAAACAAAGTGGCAGAGTTACGACCGCACGCTCAGACAAAAGCTCATCACATGAACCCTGTTACACAAAACCCAGGCGGCGATAATCAGATTTTAAGTGAATCTAATATACTGAGAATGACTTTCACCTGGGAATGCACGAGGCAGTGTCGTGTCTGTTCTCTGTGTTGAGCGGCGAGGCTGAGCAGTAAACCCACAGGGAGAAGCAGTCAAGAGGAGACAGACAGAGACATTTGGTATTCATCTGCATGGTCGCCGGGCAGCTGGAGCCAAAAGGCTGCCGTGCCCCTAAAGAATGGCTTTGTCCAGCAACCAAAACATTTGCTTGGAAGCTGGGTGCTATCCTTTACACTCACTAAAATGTGCCCGTTATCTCTTTATATATAACAATCCTTTGACTTCAGTGCTCTGGGTTAACTAGTGTTTCATTTTTGGTTCTCTATACGATATCCAGAGCATCGATATAGCAGCAAACAACTATTTGCTATGTAAAGATATAGTAGAGGAGTAATGTCTACCTGAGCAGAGGATGAAGTCACTCTCCCTCCTGTGTGTGTGGTGTAATGAGAGCTTCTCCTCGCTTTGTTGACATTGCCGGACCGGCCGCATGTGCATTTTCCTGCATGTGAGCGCGAACCACTGGCTAGCTCACGGCCGCCACTCGGCACTGCTCACATACGGCGGTTACAACTGCTAACGTCGTACCGACCGATGGTTTACAGTGTTAGCTCTGTCAGTTTGGTTTTAACTAGTTATTTGATGCTATAACAAAGGGGTGAGACGTTATGATTGACAGCTCTGACTGACAGCTGCTTTAACTTTCCATAACCATCATAAGTCGTGTAATAAAACAAGTCAGTTTGATCATAAATGTAGTTATATATAGATATCATGGTTAGTTGTTGTGTCTTTAGTCAAACAGCTACCGTGGTGCTAACGTAGCAGCTAGGTGGCTCACGCTAACAAGCTGCGGCCGTGCTTGGCTCGGCCAACACATCCTGATGACTACACCTTCACAACTGCTACTGGCATCAATAGATGTACTGTATGTGAAATGATGTGACAAAACAACCAGTGTGTGCTGCACTGTTTTATGATTTACCGTTATCCCGTAATTACCTAATTGTTCAGCAAAGGTTACACATCTGGTTACATCTAAGTCTTACTTTAGTGTAAACTACAGTGTATCAAGTTCATGAAAGCTTTTAGGTCTTTCTGTGGGGAAAAAATCCAAAAACAGCTGTTGCTGTTTGTTTGGACTAAGTAGAAAAACAATTTAGTAGCAAGCTAGCAGCAATAGTTATAACGGCTAAACTGAAACAGAAGAGGTGTCAACAATAGAAAGGGAATTGATAGAAAGGAAATATAAAGAAAATGGTGTCACAATATGATCCACAATTTCTGACAAAGAGCAAAAACACCAAACGTAGTGAGTGCTTAGCACCAAATATCCTCCAGGGTTACCACAAACTCAAGTGTTGCTTTAAGACAGAGACGAATCAATCAACTGCAACAGGTCGCCCTCTAACCACCACTGAGACTAATAAATACCACACCTGAGAGGATCAGTGGTCTCCCTGGTTGAAGTGAAGCGCTAACTGCTTAAACATCTGGTGTACAGATGTGTGCAGAGGTACAGTCAGGTACAACAACACCAGACGGCATCACATTCCTGAGTGAGGCCTGCGGGGAGCGATGGCGGGACAATGAAGAATCAGATAAACAGAGAGTCACAGAGAGCGGCATCAAAGGAGGGATCAGAGGAGTACGAGAGATATGAACACAACACGATCATCAAACACATGTTGACTTAGCGTGTGCATGTGTAAGGGGATGGCGGTGTAGATAGCACTGTGGGAGCCATGTTGATTAAAACATGAGCTGTGCGATGAGAGCGAGCTGCCCCTGTGCAGCGTGCATCACACGAATGCAAATCAGCGGCGAGTTTAATATTCAAGTCCGACGGGCTAAACACTGAAGCCTGTAAGGTAGGTCGCATCCTACCGTGTCCACACAAGCTCTCTCTTCAGCTTAGAAGTCATACATATTAGATCACAACATTCAAAGCTAAACTCCTACAGGCAACAGTTTTATGTCCGTTTCCTCATCCCCTTGATAAACACGATGCCTCCCAGCTCTTAAAGAGATTCACTCTCTCCGCCGTCAGCTTTTATCTGGCCCAAGAGTCCCGGGAACAGGCTACTGTTGTCAACAGCATTTATATAACAGATATATTCACGACTTACAGTACAGCGTGTCTTAACAGTCGACGCTTCTGCAACAGCCTCACATCCGTCGCATGTGGCGAGGGATGCACAATATGTTTGTTAGTCTCTTTCAAAGCAGGCAGCTGAGATGTGAAAGAGCAGCTGAAATATCACCTCCGGCCCTCTACGGACAGGTGAGGCCGGCAGCCCTCATGTTGACTGTTGGTGTTGACACAGCTGCTGCTGTTATGACCTTACACATGGTAACCAGAGAGCAGGGTTACAACTATGTTCCTGAGGAGTCAAAACTAGGCCAATAGAGTCGCAGACTGTGTAGCTTTTGAAATATCCAACTGTTGCACGGCTGGCTCTCACAATGCCTTCAATGGCGTGCCAGGAGAACAACCATAGACTGCATATAAGAAGTGGACATAGTCACCGTGACGTCACCCACTGGTTTGTGGACTGCCGTTTTGAAGTCTTGAGTTAGGCTACTTGGTTTTTGACCGTCTCCATCTTGGTTATTTGGAACCAGAAGTGACACAAGAGGGTGGAGCTAAGTACAACCGAACGCTGAATAATGGTACGTGTCCACAGGCTCCATCCTTTCCAGGCTTCTCATTCATTGTGTATGTAAGCAGCCGTGCAATGCATTGTGGTTGCGTGGCGGCACGATTCGAGAGACGGGGCGTCAGGTTGGCCGCTCCTCATTTGCATAAAGTTGAGGTCTAGGCTACTTTATGCAAATTAGGGGCGACCAGTGTAGGGCTGTCCCAAATACCATTTTTTGGGCTTCAAAGCTTCAGTGAGAAATATGTTTCATTGCCTGAGACATCGTCGCTGCCACACTACTGTACAAACACACACAAAATTAAGCATTTGTATACTGATTTGGAGGTTGAATACCATGGCAACGGTCAAAGCTTCGAAGCATTCAGGTCAGCCCTAGTGCTTCCCTAGCCCTAACTAACCGTTGTCGATCTAAAATAAAGTATAAAATATTTCTCGCATAAAATGTTTTCAGAAACATTTCAGTGAACTATTTTCACAACCTGTCAATCACAAGCTAGCCCCGACCTAAAGCATCCCCTGCTTTATAGTCTATTTGACTCTAAATGGGGCCATAATTTACTAAAGCAACATCATGCTGTATTGAAGAAGACTTGAAACTAGCGATTGAGACCATAAACTCATGTTTAAAATGTTTACTGAGGTAATAAATCAAGTGAGAAGTAGGCTCATTTTCTCATAGACTTCTATACAATCAGACTTCTTTTTGCAACCAGAGGAGTCGCCCCCTGCTGGCTGTTAGAAAGAATGCAAGTTTAAGACACTTCAGCATTGGCTTCACTTCTCAGACCCGGATGTTGCCGCCTGATAGGACAACACTTCTGAACCTCACTCTGTTCATTTGAAAGAGAACAGTCATGTGACCTTTATCTGCACGCTTTCCCTGCCATTCAAAGTCCGAGGATGTTATAATACGCCCAGTGGTGAGTTGTAATGATGAGGAATAGAAATGTTTTTAACCTAAAGAAGAAAAAGGGAGATTTAGGTTTCAGTCAGGGTCAGACATCCAGCTGATTCAGAGCAGAGGATTTACTGAACCACCTCCACCTGACCAACCCCAACCAAAGAACTGCGGACAGCTTATGGAAGGTCTTGTGACCCTGCACCCCCTACCCCCCCACACTAATATGATCTCTTCTTGTTCTCTCTATATCCATGAAATACTGATTTATAGCACGCTTATCGGCACACAGCAGGGCAGCTCAGCTCGGGCTGACCAATCCTGTGGCTCACCATTTCTCCTCCCTGGCCTTGACGCTCACCTTTGCACGTTTGACACAGCTAGCTACCGCGGGTGAAACAAAGCAATCTTGGTGATTGCTATCCACCTGGATTCTGCTAAACTGAGGTGGGGGGGAGTAATAAAGAAAGGAATGCGTCTCTAACGTCCAAGGGGATTATTCCTATGCATTTTCCCTCTGCTCTGTAACACCTGGAGGGATTTCTGTACGTGATCCAAAGTTGTTTTTTTTTTTTTAAATGTTCCACTGTGGCTGTAATCCGCCTTGTTTTGGTTTTGAAGGGGGTTCAGGGCTGCCTATGATGTGCAGCCACAGCCGTACACTTACATTCATTACTACACATGCATAACCGCCTTGATCTTTAGTGCTTTTTTAAGAAATGTGGGTGAATTCTCTCTCTCATCCACTAAAAAGAGAGCACTGCTGCTCTGGTGTATTTCCAACGCTTGATAAGGTCTGGGATTTGATTCCCTGAGCTCACACACTCAGCACCGAGACGCTTTGGACGAGGCATATTTTCTGGGGCTGTCAAATGCAAATTTGTTTTAATGTCACTAATTCCTTTAACGCATTAACGCTCAATTTTAAAGCTAAAGTGAAGATACTGGCATCATATGAAACTAGAAAACCTAAAGAATCCGTTGGTACCAACCATGTCATATTAGTTTGTCATGAAGGAGGTTAAATAATGCTCCAAACCTGCGCAAAATGTTGGCGAGAAAAACCTGGCATGGCCATTTTCAAAGGGGTCCCTTGACCTCTGACCTCAAGATATGTGGATGAAAATGGGTTCTATGGGTACCCACGAGTCTCCCCTTTACAGACATGCCCACTTTATGATAATCACATGCAGTTTGGGGCAAGTCATAGTCAAGTCAGCACACTGACACACTGACAGCTGTTGTTGCCTGTTAGGCTGCAGTTTGCCATGTTATGATTTGAGCATATTTTGTATGCTAAGTGCAGTACCTGTGAGGGTTTCTGGTGTGTTGTTAATTGATTTCCAATAATAAATATATACATATATTTGCATAAAGCAGTATATTAGCCCACGCCAATGTTGAGTATCAAATACTTGACAAATCTCCCTTTATGGTATATTTGAGCAGATAAAAAAATGTGTGATTAATTTGTGATTAATCACGATTAACTATTTTAATTGATTGACAGCCTTACTTTAAATACATGCAAAAAAACACAGATTAGAGCTGCAACTAAATATTATTTTCATTGTCGTCATATTTCTCAATTAATCTAACAGTTGTTTGGTCTATAAAATAGTGTAAAATGTTGATCAGTGTTTCCCACAGCCCAAAACAACGTCCTCAAAAGTCTTGTTTTGTCCACAACTCAAAAATATTAGTATAGATATACTATACTATACAGATAAAGTATATTTTTACTTTTTTTTCTTAAAAAAGGGACTCAAACCGATCAATCGATTATCAAAATAGCTCTAATATAGGCCTATATACAGTATAGTAGCTAGTATTTTCCAAGACATCACATCCAAAATAGTGAAAATTAGCCAGCTGGGTAACACAGGCACAACTACAGAAACATTGATTAATGTGTGTTGTCATTATAAATAAGTAAAATTAAATATATATATATATATATATATATATTTACTATATACTATATTTTACTGAAAAGACATTTTACAACTCTCTGTTATCCATGACGAATGATAATAATAATAATAATAATAAAAGACTTTGTATGTTTCCTCAAATGTCTTTTGTCCACAACTCAAAGATTCAGTTTACTGTCATAGAGGAGTAAAGAAACTATAAAGAAACTATTCACATTTAAGAAGCTGGAATCAGAGAATTTTCAATTTTTATCTTAAAAGATCAAAACGGACCCCGAGCTGGCAAAATTCCTACTGTACAGATAAGCTAACATTACTGCCAAGCATGTGAAATATATAGTGATATTGTGGTTTTAGCGCTCAATCATGTTCAGCACGTGTGTGTCGCCTCACTGTTTTAACCGATGCTCGCTTGCGTTGTAGCACGAGCACAAGCGCAAGCAACAGGACGCTGACTGTCGTTGACTTAACAGCCACAGATGTCACTGTTATGATTCTTACATAGAGCCCCTTTAACAAAATTGACTAACCGCTCTAGTACAGGTCAAATGGTTTGGTGAAAGGTTCTGGATCCAGATCAGGGGGGTCGAGTGTGTGACTTTTAGCACCCCCCCTCCACTTGACTAAACCTGCATGCTCGTCAGCCAAACCACTACTGAACCAGATGCTCAAATCATGTCATGTCTTAAGGGCATCATAAACGGAGCAGTGTCACCTTGGTGTAACAAAATGGTAAAAAAAAAAACATTGTGTTTGCACCAAACTGGGTCAAAGTCCAATTCCACGGTGTTTGATTGAATTGTAACAGTCATAGTAGCATGAAACAATGAAAGGGAGGGTTTTGTAGAGAAGTAGAGTGTCTCCATGCTTCCAATTTGAAGACAACAGCGAACCGAGAGGAGAAAACAAACAGCAACATGTGTCAAAATACAGAGTTTCACCAGCCGATTAGACTGTTGTCACGATATTAAATAGGCGTTATCAGTTGCTATAAGGCCCATAGATTTGGGTCAATAGGGGCCTACTACACCCACTAGTAGGTTTATCATCTATTCACATGGTAGATCACCGAAAGAATGTATAAAAGAACACAACAGTAAACAGTGTTAAACTCCATAAGGGGAGGAGATTGGGGATGGGGCACAAAACACAAAACACAGGAGACCAGAGTTTGCATCCTGTGTGAGTTATTCTATTATGTTTTATATATTTTAATTATATTTATTTCTATAGTTATTTTAACACAAAACATTATGTTTTCCCCTAAACTTAACATGTGTTTTTTGTTGCCTAAACCTAAAGAAGTTGAAGATTTGTTGCCTAAACCTAAAGAAGTTGCAGGTTTTTTGCCTAAACCTTAAGAAATTGCAGTTTTGTTGCATAATCCTAATTCTTTTTTCTGCCTAAACCTAAAGAAGTTGTAGTTTTGTTGCATAGTCCTAAAGAAGTTGCAGTTTTGTTGCATAATCCTAATTGTTTTTGCTGCCTAAACCTAAAGAAGTTGTAGTTTTGTTGCAGAATCCTAATTGTTTTTGTTGCCTAAACCTAAAGAAGTTGTAGTTGTAGTGCCTAAACCTAAAGAAGCCTTTTTTGTTTGTGTTCAAAATGTGACGTTTCATTCAGTTTTACAACATGTTAGAACTTGTTGCCTTTAAGTTTCCCTTTCACGTAGTAGGTGTAGCAGGCCCCTAATGACCCTCATCTATGGTGCTTATAGCGATTGATAACGCCTATTTAATGGCCTGAAAAACAGTCAAAACGGGTGGTTTCCCCGAGCTTCCCCTGCAATAACACAGGAAACCTCTTTGCAAATTGCCTATAACGGTTCATGAAGTTCATAGAAATACACACAAAAAAGGAACGATCAGCTCTTTGGAGTAGAAAATCTGAGGTATTTCCCCGGTACTCTAAGAGGCGGACTATAGCTGTGAATCACCCTGAAGGCACTGACTGACCCACACACACACAACACACATTTGTATTTTTCTTTCAGATCCAGACAGACATCCTTGTTCAGGAATCTGTTAATAATAGGGCTTAACGCTGCTGCATGAGAAACAGCAGTATTCATAAAATGAGAAGTGAAATCAATATAAAGGCCCAGCAGACAGACAGCATGAGCTCCATGCAGTATAACAGGGAGAAGTTCCCCAAAAAAAAAAAAAAGCAAGCAGATTTGTTACCACTTTAAAGCATTTGAATTGAAACCAGGCATTTCCTGCCTTTTACTGGAAATACACCACCAATGAAAGATTTAATTAACAGGCATGTTATTTTTTTATTTATTTTGTAGCTCATGCAGCGTGGAAAGCATTTAAAGCATGTGTTCCCTCCACATTATTATAAGCTCCAGCTATAGTGAGGCTGCAGAACATCCTGCATCTGCATAGTGTCGATGCAGACGGACCTCAGCAGCAGCAGCTGCAGCAGCAGCAGCAACATATCATCATAATGAAACACACTGACTGGACTAATTAATGGCAGCAATAACACATATCAGGTGTGTCACTGTGTCTCACTGACACGATGACACACCAGCTTTTTACGCATGTAAGTGCGTCCACATAGGTTTGACCCATAATAAACAGTCTTCCTATATGTAGGCCATGCTGGTGTTTTTATTATAAAGATAATAAAGGTTCATTAATACGCCCCAGCAAGGATGAGAAGGACATCTTACCAGAGAGCATGACCGATGGCTCCGGAGGTCTCCATGGTCCTCTGTAGCAAAACCAAGCCGAGAAAAATCATTCCTGCACGGACAGCACCAGCACCAGAACCAGAACCAGGACCGGGTTAAATCCTCCCCAGAATAAAAAAAAAGCTGCTTTAATTAATTAAACGTGCAAGGAGAGAAAAGACAGGCTGTCTCGTTCATGGTGGCTTCCTATCCTCCTTATTATAATTCACCAGCAGCCTCCAGCAGCGCGCATCTCCGCTCAGCAGAGAGACAGAAGAAGAAGAAGAAGAAGAGGAGGAAGAGGAGGAGGAGGATAATAAAGGTTTATTCCTTCTGTTGCTCTGTTTCTCAGCCTCCTGTCACAGCAGCAGCAGCAGCAGTAGAGGTGGTGTTAGTGTTGGTGGTGTTGGTGATGAAGCCCCTCCCAGATGTAACATGCCTTCAATGTGCGACACTTAATCCCGACACACACACACACACACACGGCGCTATCCAGTTGTTGCATAGGCACGCGCGCAGTGACGCTGAGTAGTAAAAAAAACACGTCAGGTTGGACTGATGTGTGTTTGGTGCTCGAGCGTCCTTCTCCCCCAAGATTATACACAATTATTTTGTTAAAAACAATTAAATAAAACTGTGATATAACATATTTTCGTTCTTATTCAGTCAAATTAATAATAATAAAAATGCAAACAATAATAATAATAATGTATATAAAATATATTATATTATAATAATTATTATATTTTGTATTATTACTATTATTTCTTAAAAAATTAGTCAAACTGATTAAATGATAATATAAATAAATAATAAAATAAAACAATAATATTAATACTACTCCTCTATGACAGTAAACTGAATTTATTATTATTATTATTATTAATAATAATAATAATAATAATAATAATAATATCATTATTGTTGTTGTTTTATATTTTATTTATACTATTTTTTATTATTATTTTGACTGGATAAGAATGTTCTTAAATTTGAACATTTTCTCGTTTCTTTACTCCTTTTGTTGTGGACAAAATAAGACAGTTGTATATATATATATACAGTACATTATATATATATACAGTATATACATATACTGTCTTGAGTGAAGAAACCAGAAAATTTTCAAATTTAAGAAGCTGGAATCAGAGAACATATTTTCAGTCTAGGACATTTTTATCCAGTCAAAATAATAATAATAAATAATATAAATAAAATATTAAATAAAAATAATTATATTATTATTATTATTATTATTAATAATAATAATATATACAGTTTACTGTCATAGTGGAGTAAAGAAACCAGAAAATGTTTAAATTTAAGAAGCTGGAATCAGAGAATTTTGAATTTGTTTTCTCAAAAAATTAGTCAAACTGATTAATCGATTATCCATATATATAAATATATATGGATAATCGATTAATCAGTATATATGGGATGAAAACCTAACTAAAAAACTTTTAGAGTCATATACCATATTTTCAGTCTAGGACATTCTTATCCAGTCAAAATAATAATAGTAAAAAATAATAATCATTATTGTTATTTTATATATATATATTTATATTTATATATATATATATATATATTTTTTTTTTTTTAAAACAACTAAAAACAGGACATTTTACAACTCTTATCCATGACTACACAATAATAATAATAATAATAAAAATCCTTTGTATTGTTTAAACCACAGAAAACACATCACAAAATCAAAGAAAACATGAAACCAACTTTTAGTGCCTAATTCTATAAAAATTTAAATCATTTTAAGTTTTAAAGGAGCCTTTCCTTTTTGTTTAGAAGAACACTGGTGCGTAGCAATTGTTAACGCCACATAACAAGCTACTGTAAATCAGCTGAACTGGTTTATGAGTGCGTTAGAGATGCTTCACTTCAAACATACCGACATCGATGGACCACAGATCGAAGTCTCTTCAGCAGTATGGCCGAGACATTATTAGCTGTAGTTCCCACTGAAACAATGATAAATAATAAAAACAATAACTCTGAAATTGAAACATGATCTGGCTCAGTTTACTGTCGTCAAATCACATCATCCTAACAAATATAATTTAATAGTTTGATATGAACATGAAGTAGCAGCTGTGGTCGTATGGACATAAAATCTTTGGCTTTCAGGGTTTCTGTCAGTTAACACTCAGATGACTCAGATGTCCATCAGATATATTTGATAAACATTTTAAAAAGCAGGTCGACAAGAAAAGTTTATTTGCATGTTGCCTTCAGAAAGACAAAGACAGGAAAATGTTTGTTTCAATTCTGTATATGTTTTAATTCAAAGTCTAAATAACAATAGCTTTTCAAAGGAACTCATCCCGAACATTTCAAAATCTGCACAATTACTTGAGGAAACCAAGATAACAAAAATAAATCTGATATATGAGAAGAATGCATAAATGTCATTGAGTTACTCTACAACACATCCCAACGGAGAGGGGGACGGGAGAATTACTATATAATTTAAACAAAATTAATCAAAAGGTTTAAAAATGCAATATTAAATACCAATAATCATACAGAACAGAGATGGAAGGACACGTTTTTAAGAGGTTTAAGACACTTTCTATCATCCTAATAAATACACAATGTCGTCATCTGGAAGATGATTTTTGGCTACACCACCAGTTTCATTTGAGGATATCATTTTGGAAAACACATTCTACAACGCATATACTAAAGGAAGTATACTCTGATCGCAGTTTAGTTACATTTCACCATAAATCCAGATGTTGAATCTGCCAATCAAAACAATCAAATGTCTCGTTGAGTGTCTGCCGCAGCCCAAAAACGATGATGAATGTGGAAAAGATTCTGGGTTCCTGCTAAATATATCATTTTCTGAGGAAGTATTTACCAAGCAGTGTTACAGACATTTTTACGTTTGTTAGTTGTAAAACGTCCCTTCGTTTTGAAATGTGACAACAGAATAGCTTTACTGCATTGAAAAATGTAATCTGAAAATTAATCTAAAAAAAACTTTGATACCAAATTGACCTAAAATATTACAAATATATCACACAAACCACATGATTGCTGAAGTATTAACTCCTGTTGAGTCAATATTAAGTAAAGGTACTTTTTTAGAGGTACTCATCCTCTGTTATTAGGTTGTTTGCAGACTTTTTTCAAGTCCTGCAGTAAATGTTAGATCTCTGGATTCCAGGACAGTAATATATGTAATGGATAATGTAAAGCGAGCCGGTCACTGTTGTGAAATAAACAGTACACCTCCGCTTCGCGCGAGGGTTTATTTCACAACATGAACCGCTAGCTGTACATTATCCCGCTTATTACAGGGCTACTTACTTAAGAAATCCCCAATTTGACACAAAAACGGTCCGCCAGAGTCTGACATCAGAACTGCGACCATAGCAACGGTCTGTTATAAAGAAATAACAGACCGTAGAATGCCGTGATTGACCAATCAGAATCGAGTATTCAACAAAGCCGTGTAATAAATATATTTAATTCGACCATATAACCTTCATCGACTTGGTTTCAGTCTCCCACATGTGTTCTGGTAACCACTACCTCAGATGTCTCGGACATAAAGCTGCAACTGTTAAAGCAACAGTTGTCGTCTGAACGCCGTCTCCCGGCTGGAGCCACGTAGGTCATCATGACTGACCTTTACGCTCCACACGGGATATTTGGTGTCCTGAAAATATTCTAGTATCCTTCTCGCTAGGTGCTTTTCAGTAATTTTGTTGTAGATATGGTAATCTTTAAAAAACAATTGTGTTGCCCTGTTCAATATTTACTCACCGTGTTTTATATTTGTAATATTTTGGTCAAGTTGTAGACTTACTTTTCAGCTTTTGCTGTTTTTCTTTTTTAATTTAACATCTACTGAGAATGAATTTAAAAAAGCAAAAGTCCACAGGGCGGTGAAATACATTTTTATAAACACTGTCTAATAAAATCAGAGTCTATAAACATATTTCACAGTCATCTTTTTTCATTTCTTTTAACAGCTTTAAATGCTGGTATACACAACGATTTAGTGCCAGTGTTGCACAGTTTGATAATTCAACTGAGTGAATATAACAAAAACATCAGCATTAACAAAGCAAGTGCAACTGATGTAGTGATCACAATAAAATGTACTATTGATTATTACACGGCTCTGTTGAATACTTGATTCTGATTGGTCAATCACGCCGTTCTACGGTCTGTTATTTCTTTATAACAGACCGTTGCTATGTATAACAGACTGTTGCCATGGGCGAAGTTCTGATGTCGGACTCTTTGTCCGAAATGATTGATTTCTTAAGTAGCCGTGTAATAAGCGGGATAATGTACAGCTAGCGGGTTATTGCTTTGCGTCGGGGGTGCTGCATCACCGTCTGGGTTTATTTCACAACAATGACCGGTTTGCCGTACATTATCCCTTACATGAAAGGGGTGGACAAGATGCAAACATTAATTATTTTGGCTGCTGGTTAACTCCATTAGATATGGTACCTGACTACATTATTGAGGGGGTGTCCGATGTTGCTGGTGAAAAGATGAGGCTTAATTGCTATGAATTTCAGCTTCATTTTTGGGCTGAGAGAGACACAATTTTGGGTTAAATGACTACTCAAAAGTGTAATAACGGTGGTGGTGGTGGTAGGGAGGGTGTGAGGGTTATCGACTCCTCAAGTAAGAGTGTGAACCAACGAACAGGACACTAAGCACACAGCGGGTTAATGAATTCCAGTTCGACCCGTCACGCTGCCCAAAATCTGACATAACAGTCATGAAGAAAAAGCCCTACACCAACATAACAGAGGACATCTGAAAAGAAACACGTCTGGGTTTTAACGTCACAGCTCCTGGAATGCCTTTGGTGATTCTTCAAATAGTCAAAATCATACTGTTACAGTCCGGAGGTAAATCTGTAAAATGTCATATATATATTATCACCAAAAGAAAAACAGAAACAAAAAAAAGAAGAAAATAGCACAAAGTTGCACCAGAGAATCGGCGATCTTCTTCTGTCTCTGCTCGAGTTAAAGTCCTTGCAGCGCTCTGCAGTCAGAACAGGTGCTCACCTTCCTCTTGACCAAGAAATCACACGTAGACGCCCGCTCCAGTATGATTGGTTCTGTGTTAGATAATGGCTCTTTGGGGGGCAGACCCTGGCACACGACGTACTCCTCCAGGCCCAGAAGCAGAGCGACCACTTCGGAGACGGAGGATAACCGCGCCGGGTACCTGTCGTACAGCGGGTGGGTGGGCAGCAGCGGCTGCTTCTGGACGGTGACCTGGTAGCAGAAGCCCGGGTCGATCAGCACCATGGTGTCGGTCAGGTTGGACTGTTTGGAGCACTGGATGAGCTGCAGCTGCGGGCCCTCCACCATGATGGCGTACCACAGGATCGGCATTACATGGGAGCGTAAAGAATGTAGCAGTTTCAGCAGCTGGTTTTCTATGTCTGCACCACTCCCAGACGCGTTATCAGCCAAACTGAAGATCTGTGTGATCTGCAGAGAGCAACAGAGGGAGAATAAATACACAAAAGGGTTTGCAACATGGCAAACTGCAGCCCAACAGGCAACAACAGCTGTCAGTGTGTCAGTGTGCTGACTTGACTATGACTTGCCCCAAACTGCATGTGATTATCATAAAGTGGGCATGTCTGTAAAGGGGAGACTCGTGGGTACCCATAGAACCCATTCACATATCTTGAGGTCAGAGGTAAAGGGACCCCTTTGAAAATGGCCATGACAGTTTTCCTCAAGTTGTGTTATTTAGTCTCCTTCGAGACAAGCTAGTATGACATGGTTGGTATCAATGGATTCCTGAGGTTCTTTAGTTTTATATCATGCCAGTATCTTCACTCTAGCATTAAAACTGAGCCCGCTACAACTGCAAGTTGTGTTAAATGCGTTAACGCAAATTCATTTAACACCACTAATTTCTTGAACGCGTTATCATGTTAACTTCGACAGCCTCAGCAGGACACTTACCATGGGCAACTCCTCTTCTTCTTCTTCGTCCTCCTCATCATCATCATCATCTTCTTCTACGTCTTCAACAAGCTTTTGAATCTCTCTGGTTGCGTGTGATTTCTCTGCTTCCCATCTGCTCAGCTGCTCCTGGATCGATAAAGAGTGAAACTCATGAGCTTAACTATTAAAAAGGTGCAGTCTGTAACTTTGAGTAAATATGATAATCATGACATCATAGGCTGCTTACCTGGCCAACCTATGAAAACTACAAATCTATCAGATCTAACAGTATCTGTCTGTTTATAAAGCTTGACATCTCAGCAGCTATTGAGAGCAATATCGATCTGCAACACTTGCCAAAGGATTTCTTCTTTTTTTTTTGCTCAATTCAAAATCACCAAACAAAGTGTTTTTATATTTCTGTCTCATCAGCATTCAAGACATCGTACGTGACACAAATACTAAAAGCAGAATTTGTGCACCGTCAGTATTTGCAATACAACCTGAATTATGAAACTTAATTCGCAGCCTTTGCCTGCACACTATACTAAACAACAGAAACACTGCAGCTTTGTATTTGCGAACCAGTGGATCAGATATTACACATTCAAGCAGTACAGCTAAAAATGTTCACACCTGCAAAACTTCATTTTAAATTCTAGTGGAGACCCAGAAGTTTCAAAAGATACCAAAGTTATGCACAAGACATCTACACTGCAGAGTATTTCTATTTGATGGAATTGTGCAGCCGCATGCAGTCTTGGGTTTAGATATTTCACTCAGTGTTAACGTAGAGCTTCCATAAAAATGCTAACAAGCTGATAGCCGTATGATGCTCTCAGACAATATGGAATATTTTTTCTCCTCCCAACCTTGATTACTTCAGGGACAATAAAAGTAAAAACTGACTGTTAAGGGGTCAAATAAAAAAATAAAAAAACGTCCTCTTAGTTTTCACAGGCAAAAAACACAGTGACTGAAAGCCACAGCACTGATGATCGGTCACGAAGCATCAGATATTTTCATCCGATCAAGAGATAAAGCCAAGAAGAGATGGGTGACAAGGAGAGAAAACAAACAGCTTGGCAGTAATAGCCATCCTAGTTTATAAGGAGATCAAATTAACTTTTGGGGGTGGCCTGGTGCCAAGTGGTAGACCAGTAACCCTCGTGTCTGGTGGCGAGAGCACAGATGGATATAACGGCTTCAGTTCCCCGTCAGAGAGGGCTGTCTGACGGCAAGGCAAAGTAAAAATAGAGCGTACACTTAAACTGATACTGATGTTTTTAGCTGGGCCTTTCTTTTAGGTGGCTAAAATACGTTTTTGCTGTCGGCCCCGTCCACAGCAGTACATTGCTTTGCTCCCGTGCCGGTAACTCCTTTCTGTTTCTCCAAACTGGGGGCGTACCGAGCGTCATCTACTGTAGGTAATTCACTGACTATGATAAGTAACTCATAAAACCTCACTTCAAAACAACCCAAACTCTCTCTTTAAGACAAGTATCATATAATTACAATATTCCATTTGCCTTTGTTGCATATCATACCCTTCTCTCCTTCTCGCTTCGTGCTTCCCGTCTATCTACTATCTACACTGTCAAACTGTTCAATAACGGCAAAAAAAAATAAAATAATAATTAGCATATGTACTGTCACATTGACATATCCACAAGAGAACAGATGACAAGAAGAAAAGAACCACTCCAAGTTGAGACAAGACAACCAGCCCGTTCTCATTCCCAGGACGGCAAATACAGAGGCTTTGTCTCGGCCGCACCCTTTAGCGCCTGTATGAGACGCACCGGGTTTTCCATTAACTATAATGTAAACCCATCCACGGCAACAGTAAACGCTCAGAGAAAGTGCGCCGAGGATGGGTGTGACACACAAACACAAGGCTTTCATCCAGGAGACCGCTGTTCGTGTCCCAATGCTTTAAGTTTCACTTTTACGTTACAATCAGCTGTTCGTTCCTTTCCCGTGTTCACAACATTCAGTTTCATTTTTAATTTTACGAACATAGTATTTTAAGCCCAACCACGTTGTTTTTTTCCTAAACCTAACTAAGTAGTTTTGTTGCCTAAACCTAAAGTGATGACAAGGGGCGTTGCAAAGGGGCAGTATGTGACAAGGTGGGATGAGAACGTGTTGAGACAACAGATATCATCATAAGCACAACCGTTGCAAAAAGGTGCATCAACCCTGAACGGAACATAGAGCTACAGATTGCAATGACCATGGACTGATTAAAAAACGTGGTCAAACAGAGTTGGAACCAGGCCTGGATTCATCACACTGAGCCACCGGCCAAAGAACAGCATGACAACAGAAATATAAGGAAATGGACAAGGTGCCAGGAGCGTCTTGTGTAAACAGGAAGCCATGATGACACGTGATCAGTCAGGTTCAGTGCTATCAAGGATTAGGCTGTATGGATTTTGAACACCATCAGCCAGAAAAGTGCAACTATCTGCAAAAGATCTGTGGGACATCCTGAACTTAAAACATAGACACACTTAATACCAATCACAAAATTCCACACATTTCTGGCCTAATGGGAGAAGAAAATGTGCATTATTACTAAAACAAAAGACGGAGGAAGAATATAAACTCACTAGTTGAGAGTTGTTGTGGTTGTTGATTTGAGTAGGTACTCTGTCAGGAAGTCCATTCTGCAGTCCGAAATCCAAAGGATTCAACTGCCGAGAGACAAAATGAAGTTGTCATTTTATTTTTTGTTTTATTTATTTATTTGCTTTTGGTTATTTAAATTTTTTTTATTATTATTATTATTTTTAAAAATCGTACTACTTCATTTTGAACCATCATTTCCTGTGTAGATATGTTATTATACGTTATTTTGTCTAGGTAGTGGGGGGGGGGGAGAAAGTGAAAATGCTCTGTGTCTCTTTATTACACGGCTGTGCTGAATACTCGATTCTGATTGGTCAATCACGGCGTTCTGCAGCCTGTAATTTCTGTAAAACAGACCGTTGCCAAGTATAGCACACCGTGGCTATGTATAGCAGACCGTTGCTATGTATAGCAGACCGTTGCTATGCGCGCAGCTCTGATGTCGGACTCTGGAGGACCGTTTTTTTGTCAAAATATTGATTTCTAAAGTAAGTAGCTGTGTAATAGGCGGGATCATTTACAGCTGGCAGGTCATTGTTGTGAAAGAATCCCCTTCAGGGTGACGAGAGACCCCTCTGCATCGCCCTGTCAGAGATTCTTTCACAACAATGACCGGCTCGCTGTACATTATCCCTTACGTTAATAACATTCTTTTTCTTAAATAAAAATATTATTTTTAAAAAGTTGACATTTTGTTTGGTGAGATAAGCGTTAACTGATGTGACAACAAACATGTCAATAATAATAATCTATTTTCAAACCTGCGTAGACGGTGGGACGTTTTTCACATCCAGTTCGTATGTGTATTTGCTACCACTGGCATGATCGGGGATCCAGTTCATCTACAGCAGAGAAACACGAGCAAAGTTAAGAAGAGCCCACAAATTCCTCTTTAACTTTGAGGGTTTTCTCCGCAGGAGAACGCGACAAAAACAACCACGACGAGAAAAAAAGATTTTATCACCAAAGGCAGTGGGAACTCACTGCTTGTAAGTTGCTGTCGTCGTCGTCATTGTCGTCGAAGTCAAAGCTCGATTGTGGTCCTTTGTTTTTCTTTAAACCCGACTTTCGACTGTATGTGTAGTGAGGTCTTGGCCTGCCCGGCAACAGTTGGCCATCTGGCCCGTGGTCACTTTGTCCCATCTGGTAAGGCAGCAAGTGTCTCTGCACAAGGTAGCACAGAGATATTTAAAAAACAAACACTGTTACTTCATTACTGTAAGAAACAACAGATTCATTAAAAAAATAGGCTCTCACCATCGCCTGCCTCTGACACTGACGTAGTCGACACTTCTGCCTCTTCTTGTTGCTGCCTCCAAACTTGGGTTTGTCTACACAGAAATCACATGTGCCGCAGTCTTTCCTGCAGAGGCAGGCTTTACAATCTCCACAGGATCGCCGCTTCCGCTTCTTATGCCACTGAAGGAAAGTCAAGGATATAATAAAGAAGAAAGAGACGTCTTTTTTATACAATTGCTTCAACGCAGCCAGCTGCAAAATTAATGTTGATAACAGACGACTTATAAGAAATCTTTCTTGACAAACCACAAAGAACCATAGAGAAATAAGAACCCAAATAATTAATCATAACATACTGTGTAACTTTTTTCCTATGAGACAGTAAATATGTCCATCCACCTGATTTTATCCGCATTTTCAATTTGCACATAAAATAAACAATAGAGTGGAAACACCAGGAAATTGAAATTTGAAATTTTTTATGCTTGGCTGAGATAGAAAAGTTGTGCTATTGATAAAACAAAAATGTGACTAAGTGCAATGGAAACTGACTTGAATGACATGAATGAAGCATCGCAGCGTCTTAAAGTCCCGGTGAAACGGAAGTTAGAGCTTCATATTTTGTTTTACAGGAAGAATAGATGATTGGATTTTGATATAAAAAATACAAAGAAATTGATTTATTGTAAAAGAAACAGCATATATTCTTAAATAGGTTCACAACAGAGTGCTACAGGAATGAGTCCTAAAACCTGGAAATGAGTTAGCGTTTTTTGTTATGGTTTTTTTTAAAATAGGTTTTTAGTTAGATGCCTGAAATAAGGTCTGTGGTTAACACAAGCTGAAGAGATTTTTATTCTACGATATAAAATACGTCAGTAAATACCCCACTGGTGAATTTTGAAGCCTTTATGTGTCTTAAAAAAGGTGGTTGCTAAATGAGACTACTAAATATCATCACGGCGACTCGTCCGACTTTACAGCCTGTATACTCGGGCTCATGGGATCGCAGTGTAGTTTGTTTTTATTATTTTAACTTTAGCTTTTTACTGGCAATTGTATTCACACTTCAAAACTGGTGCTCATTTGTGAAGATTATCTGGCTGAACAAAACATGTAAGTATCATAAACGTTTGTTTGCCACAAAGTTTATTTCCTGCAATAATCCAAAAACCAATGGAAAAATCCCATTGGCTTTTTGTCGAGGGAACCAGGACGATGGTAACTTCCTGGTTGGTCTACAAAAATGCATCATCCTTGGAGCTCTCTACATGACCGGGGAGGGGATCTAAAAGGGCTAAAAAAGGCATTTTTCATTTCATCCCGGCTTTAAACCTCACTCAAGTGTCCGCTCCACTGAAGACAAACACATCTGACCTCAAATTAAAACATGAAACAAACATAAAGCCTTTATTTTCATCACATGGTTTTGCGTCAATTTAGTTTTGGCTGGCACTCTTGTAACTACAGGAGTGGATGGAAACATGCATTCATTTGCATTTTGTTTTGTCGGTTTTCTGGGAATTCGGTTACAATTTGCACTTCATTTGGATGACTTAATGAGTGTACTACTAGTACCCCTATCATTCATATTTTTAGCCCTGTCTAAAAGCAAAGAACTGGCCAGGGAAAGTCCTGTTTCCCGCAGCTGTGAATGGTAAATCTGGGTTACTGTTCCAACTGAAACTGTATAATTAGCCACGTTCTAACTGTGACCATACCGAGCCTACAAACGGACACCAAAAATACTGCAGATGTGGTTTGACAAGTTTGTATAAATGTTTGAATCATCATGTCCTTCTGTCTGTAGGACAGTGGGTTTAAAAAACAAAGACTCACATCATCATCATCGTCAGTTGACATGTCATCGTCATCATCAAGGTCCACGTTGACGGAGAAGTTCTCTGTGTCGCTGCTTTTGAGACTCGGGAGCTGTGTGAATAAAGCATCATCAGTGAGAGTGGGGAAAAGGTAGAGCAATAATAGTATTAGTATTATTAATACAAACAAATAGTTACCTGTGATTCTGCAACTTCACTCTGTAAAATAAAATGGTTGTTGTTAGAACGTACATAAATTAAATGAATCATTCCGTGACAAAGCCCCAGTGCATAAATACTAGGGCTGCAACTAACCAGCATTTTCATTGTCGATTAATCTGTTGATTATTTTCTCGATTAATCGATTAGTTATTTGGTCTATAAAATGTCAGAAAATGGTGAGAAGGCCAAAGATGATGTCCTCAAATGTCTTGTTTCGTCCACAACACAAAGATATTCAGTTTATTGTCATCAAGGAGTAAAGAAACCAGAAAATATTCACATTTAAGAAGCTAGAATCAGAGAATTTAGACGATGTATTCAAACTGATTTATCGATTATCAAAATTGTTGGTGATTAATTTAACAGTTGACAATTAGTAGATTAATCGTTGCAGCTCTAATAATTACACTGTTATTACAACCCACAGTGTGGACAATTAAGAATAAATGAAACAAGTCTGACTGTAAACATGTAGAAATACTAAATATTCTCAGTCAATAGTAACTGTATTTTAAAGATTTGTGCTTCTATAAAACACAGCCAACAATCAATAATGGCTTAACAAACAAGTTTTATTTAAAATGTGACACAAAAAGTTTATATCACATCATACCAGGAATTTTACACATGGGAGTTGAACAAGAACCCATGGCTCGTGAGCACAGCACATGGAGATCTTTGATCCTCCAACAAGTACAGTAAACGTGCACATTTTAGTAGATTACACAGGCGTTTATTACCTGGAAACTCATGCTGTCATCAAACGGTTCGGGAACGTCAATATAAGGCATCTGTGGTGGCAGGAAGCCTCCACCTCCGGGGCCCTGGAGAAACATACAGAAAACGGGCATGAATGCAAAATGTAAAGTAACAAAATAAACAATAACTGTTGTGTAGTACCCGGTAACTCACCTTGCGTATTGGACATATACATTTGCGTTTCCGGCACAAACGTTTGCGGGTTTCTGGGCTCTGTAGTCCATGCTTGCAGTTGGCACACTGCCCACAGTTCAATGTGTTGTGGCATCCCACACACTGTCCACAAGGAATCCACTAAAGTGGACATGAACAAAAATAAAAAGCAGGTTTGTTTATTCATTAATAAACATGTCTTATGTGTATTTTTTGCACATTTTCATCAGTAGTCTGACTCCGAAAATAAGAGGAAATTTGTCCTCTTACTGCCCAGTCAGTTTCAACCATGGATGTATTAAGAGACCTGGATACAGCGTTCAAACTGGCTCCCATTCATTCCTATGAGAGTTGCTCTGTGGCGCATGAAGCAAAAAAGCTCGACTTCCGGGTACAAAATTACCCGGATCATCCGGCGATCTTCCGCATCCATTGAGCCCATAGAGCAGAAGCAGTAGCATTTTCCTTTAACTCTGCCTCCCAGCCCTCGCTCCAGCCTCGGTCTGGGTCTCATTCACATGAACGGAGGAAGGGAAATAACTCTGGATTTGGCTATTAATGCATTTCACAACTTTTAGGACCTAATGATTTAAATAAGGGCTATTAGAGTGTTCATACTGGGAAGTTGATTTACCTCAAAAAAAATAATCCGCTGAGCTACAGATGTCTCTTTCCCAATGTAAGTCTATAGGAAAAAGTATTTTTGGGCCCAATGGCATCACGTGACGGACACGGACGTTGTAGTATCGCCGTTCGGCCACTACGAACATTTGTTTCAATGCCCGGCGCTCTTCCTGGGGGCTTAGTTTCAACAACACAACTTCCTCATATAAAGAAAACATTCAAATCATGTGTGAATTCTGAATCCATAGCTTAAAGGTACAGTGTGTAACATCTGGCGACATCTAGTGGTGAGGTTGCAGATTCTCCTGTGTGCCAAGCCTTTAGGAGAACTACTGTGGTTGGTGTGAAAACGCAAATGTCCCTCTCTAGAGCTGTTTTAAGAGTAGCGTAGTTCATTTGGAGAATAGCACAGCTACAGTGTGTGTGTGTATGTGTACGTGGGAAGTGAGCGGTGAAGCAAGAGAGAGAGAGAGCGGCGGCAGCGACTGTGTGTTAACAAACAAGTGAGCTTGCGGAGCAGAAGACAAGAGTTAGTTTAGCTTTACGAATGTCAAGTGAATGTACAGTGGATGTTGCATTTTGTGTCAGAAATAACAGCGGCAAACGTTTCCTGTGTCTTGTTTACCAGCGGCTCAGTGGAGAGATGGGGGATAACTCCGGAGCGAGTAACGTTATCGACTCCGACCCAAGCAGGAAATGTTAACACAGTGGTTTGTCCGTTCTGGGCTACTGTAGAAACATGGTGGCCGGTTCCGTGAAGAGGACCCGCTCCATATGTAGATGTAAACGTCTCTTTCTAAGGTAACGAAAACACAACGATTCTTAATTTCAGGTGATTAAAGACTAAAGAAAACATACTTATTAATATTGTAATCCATTTCTGCCAATAGATCCCCCTAAATGTTACACACTGTTCCTTTAATTACTGTGTTATTGATGAGTTCCCAATGGACCACATGCTAAAGTTTTGGCTAGTTAAAGGGTAAGTTGGTATTTTTCAACCGGGAGCCTATTTTCCCATGTTTTTGTGTCTAAGTGACTAACGGGGACAACAATTTCTGAAATTGGTCCAGTATTGAGTGAGAAAAACTGTAATGTAACCATTTGGTGCAACCTCGTACCGTCAGTTTACGTCCACTAAAAGTGCTTCTTTTTGCCACTGGCAGGCTCAGATTGTTTTTATAAGTGTCTGACAACATTATGGAAAGGATCCTACGGAGAAATTAAACCTTTTTCAGGACAAATTAAAAAAAATTGTTGTCCCCATTATTCACTTAGACACAAAAACATTGTAAAATAGGCTCCAGGTTGAAAAATACCAACGTTATCCTTTAAAATGCAGCTGTTCATTCACACAACTTGACAGACGATCCTTTACCTTTCTGAAACGAACCATCGGATGCTCTTTTGTCTTTGAGGCAGCTGAAATTCAAAGGAAAATAAACAAATAGAAATACACAAATAGGATGAGTACCCCACCTCAGTTATTTCCATGATTTTGTTCCTATTTCTAACGCTGCATTTGCTGATGATTTTCACGATATTGCACACTCATAAACCGACATACCCCAACAGTTGGGACAGCAGGGCCTCTTCCTCTGTTTGTCGTACCATGTACCTGTGAAGGAAATACCACATCTGGAACAGACCCTGCAGGGAAACATGATAAATGCTCAGTACATCTGTTCAGATCAACAACTCACCACACACAAACCCCTTTTGATTAAACTGAAACACTCAAGTGTCTTGTTAATTACGTCAGCAGTTTTAATCATAAGGTTAAATGATTGACATGAGAACAGAAGTAATTATCAACTAACAGCGTGTTGTCCTCCGACCCAACATCTCCATTTATGGAGGGTAGCAGGAGCGCTTTGGATGATGATGACGGAAGGGGAAGTTTAATTTTATCTTCCACTGGATCCTCATTGCGATAGCCTTGGGTTGGAGTTCCTACTGTGCTGTGCAAGGAGAAACTGGTCTGGTTGGAGTGGAAGCTTTTGGGCGCCAGACTGACGGGGGGGAGCACGTGGTGGGAGTCCGGCGTGTCGGCCCCCTCTCCTCTCTCCATGAAGCTGGACTCTGATGAAGAACGCTCCCGGACTTTTCTCTAATGTATTAGAAAGCAAGGAAAACTAACTGTAAGACAAAAACACACACACCTTAAATGTTTGAAGTGATAAAAGAGGCCAATACCTTCGCTCTGTTTCGAACTCTTATGTGTGGTACATCGCCTTCGAGGAACTTTCCTGACTTGTATTCAAAGGTTGACAAGTCAAGATGTCCCTCCAGCACTGAAGTCAGTTCTACTCGGCTTCTCACTCGATCGCCACGCGGACTGCGAAAGAAAAAAATGAAAAAAACTGCAAAGAGCTGGTTGACAACTGCGGCAGCACGATTTTGAAAAAAATATCTAATTGTGATTATTTTGACTGATTTTACTATTATTTGCGATATAAGAGAGAATGATAATTTTTACATCATTATTCTCATTTTCATTGAAAAAAATATTTAAATGATTATGGTGTGACTTTTGCACCTTTCTGTGTGGAGTTTGCATGTTTCTTACCCACCACCAAAACATGTAGTGTCTGACTACAAACTACAAAGAGTAAAACGAGTGGCAGAATGTAGTTAAAAAGTAGTAAAATCTCAACACTACAAACAACATTGTTGACCACAATGTAAATATATGTTAAGGTAACTGTACATTGGGATTTCTTACATTTCTACAAGGCAGTATTTACCTCATGTAATATACATCCTTCTGTCCTATGCTTGAACCTGAGCGCCGTACAACCTCTTTGCGTTTCCAACCCTCTCCGAGTATTGGCCAGTCTTCCCATCCTTCATCAGGATGTGATCGTTTGCGGCGGGGAAGCTGAAACCTGAATGTAAAAGAGGAGATGGGAATAATTACATGTTAGAAATCTTTATACCACGTGGGAAAAAACAGACTGCCCATGAAGCCATCCGAAATGCTAAGCTATATTGTGTGATACATACATATGCATCACCGCTGCCAGCTCTGCAGTGATAACGATGCTTGCACATGGCCATAAAAATCAAATCCAAAGTTAGCTCATTATCAGACTACAGTATAAGATATAAGGGCAACCTACTGATAAATCTTTTTGAGCATCCTCTCGCTGCCCGCCACGCTCTCACTCCTTTCACTTTCTCCCGCCAGGCTCTCATCATCATCATAATCATCATCCTCAAGCGGCTCAAACCAGTCAACAGGAGGCTCACCGCCAGGAGCCTTAGCATCATCTTTTACTTCTCCCGGAGGTTCCTTTACAGGATCTGAGCTGGGGGTTTCCTTTGTTGCCACGGGTGCCACAAGTGCCAGAGGCCCCTTTGCTGGTGCCACAAGCGCCAGAGGCTTCTGTGCTGGTGCCACAAGTGCCAGAGGCTCCTTTGCTGGTGCCAACAGCGCCAGAGGCTTCTGTGCTGGTGCCACAAGTGCCAGAGGCTCCTTTGCTGGTGCCAACAGCGCCAGAGGCTCCTTTGCTGGTGCCAACAGCGCCAGAGGCTCCTTTGCTGGTGCCACAAGCACCAGAGGCTTCTGTGCCGGTGCCACACGTGCCAGAGGCTCCTGTGCTGGTGCCGGTGCTGGTGGTGCCTCAGAGGTTTTTTCTGGTTCACTGCTGTTCTTCTCTGTGGTTTGTCCCTCTGTGGTTTGTCCCACATCCGTTTTCACAGGCTCTCTGTCAGGGACCATGTCAGGGACCGGGGTCTCAACTGGTTCCTCATTCATTGTTGCACCCCTTTAGGATACAAACTGTTCAAATTGTTTTCCCTGAAGACAAATCAGATATCCTCTACAGTCGATCTCGCATCCCCATTTAAAGTGGTGTATTTTTCACATTGTCCGTGGATGGAGCCACTTGACCTTGGACCACTGATGTTTTGGGCAGCAGGCAGGTGAACCGCCAGGATGGTTGATGGTTGACAGCTGCTCAGAAACCTGGAAAAAGATGATGCTGTTTAGAAAGTTTGAACATGTGCAGTAACGTCACAGTATGTAACGTCAACCTAGCTTGTTTGTACTTTTTTTCTATTGAGAAATTGACATTACAATATGGCATCGTACAGAACAGTCCACAACTACAAGGGAACAGACAAGCCTGGAAATTGGCATAGAGTGCATAAGAGTGTGGATGAAGAGATAGAAGAAAGAAAAGAAAAAAAAGTAAGTGAATGTGGGAATAGTGCTAATAGTGCTATAGGGGTTCTCTGTGAGGTTAAGGTCCTCAACTAACATTGGAAGCTTCATTCTTTCTTTTCATATGTTTCAGAGATGAAAAGTAAAGACACAGCTCCTTATGAAAAACATAGAAATTTGGTCTTGATTTCAGGAATCTATTTTTATGTATAAAAAACTTTCCAAGAATGATTATAAGATAAGATAAAGATGAACCTTTATTAATCCCCGGAGGGAAATTCAGGTGTCAAAGCAGCAACATGAGCAAACAGAGTGAATCACAGGAGAGGTAAAGATATACAAAAATTATAAAGACAATAATAGAGATATAAAAGATACAGAGTGAATGGGTGAACATTGTGTGTACAATCCGTCAATAAATAAATGTAGAATGTGCAATAAAAATAAATAACTAAATGTAATATGTACATATGTGCAGTCAGCAATAAAGTGGTAAATAGGATGTAAAGTGAGTGTAAAGTGCGCCAGATAGTGCATGTTAAAAGGTAGATAGTGCATGTTTAAATGTCTTAAAAGTCCTAATAGTTGTCATATGGGGGTCAGCCTTGGTTGTGGAGCCTGATGGCTACCAGCATGAAGGACTGACCCAGGCGCTTTGTGTTGTGCCGAGGAGGGACAATGATGGAATTGATTTGCCAGGTAATGTAACGAGATCTTTCACAATTGTACCAAATATAACATTTTCCTTTGTTAGATTAGAAAAAAAATACAAATTTAATGGACAACCAATAAAACAAATCCTCCCAGAAAGCATTAGCAAAAATACATTCATAAAATAAATGTTCTGTAGTTGCAATGTGTTCATCACAGAACAAGCAGTTATTGTGATCTAAACCAAAACGGGTTCTTAAGAATTCAGCAGAGGAGTATATTATATATATATATATATATATTTCATTGAGAACCTTAAAGTGAACCTCCTTCGCTTCTAACACAACGAGCTGCTCAAAACATCTGTTTACTCGATGACAGCCGACTCAACGAGCAGACATTCACAATATGTCAAAGTATATACAACACACTAACTACAGAGACAGATTGTAACATATATCCCAATATAGTAGACGATATCTTTCATAAAGTAACATTATATGTCTTAATGTTAGCTACGGTTGTAACGGTTGTGAATATTACCCAGCATACCCAAAGACAGCGACACAAGCCAACATCACCTGATAAAACAAACAGTTACTGCTCTGTTCTCTCAAATTAATGCATATTCTTAATAATAAGTAGTTTAGCAACAATACCACATAAATACTTGGCAGCTGCAGTAACGTTAGAAACAATGAAAGTGAAAGCGGGAGTAACGTTTTAACGGTTAGCCACCGCTAGCATGCTACTAGCTAACAGCGTTCCACTTCATGGTTCCTGTTATTGACATTAAATGTTCCTCTTGAGTTAAAGAGACAGTTTAGAAATGTTCGCGGTTAAGATGATGAATAAACACACACACCTTTAAGGTAATATTCCTCTAGATGCTCGGCACTCTGATCACCACCGGGAACCACTTTAGAGCTGCTAACGAGGCTAACAGGCTACCGAGCATCTGAGCGCTACCGGAAACAGTTGTAGAGCCGAAGAAGGTGAAACGAGACAAGATGCAAATCCGTGTCGCTCCATGATGGATGGAAGCTGTGACCCTAAACTCAGGGGTCAGCAACCTTTACTATCAAAAGAGACATTTTAGGCAAAATTAAAATAAAAAAAATCTGTCTGGAGCCGCAAAACATTTGAGCATTGTGATGAAGGTAACGCAGTTTATAGTCTAAGTATATAGTATATAAGTCTAATGCAGTGAGGGACAAAGTGCTATGGAGTATTAGGGCCACATTGAGGGAAAAAACATCTGAGATTTACAGAATAAAGTCATAATATTAAGAGAAAAAAAGAAATAATATTACGAGAAAAAAAGTCATAATATTAAGAGAAAAAAAGTCTTAATATTAAGAGAATAAAGTCATAATTTAACGAGAATTTTTTTTTAATATTACGAGAATAAAGTCATAACTTAACGAGAATTTTTTTTTTAATATTACGAGAATAAAGTCATAACTTAACGAGAATAAAAAGTCGTAATATTACGAGAATAAAGTCATAACTTTGCGAGAAAAAAAGAAAATAGCATGTAAAATTACTATTTTATAATATTATGACTTTATTCTCGAAATCTCAGATTTATTTATTTTTCCTCAATGTGGCCCTAATACTTCGTCGTACCATAGACCTACAACAATGATTAATAAAAATGAAAATGAAAACAAAAAACAGTTATTCATTTCCATTTTTAAAAATCCAAAGGGAGCCACTGGAGAGGAGCTAAAGAGCCTCATGTGTCTCCGGAGACGCAGGTTGCAGACCCCTGGCCTAACCCAACAGAGACGACCACGGACACCTCACAGCTCTACTGACAACAGTAAAAACAATTCTTTCCACTAACAAGTACAGTTACTCAATTGTTTTTCAATTTATTTATTTTTATACTTTATTTTTTCCCTTTTTTCAAGGTTGTTTTTTTATATATGCAATTTACAGTTCGTAATTACAATAGTTTATAAACCAATTTTTAAGTAGATGAGCTTAGAGACAAACTCATTAAGTACACTAGAGAAAACAACTTCAACATTCAAAATTGAAATAAAATTAGGAAAAGAAATAATAATAATAATAATAATGATAAAAAAAATAAAAAATAAAAAAAAAACATAAAAAAACCCCAATAATAATACAAAAATACGAGAATAATTATAAATTAAATCAAGAAATAAGTTCATAGAAAATAAAAAGGTGGGGAGGGGAGGGGATCGTACATATACAGTAATATCATTTACATGGGCACACACATGCATCCTCCTTAACGTCAGGTCACCTCCAAGCATATGTATATGTGCATGCGTGTTAACCCATGTAACTATATTTTTCCTTCTGTTAGACTCCATCTCTTCTCAAAAACATCCTCCATATTCCTTCTTTTATGAGTTCCCTTTTCCACAACTTTTACTTCTTGACTTACACTTTTCCATTTTATAAATAAATCTGGGGGTTTAGTTTTTTTCCACCCTTTTGTTATTATTTGCTTCAGTGCTGTGATTCTGAGTATTCTAAATAAGTAACGTTCATCTTTACCGAGACCAATTGGAAGTTTCCCGAGTATATGCTCTGTTTTTCAATTTAAGTGACTTAACCTCCCATAATGTATTAAATAAACTCAGTTTCATGTGTCCCGGAAGTGGGAAATGCATTACAATAATCACTGAGATGTAACCGTGAACAACAGCCAGGCCTTTTTTTATCTATATCAGAATCAGAATCGTGTTTATTGCCAGGTGTAAGAGGTATACACTTGCTTTGGTTTTGTTGGTGCAAATAAGCAGTATAATAACAAAAGAATAGATACATATATATATATAAAAATATCAGCTAGCCTAGCAACATAGTATTTCCATTATACATGACTCAATAAGGAATTTTGCTTACTCAGTTCAGACATTCACATTCTGTAATGAGAGAAAAGTAGAACAACGAATAAGCAGATTGCATACGAAAGGACGACCCGTCCAATCATCAGGCGGAAGGGAATGATTCATCTCATCCCGCCTTCATCCTCTTTAATCGCACGCTTCGTTTATTTGTCATTTAACGGTGCTGCCTTCAGGGGTCATTAGAAAGAGGTGTGCTCGCTGTAAACCGCTGGGAGCGTTTGTGTTCGTCTGTGGTAGATAATCCTGGGGATGTCTTGACAGTGGGGAGTTGTCAATGTGTGACTCTACAGGACGCAAAGCTTGGAAACCATCATCTACCTTTGAAATGAATTTGTAATAGCATATATTTTGTCCCTTTATTCAAACAATATACTACTTTCAGAATCAAATTAAGCAGCTTTTGGTCTGAGAAGCAGGAATTTAGGAGGCGTACATGAAGGCAACAGTGCTTGTTAAAATGAAAAAGTTAACTTTTTATTAAAAACAGGTTGACATACAATAACAGTTTGCTGTTGAAAAAGTTGTGCAACACTACAAACTAACCACTGTGTAAATAGTGTAAATCAAATAATTTACTGCTATTAATGTAATAAACAAATAAGATATAACAGAGGATTGCTTTTGTGTGTTTTTGTACAATGCAAACTTTTCGAGGTGGAAGGTGCAATGCTAGATCAAGTGTAATATTTTACATATAATCAATATATTTACCTGTATGCATTCATTTTAATCAAGGAAAACATATTACTTATGATCATAAAGTAAGTATACCAATGCACCAGAACTAAGGGTGACGCGGATGCTTCGAAGCTTCAACCATTGCCATGGTATTCAACCTCCAAATCACTATTTGAATGCTTTACTTTTTATATACAAGTATGTTTTAATATATATATCCCAAAATAGCCCATGAAATAAGGAATAACCCCACATTATTATTCATATTTAACATGAATTATTATTAGTTATTCTCAGATGGATATTGACGTTTGTTGTGTGTAGAGGTGCCGCAGTGAAACCGGGGAGATGGAGTCAGACAGACAAAAGAACGTGCTGCTCCGCGAAGCTACGAATACCTTCGAATATTTCTCACCGAAGCTTCGAAGCCCAAAAAATTGTGTTCGGGACAGCCCTAACCAGAGGGGGGGAAATTGTCACACGATCCTGTCTCTGAATCATACCAATCAGAGAGCTCTGCGTCTGATTATTGACCAATCGGGAACATCTCATCCTTTTAGGAGGAGCGTAGTACGAGAGGTTTTAAAGATGATGGTGGGAGAAATATTGTCCTACATTTTGAATCCAGATCTGTGTTGTACTGCAAGTTTTGTTCTTCTGTATTTCAGTTCGGTTCCTACGAACCAACTGGTGGTTATTTAGTAAAGGAAATAGTCTACCCTGCTATATCCATGTTACTTCAGTTATTTATGCATTCTTTCTCAGCCTTTTTTCCCTGACATCCACTCACACACCGTTTTTACCAGTTTAAAGCACACATTCTTGGTTTAGTTGCATTTCAAGCCAAGTTGTAATAGTCATAATAATCAAAGCGTCCTGTGTACATCGTGTGTAGAAAGGCCAATAGACAAAAATGGAACAAATAACAACACACACCTAACCCGAAGCAAGTTGAAGGTGTTTATTCAGGGCAATCATACCAAAAACGGCTGTTTTCAATCAGCAGCAGTTCATCTACCACAGTCAGGAAAAAATATATATCCATTTACCTCTTACATTAATTATCATACAAAGATTCTAAAATAATTATCTAGTTATAAAATCAGTTTTCATCCAAATGGGTAGTTATCGTTTAAATCGTTAACACTCAGATCTCACGTTGCGTACGGTGATCCACAGATCAGAGAACGGGCACGGACCAGGTCGACTACCTGTCCTTGTTGCTACGGAGATCGGTCGTCACAGGGTCGTGCTGGATAGTTTGGTGCAACATCAGAGCGAGCAGACCGGCTCTGTTGGTCATAGCAGTCCTGACGTTACGCTCCTGTTCAAAGAGCTCGTCCAACTTGTACCACTGTGGTTGAGAAAAAAAAAAGGTTACAGCTGAAGAATTATATTTATCATGAGATAATTATCACTTCCCTCATTGTGGGTCGAGAGGCAAGAGGCATTTAGGAGATATCAACAGAAACTCTTCCTATATCTGATGTGAGACTTTCTTTGATGATGATTCCAATTGAAAGGATGCAGAATTTCTAATAAATATCACAAGTTTTGTCTGTTGAAACCATAGACTATATAAAGATGGACGACATGACACCTCCCCAAAAGTGAAGCCAAAACATCTCAATCGCCCCCTGGTGGCTGGCTGCAGTATAAGCCATAAATCCCGCCCCCTCCATGTTAGTGGATGAGACATGGGGCAAAATAAAAAGTCAAAGTACACGTCAAATACATTTTTCCTAAAAATGGGAAAGTGTTAATTTTTCTGATAAGTTTGTTTTTAATTAGTTATTTGATGCTATAAAAAGGGGGTGAGACGTCATGATTGACAGCTGCTCTGAGGGAAGTAGTCACGGAGCCGGAGGCTTGGGAACTGTACGAGAGATGAAACTTTAACTTTCCATAACTGTCACGAGTCTGTGTAATAGAATGTGTCAATTTGATCATAAATGTAGTTATAGAGATATTATGGTGAGTTGTTGTGTCTTTCTAGCTAGTCTACTGTGGTACTAACGTAGCAATTAGGTGGTTCATGCTAACAAGCTGCGGCTCCATCTTTATATACAGTCTATGGTTGAAACCGACCCAACAGTCATGATGTTTGACTTACCACCCTGACTCGCTCCAGGTCCACCTCTGCTCTCCTGAGCTTCTCCCAGTTGTAATGTTTGTTGCATTTCCTTTTAGAGACCCTGCAGTAGTCTCCAGTCAGCTCAAACACATTCTTCACCAGAGGACACCCACACACCTCGTCCACTGGGATCTAGTGACCAAAACAGAAGAGAAACAAATAAAAATAATCTCCACACAAACACTACTTCATGTTTAGCAGGTTATTACTATCAATATTTCAAGTTTTAGACTAAGTGAGCAGTTTTTAGTGAATCATAAAAGTGTCTGATGTGTTTCCACTGACCTTAGGATCTCTGGAATGTTCTGGACACAAAACCTGAAGCCTCTTACAATACGTTTTGCTTTGGGGATTGTACACATCACAGAAGAGTCTGGTTGCTCTGTTGAAAAAAAAAAGAATGTTAGTAAAGCAACTGAAGTAGGGAAAGTTGCTGTACATTTTGAGAAGATTTCTTTTTCTTACCCTTCTATCCTTGTAGGGTACATGGAACCAAAGGAAGTCTGACTCTCATACTGTCAACAAAATAATTAGGGAAAGAAACATTACAAGTAGCCCATATGCTTTGGTTTGCGTTTATATTTGATGCTTAGAGGCAGAAAACAGGAATTCAAAATCTACTCACCTTTGCGTAACATCTCTCCATATGTCTCAGCGCCACTTTTGGATTGATGGGATGACTGCAAGACACACAGAAGATCTGCAGGTCTGTGTCTTCGCTCTCACCTTCATTCACCTGCAAGCAGAGCCAAAGCGTTTTATCAAAAAAGCTTTTTCAGCAGCCTCAAATGAACAAAAGACTGCCTGAGATTACAGTTTCAAAGCTGGCCCTGATTTTGACAAGACCCACATGGACAACATCACGAAAAAGCAGTTACAACAGGACAAGCTAAATGAAGAAGCATGCAGGCTGCTGTCAGCTCACCTCCTCGTCCTGCAGAACCGCCTGCTGTTTGGCCTTGGCGATGATGCCTTCCAGTTCGTGGAAGCGTCGCTCCATCTCCGTGAGGCGCAGCCGGGCGTTCTGCTGTTCCCGACGGATGCGCTCCAGCTGCTTCTTACCGTGCTCCTCGGCAATGCAGGGGCTCTGCTGCCACTGCTGGATACGCTGAGGGAGGATCTCGTAGATCCGGCTGTGGAACAAAATGCACACAGGTTAATGCATTTAAACACTTTCCATGGGACACTACACTGAGGATAATGATGAGAAAGACAGAGGAAAAGCAGAAGAATAAACTGTAATACTTAAGCTTTGTTTATACTCGTGCGAGGCACTGAGGCGCGGGCCTCCACAGATGGCGCATTTTTTGTTGCAGTATTCTCCGAAATAATGCCAAACACCTCAATTTCATTCGGCTGGCAAAATATTTACTCACATGTAGATTTTTAAGATCTGCTGCTTTTAAAGCACTTAAAATGAAGCGGCTGTCTCTCTAATTCATTATTTTACTTCATAATTTACGTTATTTGCTTTTATCTTATTGTTGCAGTTATGTCTGAATGGCAGACGCACGCACAGCGGGCGCCTAGTTACAAAAAAATTCAGAGGTACAAGAACAAACGCTGCAACAACTTGCTTTACGCACAATACATGATGATGTCATTCTTGTCATCCTTGGTAGTGTTGCGCTGGCAACACTATGACGAGCATAAACCCAGCTTTAGTGACATATCTAAACAAATGGTTCAGGTTCAGAAGTTTCCAACAAAAGCTAATGTAACACTAGTAAATCAGATCATTTTACCAGTATTTAATTCTTCTAGCACTAGGTGGAGCAATAGTACTATCATTTGAATACAAAGGGGGGATATAGAAGCAAACGTTTTTTGACCATGCCGTTTATGGTTTATGTAAACAAAGGTGGTTCCAGTTATTGAAAAAATAGGAAAAAACCTCCAATGAGCAGCAAATAAATTAAACTTCTATTTGAATTCATAGATGTTGGCTTTGTTTGTTCTAAGCAGGCGTCCCGAATACAATATCTAACCTAATAGAATCACATTAATGTATGAAAGGTGAAAGTAAGAGTTCTTACTTGGCAGCTAACTTCATGCCACAGTCCTCGGAGCAGTATTTGGAGTTGGGTCTCGCTGCGCCCACACAGCTCGGCCCCAGACACTGACGCTGTCCGGTGTTGTCCCGGAGCTCGCCCTTCTCACTGCATCTGGTTTTGTCTTTGTGCTTCTGCTTCTGTTTGTGGCGCCTTGACTCCTTCTGAATAGTTAAAATAGAAGACTAGGTAGTAGAGCGGATGTTACTATATGTGTTATTACCATTTGCCATGTTAAAACCAGGCAGCACTTCAGATAAAAATGGTGATTTCTTCGAGGAAACTTACTTTCTTGTCAAACTTCTTTTCACGTCTCTTGACGTGCTTCACCTTCACAGCTTTCTTACGCATGACGGGACTGAAAGGCGGCTCATCACTTTCATCACTATTCCATGCCTGGGTGACAAGATAGCAAAAGAAAAGACTCAATATACAGTTCCTGATTTAGCTGCTGATTGAGTGCATCTTAAATGAGCAGGTTTATATGCAACAAGAAGGTGTCAAATGTTCTGCTACCATGTTGCTGTTAAGCCCCGCAGCCTTGTACTGCCGGTAGAGATCCGCCTCGCTGTCGTAGTCCTCGGAGTATCGTCTCCGTCTGTGGTAGGAATTGTCGCTCCTTTCCTGCAAGGCCATTTCCTCTTCCTTCACACGCAGCATTTTCTGTACAAAACAACAAGCAACAGGTTGCACATTTCCAAAGCTGTCACAAGTGAGTGCACAAATACATCAGCTATTTGCTTCAAGAAATGAAATTCCTTCATTTAAAAACAATACCTTTTTTGAACTGGCACCTTGCAAGTAACCTGACCTAGCAGATGGTTTGTTACACAGAATCACCTGAAAAGCCATCATTAGAAATTGTTTGTAAAAGGTCAGGCACTTTCAAATAATACTTGGCAGGTGATTGGATGAACCATCTGTCAATCAAACTAAAAGCCAGTCGGGAGAAGAGCGAAAACATCTTTTCCATTGAGAAAAGCCTTCAGTGCCGTTCTTTGCTCTTCTTTCAATGAAAAAAAAAATTATACATTATTATTACTAAAGTAAAGTAACATTCTAGTAAAGGATCGTTGTAGGAGCTTACATGTATTGTCAAGTTAAATCTACAATTTTCAAGACCTTTCAATGACAAAAAGAAGTGTTACAGTGCAGAAATGTCAAATATTCTTCTAAACTTCGGTGGCCTAATCATATTTGAAAACAAAATATAGATGAAGTGACTTACCCTGGCTCGAACCTCACATTGCCTGAACCTGCACTTCTGTCTGATTTTGTTGGGGCCTCCGAACTTCTTCATGTCCTTGCAGAAGTCACACAGGGCACAGTCTTCAGTCCTCCTGCAGGGCTCACATTCCCCACACATTCGAACTGAACGCTTCACCTGAGGGGAATCAAACAATGGACGATAAGAGTCTTTGCATCCAAAGAAATGTGCATTGTTTTACATCCTACATATTCACCTAATGCTTGACAGTGGGTAGGCGTCGCTGTGACACAAAGCAATATGTGTTCACTTTAAAATGAGGTTATGAGTTGAAAACTTCTGCGCAACTATAAAATTGAGGAGGACGAAAGACTCAAATTGTTAGCTGACCAATATGTAAAACAAAAGTGACATTATTCCATAAAAACTCACTACAAGTAGCTTCTGCATCACTACTCCATACAACACAAGGCTTGTAAATGACTGTAAATCAGGTATATTTTTAGTAAACCTCACTGTTTTTATTCATATGCAATTCTCGTTTCCCTCTTTGCCTCTTGTGAAAAATTGTTGCTTCAAAAACCTAACTGGCTGAATTATGTAAACGTGTTCCTATATAAACAAATAAATGAATACTAATGCTAATAGTAATGGATGTAATTGTTCTTTGTGTCAGTAAGGAATGGCTACATGTTAGACTTTTAATTTGGAAGATCCAATTATCTAATTTCTGTAAGTACTTTATTGATGCTCTTCCGATATTTCAGTCAAACTTAAATATTTAGGTCAACTTACTTTAGATCCACGCCGCCTTTCACTCTTATAGTCAGGAGTACTCGGGGTACTGTACTGTCTGTCAGATCCTCTGTCTTGCTCAACATCCTTCTCTCTGGTTTTCTTCGATCTATACTTTATTTCCAGTGAGGAGTTTTTATCTGGTGACAGGGAGAACAATGCAACAACGTCGTGTTTATTTTGGTTATTTGTGATGTATTTAATGTTAAGCACGGCACTCTCAAATGCTGTGATAAGATGTGGCAAGATGATTTTTTTTTTTTATCACCTCTGCATTTCGTGCAATACCATTCCCGGATTGCCTTCGCCATCTTCTCTGTGATGTTAATGCAGTGGCCATGGAACCACTCATTACAGTTATCACAGCCACTGTCAACGAGAGAAGCAAATGTAAGAAAATTATGTATGAGCATCGTTGCATCCATGCGAAGTGACGATTGAAACAGTTGCATCGGTTTTGTGAAGGGAACTTACATCATGAAGCAGTTGATGTCTGGTTTCCGGCAGATACAGTACAGCGGTGCGTTCTCCCCCTCCATACTGCTGGTCTCAGGCCCTGGTGCGTGGTCGACGTCAGACATTTCGCTGTCCTGAAACAACAAGAACAAACCACAACTGGTGGAGTTATACTAAACACCACTGATTAGTTTTTATCGCAGTTTCACCAACTTATACAATCATCATCACATTATTTCCTACTGTATTTTCATTTTACAGCTGTCTTTGTTTTTACACAAAATTTCACAACTTAAAACAAGGGGGAGACCTAAAACACAAAAACACAAAACAAGACTTCATCTTAAACTATAATTTCAATTGAATTCAGAGAAAAAAAGGAGGACACATACTTAAACAATCCAAAGAATTAAAATGAAATGGAAGTAACATAAATAAATTTAAATACAAATAAATGTGGTGAAGGGTCAGAGGTCAGGGAGGGGAAGTGTTTGTGTTGTATGGGTGTGTGTATGTGCTTAGAGAGATGACATGGGTCAGGAAGACAGAGATACAAGTATGATCCAGGATATATATAAATATGCAGGTTCCTGATCACTGTATTAGTATTTATGTGTGTTTTCAATAATAAAACAATATTTTTTGTTTCCAAAAAAAAGCAAAGCATAGCATTTCACTTTGAAGAGTAGCTCTGCTGTAATACAGTCTCTGTAGGAACAACCCATAGTTGACAGTAACTGTTTGTGTTCCTACTTTGGTCACATTAGAAAATAAAAACAAGCTAAAAATAAAAGCTAGGATAGAATATAACACAGAAGAGTGAAAGCTCTAGTGCAGTACAAGATCATTATCTGGTTTAATAAAAGGCAGCAGCAGCAAACAGGAAAGCTTTAAGCTTTGATTATAAAGAGCTCAGAGTTGGAGTTGGTCCTGCAGGTTTCTGGGAGCTTGTTCCAGATATCTGGTGAATAAAAACTGAACCCTGCTTCTTCTGCAAATCAGCTAGCTAGCTTGTCAGTTAGCATCAGCTAGCTAGCTAGCTTGTCAGTTAGCATCAGCTAGCTAGCTAGCTAGCTAGCTTGTCAGTTAGCATCAGCTAGCTAGCTAGCTTGTCAGTTAGCAGCTAAAGATACAGTTAACATTTATCAACTACCATACTTTGCTATACCACATAAACACTAAGTCGTCAACACAAACATCATAATGTACCTATCTAACACGGTAATGTTATTATTCTTCATTAACAGGACGTTTATATTTAACCGTTAGCTAGCTAGCTGGAGTTGGATCACAACATGCTCCTGGAGAATGTAAACTAACGGCCGTTTAACGTTATTAATCATCGAATTAAATCAACTAACTTTGAAAAATCGTCTTCTTTGTAATCTCATACTTACCATGATGTGAGATCTGTAACGTTTCACTCTTTGGTCGCTCTACAAAATACACTAGAAACGCGACAAATACAACAGAGAGCCTGTTAGCTCGACAGCTAACGTTCGTTTTTATACGGACATCAACATCGGCTCAACTCGGCTGGACTCGGCTCAACTCGGCTGGACTCGGCTCAACTCGGCTGGACTCGGCTCAACTCGGCTGGACTCGGCACTACTCGGCTGGACTCGGTACTACTCGGCTGGACTCGGTACTACTGGTAAAATACATCCCTGGTCTGTGATTGGTCAAGTGTTCTTCTTCTCTGGTGGCAAATTAACATCCAGTGGTGCACTATCACCTCCTGTTGGATTTGTTACAAATTGCGTTTCTTAAAGGAGGAAAATACATCAATCAGTGTTACTATTATTTATTGTCTATTGTCTCATGCAGAGCAATATGTATAATATAATATCATATGATATCATATGATATCATATTATATGATGTTGCATTCTCCCTCCCCCGTTACTTCACAACAAGTCATTGCCAGGCACTGACCGTCAATCTCAGCTACACAAAGCTACACTTCTGCCATTTTGGACTGAAAGCGACTATCAGACGCCAGTTAAAAAGTCAGCCTAAAAAATGCCATACAAAAATAAAATAAAATGATTTCTATTTTATTGTTATATTCTACCGAAATGGCCTGTGTTGAACAATAAAATCATATAAGCGTTTTCAGTCCGAAATGGCGGCAGCCAGCTTTGTCTCTTTGCTTTTATACGCTTGCTGACGACCCAGAGATACCACGTGATGTTTTACTATTGGCTCACAAGCCTTGTTAGAAGTGGGAATCGAATGTCAGATATATTCCACCGCGATAAGCAAAACATTAATTTTGGACCCGCCAAAATTAAAAAAATGATTAATCCACAATCATAATAATTTTTCAGGAAAAAACTATATTTTTATTCGGCACCTTTCTAAAGGCTCTGTAGATGTATTATTTAAAAAAAAAATATTTGTCTACATAAAAATGTAGTAATCAATAAGACCTTTAATGCTTACATTAGATGCTACTATTACCTATGCCTACTTACCAGACACACACGCACACACACACACACACACACACACACACACACAGAGAGAGAGAGAGAGAGAGAGAGGCTATGATAGAGCCGGTGTGATGCAGTTAAACCTCCACTGCTGACAGCTGACACTGAGGGATGTATCTGTGATATTAACGCTGCATCCTGGATCGCCTACTTCTAAAATATGTCATGAAAAGTGAGTACAATATATTTCTTACAAAATTATTATCATACAGAGAGCAATAATGAGAAATAAACACATGAGACTTTGTGGATTCCTGCACATGACAGTAATGAATCACATAAAATGTATCTTCAGTGTATTTAGAAGCACAGTTCAAGATTTAATGACTGTCGCTTTGATGCCATTCATCAGAATGTAAATAATATTCATTTGACTCATTCAATTTGACACAATACTACATTAAACTCTATTTACATCCTTTATATCCCCTATAACTGATTATACCTCAAATATATTTTTTTAACTATACAAGTAGTTTATAAAATACTTTAGATAGGCAGAATACAGTTGTTTTCCTCTGTTTTATCTGCAATTAAAACTGTCAAAATGTCATACAAGGTAAGTATTACTTGAAGACATGAATTATTAATGAAAGCAAAATCAAGATCTCACATTCTCATATAGCTGTCAGGATACCCCTGTGCTGCCTTTCATCTACATTATAAATGTTTCCAAAAGGGTGATTAATAATAGATTAACTTCTCTGCTATTTCCAAGATGTCCACTCATCACTAACGGCTACAAAAACCTCAGCTATAAATCTGACTCTGGCTCTGTGGTCTCTTCAGAGAACCATGAGGTTCAGTTCTACATTCAATATATTATAATTAAGTACATTATTACAGTTTAAGAAGAGAAAAGATGTCAAATTAAAGCATTACACATGATCTGTGAGTGAATTTAAATTATAGTTCTTAATTTACCGTTGTACCTGTAAATCAATCACCATCTGTTTTTCAATAAAACAAAAAGATAGTTTTTAGTTAGAGAAATTACATTTTATAATTTTCTCAGTTCACTATTCTAGTACTTCTTGTCCTGGTTGCAGTGGTGGAATGTAACTAAGTACATTTACTCAAGTACTGCAACTTTCAGGGACTTGTACTTTATTTGAGTATTTTCATTTTATACTACTTTATTCTTCTGCTCCACCACATCTCAGAGGTAAATATTCTACTTTTAACTCCACTATTTGGCAGCTTTAGTTCCAAGTTACTTAAAAAAATAATCATCAAACTATGATGTATTATTGTAGATTGAGCTACATAGCCGTATATAAAGTAATTAAAATGAGCTCCACCTTTACCAGCTGCAACATTAAAGTGATGAACATATTAATACATCAATAATTATAATCCAATAATATAATATAATATATAATATTCTGAAATGGGTGAATGCAGGACTTTTACTTGTAACTGAGTATTTTTCACTGTAGTATTGCTACTTTTACTGATGCAAAAGATCTGAGTACTTCTTCCACCTCTGCCTGGTTGGTTGTCTTTCATTTTCTCAAGAACTTGAAGCAGGTGAAATATTTATTTTTGGATGCCACGATGGATGCCAAACTGGATTCTACAGATGTGAATGAAAAGATGGATGACGGAAGTGACAGCAAACCAAAGATCAACGACTCACTAACCACTGCTTCAAAGTTGCCCATCATACCTGACAACTCTATCGCAGGTCCAACAGGTATGTTTACAGAGAACAGGGTTTACCGTAATGAATTCACTGATAAATTGCAGTTGCTTAGAAAAGTTGAACTTTCTTTTCTTACAGTATCTTTGACCGAAGTTGCCAGTCTTTCCGAGCAGATCTCAACCGAGGACACTGAATTATCTTCAGCTGACATCTCTGTGAATGTATTCCCAAAAGTAATAGGTACCTTTAATCTATATATGAATTCAATATTAATAGCTAGTTCCTCTAAAAGCATTTTTTAATGATTTGTTTGTTCATTTTTATGTCTGGTGCAGACACCAATTTACATAAAACCCCAAAAGGTGGAGTGACCAGAACAGTATCCATCTGCAGCCCGTCCTCTGTGGAGCAGCCGAAGCCTCTATGTGCCCTGCTGCCGTCCTCTATGGAGGCCTGCACCGTCTATGAAGTGAGTCAGTCATTCACATCCATCAGCAAGAGTCGAGAAAGCCTCAAAACCACTACAGTCCACACTGAGCCAGCTGGTGACGGTAAGGACACAAAACTGTTGTTTATTCCTTCTTTATCTTTAAATGCTTTTTCCTTGAATTGAAGCGTTCCTCGTTTCCTTCCCCGAGACCTCTGTGCTGCGATCCTTATGGCCTGCCTCTTCTGTCACCCACTGGACTGCTTACTGGCCATGATGAGAGGGTGTAACGAGTGTGTTTGGTGGCTGTGCTCGTCGCTGTGCTCATCGCTGTGCGGCTGCGAGCCCGCGGCCACCCTGCAGCCTCTCCTGGACGTCACCCACCGCTGTGACCTCTGCGGGTGTCTGGGCGTTCAACGCTTCCTGTGCGAGTGTTCCGCCTGCGACATCTGCCTTCAGGCCACAGAGTGCCTGGACCTCGCCATGGAGATCTCTCAGATGCTTTACCACTAATATGGGCTGCGAGTAAAATAACCACATCCAGACACGAGCCAATGGGAATCATTTATTTGTTAAAATCTTCCGAAAGCCAACTTGTAGGGACAAGACACAGATGCTACCTGTTTATGGTCAACAGTCAATGTTAGCAATCAAATATATGTCAGGGTAAGACGTGGTTAATATTGTGGAGAGTATGAGTGGAAAAAGCTGACCATTGGTACTTAATCTTATCGTCAGGCTATTAAATAGGCCTTATCAGTCGCTATAAGCCCCATAGATGTGGGTCAATACGGGCCTGCTACACCTACTAGTAGGTTTTGTCATATATTCACATGGTAGATCACCGAAAGAAGGTATAAAAGAAGACAACAGCGACCTCTAGTGACCGTAGTAATTATGACAGGAGCAGAAGCGGAAGTCAGGCGCTGTAGTACAGACAGCGTGAAACTCCATAAAGGGTGGAGGACGGGGTCGATGGATGGGACACAAAACGCAAGATTATCACCCAGGAGACTGGAATTCACATCCCGTGTGAAATCAACAATGTGTAGCGGTCTTTTTGTTCGTAGTTATTTTAACTCAAAACACAATGTTTTTCCCCAAACTTAACTACGTTTTTTTTTGCCTAAACCTAAAGAAGTTGTAGTTTTGTTGATTAAACCTAAAGAAGTTGTAGTTTTATTGCCTAAACCTAATAAAGTTGTAGGTTTTTTTGCCTAAACCTAAAGAAGTTGGTAGTTTTATTGCTAAAACTTGTTTTTTCTTTAGCCTAAACATTAATAGGTAGTTTTGTTGCCTAATCCTAAAGAAGTTGGTGGTTTTGTTGTCTAAACCTAAAGAAGTTGTAGTTGTATTGCCTAAACCTAACTGTTTTTTTAGCTTAATTCTAAAGAAGTCTTTTTGTGAGGTTTCATTCAGTTTTACATGTTAGAACGTGCTGCTTTTAAGTATCACTTTCATTTTTACAACGCAGTAGGTGTAATGACCCAAGTCCATGGTGCTTATAGCGACTGATAAACGGCTATTTATTGGCCTTATAACAGTCAAATCGGGTGCAGCAATGCAATTATTAGCACTGAGCTATGGAGTAAAGCTGCTTTTAGCTGAAAAACAAAGTACACAAGTTCTGAGTAACGAGGAGAGGACAACTTAAAATCACTGTAACCATCAAACCACCAAAAAGTAAAGATGTTTTTGGCTTCTGAGTAGTTTAAAATGTATATCAAATAACTTATAGGTTGTGTTGGAGGAAAAAAACAAACAGTGCATCAGTGTTAAAAAAAACTACACTTATGCAGGTACTTTTTCAAACACACATTCATTAACTGTAAATAAGGTCGCGTTAAGCATCTGACAAATTAAATGCCTTTCTAAACTTTGTGGCTATTTTATTGAATAATAATTTGCATTGCAGGTTTTCACACAACAAACAGTTATACCTTATCATTACAGACGTGAGGCTAGTGGTTGGTTTAAAAGAAGGTCAACGCCCTCTGAATTCATACTACAATGAGCAATAATGCATTACTGGATACATCACTTTTGATCGTCAAAAAAAAAAAAAGCCACAATCTTGGTAGAACATGCTAACCAGTAAAATCACTCAGTGACCACCGAGGTTAACAGAGACAAACAGTCACTGACAACACAGATATTAGTCAGGAGAAACTACTTATCAAACTATTATTCAGGTATCAAAAGAACTAATGTAATGAGCTACAGTACTATTGTAAAAAGATAAAATTGTTCTCATACTGTCTTGCATTTCTGACTGAGTGAATATATTCAAAAAATAAAATGCTGATTTGTAATTTGTAGCTACTCTGGAAGAAGTCCTGCTTTGGCTAACTAGCTGCAGCAGCAAGTGATTTTCCATTGCTTTTTTTATTACAAATACATGCAAACTGGGCATTAGCTGTCCACTGTGTGTGATAGTAATAAAAACAGACAAAAAGCTCTCATAAAATGCATAGACTGCCATAAAATAAGGTGCAATACAATTGCTCAAAATAAAATATTCTTATATACAATATGCAGTAAATATTTCACAATGTGCCAATTCACCTTACAAAGATCCCTTCTGCTGCTGCTGGTGAAACAACCCAACATGGATGAGCATGCGACTGCTATTAACAAACCCTGATTCCAGTCAGTTGAAAAAAAAACAAAATACACTGTATGTTGGCATCTCTTAATCAGTTTGTTATGCCAGTGTTGTTGTGAAAAAGAAACCTCACAGCTTTCTTCCCTAAAAATGAGCACATAATAAATTCAAGCAAACTTTATATCCCTCTTAAATCTCTGAAGAAAATCTTAAAAACTATTTAAGAATGTATTCTCTCTTAATGCTAAGTCCATGCCCCTATTATACAATATTTTATTTTTTAATAAGATTGCATTTATAAACCCAGACATGATCATCTGACCAGCTCAAAACTGGAACAATAATAATTCGGTCTGTATGGCAAGAATAAAATAAAGAAGAACGTACTTTCTCCTGTTAGTTTTGATCTTAACGTTAGCTATTGTTGCTCTTCTAAGTTCGATTCTACAGTCCTATAAATAGACTTATTTAAGGATAGACTGCACTTCCTGACATTCTTGTCCCTACAGACAGTCTCTGAGGTCATCACAAGTCCTCGTCCATTTCAAGGCTGCTCCTGCGACTGCTGGTTTTAGAGGCACCTGGTGACAAAGGAGAAAAGAGCGGCATCCTATCTGGAGAAAGTGTGCACCCGTCGTCCATAAGAATGTCTCCCAAGCCCACGTCAGTGTAGAGTGCTGAGGCGGAGACGTCGTCTAGCTCGGCGAAGCTCAGGCTGCCCAGGTCCAGAGGGCTGCTGATAGTGACTCCAGCAGGAGAGTCCGAGGAGGGCGGGGACAGGAAGGAGGCTGGCAGAGGCTGCCCGACGCCCAGACTGAGGAGGTTTTGGGAGGAGACTCCTTCTGCACCGGGAGGCAGAGAGGGGATGCTCTGTGGGACCTGCTGCTGATGGAGCAGAGAGGGATCAGGGCTCAAGCCGTGGAGCCGCGCCTGCATTTCCAGTTCCTGAAAAGAACAGCAGCACATTTTACATTCAGTTGTCCTGGAACGACTGAAAATATTATTACTGTTTATGCATTTTGCACGTCATTTCCCTACAATAAACAATACCTTAAAGTGGCAATAGACAAGTTTTTTGCTTCAACTCATCCTTATGAAGTAAACGTTGATTGCACAATAATAATAATAATGTAGAATAATGACACCATTGACATTTAAACTGGCTCCCTATATGGATGCCTATATAGGATGGTGCTTTTGTTTTCCCTGGTAGCTATCCCCAAAGTTACCAAAGAGTATCAATATAAGTTCTTTGCAGTTACTATTCCCAAATGAGGGATGGTGGAACAACCGAAGTAACTATGGACAACAAAATGCAGTGTGTCCTGAGTTGATGGTAGTTGCAACGCTCTGAGGAAAACGGAAAGCGATCCGGTTGTCTTTTCTACAATAACACCAATTGATAACGCTGAAACTTTGGTGATCCAAAGTGGCAGCGAGGGATTAACCAAGACAATGTCAAGAACTAATGAAAGTAAATTGCACATTCCTTGGACTGAAACATCACCACATTTGGGGCTGATTGTTAAGCTTTACTGTCGTTAGGCCGTGCCACTAGGGCTGCATAATTAATCGAATATTAATCGCAATCACGATTTTGGCTTCCCACAATTAAATGAACATGATCGACTGCGATATTGACGCTTAAAATGTGTGCTCCGCTCACAGAAAGCTCTGCTGCATATCAAATCAAGCGCTCCCTAAACTAACTAGCCAGCCACCAGGGGGGGCGATCGAGATGTTTTGGCTTCACTTTTGGGGAGCTGTTACTGTCATTCCTTCTTATTTTGATGCAAATACTTGTTAATTAGCAGGAATGTAGTGAAAGTGAAAGTGAAAGCAGTGCTCTGCTGATTTAATTTTGGAATTTAATTTTAAAAAGTTAGGGCACAATTGCTTCGAGGAGATTCATTAATAAGGTCTTATTTTGATGCAAAGATTTGTACATTAGCAGGAATGTAGCACAACATGGAAGTGAAAGCAGTGCTCTATTTATTTAAATGTGATAATAATCAGGTCCACAATATTGATTAAAATAATTTTATTTATCTTTTTGGCCGTAATTGTGCAGCCCTACATGCCACTAACACAGATCTTGCATAGTGTACTTTTTCTGGAAAACAAATGTGGTTTTATTATTCTACATTTTTAAGAACAGTTTTCATTGGCTAGCGATCTCCTTTTATTCCTTCTACATTGGCACGCCGCTGCTTTATGGTGCATTATTGTGAACTGTCCATATGTGGGATTGCATGACTATCATACAGCTCCTCTCATTCAATAAGACATGACTAGTTTTTGAGGAAAATTTCAGATCAGTTTACCAACACAAAAGACCTGCAGGTCAAGCTATCAACAGATGAGATGTTAAGTAAAAATGTCCTAAAATAATTTTTACTGCCAAATATTAATTAGGTTCAAAATATGTAAAGTCTGCATGGAGACAGGCTTGCATGCTTCATGCTAACTTTAGCAATAACAACTTAGGAAAAATGAATCTTTGAAACGGAACACAGATTCCCACCACACATTCGCTTTTTTCATCTCTGTAGTCTGCAGAAACGTGTATCAACTAGGCCCGTGGCTTGCATGTAGTCAAGTACGAGAAACAAGCAATGTGGGGATCTACTCATCACTGTGGAGTGCCACTAGTGGTCCAAAACTACCACAACTAGTCAAGCGATGCATAGCTGCTGTATTTCAAGTCTTGGATATGCCGCCCTCTGGCCGACAAATGCTCACCTGGATGCGTATCATTAGACTGTGGTTTGCATGCTCCAGCTTTTTCTGACGCATATCGATATCCTTGGCTCTCTGTTGCTCCTTCTGCAACTTCCTGATGTAGTCTACTGAGGCTTTCAGTATGGTGCCTTTGTTCCAGCGCATTTCGCTGACATCATTGTGATGTCAGTAAACGTATATTGTAGAGGCAGTGAAGAAAAAAAAACACAACAAAAAGAGAAAAAAAAAAGATTTTTACTATACAACAGTTGCAGGGACTCAATTCTTAAAAAACAAATACTATAATTTCGTAATCGAAAATTTACATCCTGAAAAATCAGACTGCACTTACGGTTGTTCATTTGACTTGGGGATTAGAGTACCCAGCTCCTTTATACGGTCATTGATGTTGAATCTCCGCCTCCTCTCAACTGTAGACGAGCAAGAACGACAAGGCAGAGAGGGAAAGAACTTAAGTTTACCTTCAACAATAACTAAGCAGGCATTGTTTGATATACATGGACATGTTACAGTTAAAAAGATCAAACAGGCAACAGAGCATATCACCTGGAGTGGGATATTATGATTTTGAATCAAGGCACTCTATGTCACGTTTCCTGAAATGGGGGGACTAATGAAAACCTCTGGTAAACTCAAAACCCTAGATTATTTCCATGTGCATGCATTAAACCTGTAAAACTCCGACTGACTAAATCCTTAATCACTTAGTAATTTTATATTCAGGACATTCATGTGAATATAAGCACACTTTTCACAACTTCGATACAGCAACAACATGTTACGGCATTCACATTCAACACAGTGCTCAAAATGGTTGAAATAAAGCTGGACTCACTGAGGTTATGGTTGTCTTTCTTCTGCCTTTCTTTCATTATTGCTTTGACATCTGCATCTGAAAGACAAAGTCATAATGTAACATACAACTAAATAACATTAAACTTAAAAAAAAAAAAAAAATCTTCTGAACACTAAAAAAGTCAAGACATGTTTATAAAAGTTAGTTACCAGTAATTTCCCTTTTAACTTTTGGAAGATCAGCAGGACAGGAGTTGCTGACAGTGAAAGTAGTTGCTGCCATTCCAGGGCTATTGTAAATATCCAACAGATTCCCTGGGAGCTACAGGAAAAAGAAAAAGATATATGTTATAAATGTTCACTGATGACCATAAACCTAGAAGCACATATGTAAAAAGTAGGTCTTCCCCATCTCTGCTTAGAAAGTTAAAAACAACAAAATTCATAGATTCAGATAAATTCTACCACATGTTGCACAGAGCAATCACAGGTATAACAACTACATTTTAAAAATACATTTTAATCAACCTATGCTGTTTAAGGATAAAGCACAAAATCCAACCATTTAATATCCCATTCTTGCATATTAAAGCTGGACAACAATACCTACTAGTGCTATTTCAAAAATCACAAAAACATTTACCTCACTGTGCTTCTTTTTCTTTTCTTCCAACAGCATCACCATAATCCTCATTTTTTGTTTTGCGGCAAAAATGTTTGCAAGCTCTTTCTTTCTATCTGACCACTTAGTTGTTAACCTGGCAGCTACAATGTACTATTTTATGAGTACAATCCACTCTGTCTCACTTCTCCCTGTCTTGTATCCTCTGATACCTTTACCCCGCCCAGGCAGCACTTTTGTGACGAATAGTAACTGAGTGCCAAAAGTATATATTGACTCCTACGACTTCAGAATTCCTCACATAAAAGAGACCGTCCATTCACAGAAAAAACACTTTGGGTATGAAAAGTTAGTGGGATAGACCTGAAACCCACAGTGTTATCCTATCACTTTACATTGAAAGAAGAACCAGTGAACTGTAGAGGAAACTGTTAAAAGGAAGTATTCATGGTTAAATAAATACATTGTTCTTCGTACCGTGCTGGGCAACTGAAGACCTGAGTCAATCAACGAAATGATGTCGTCATTAAAACTGGATTCAAGACTAATGATGTCGTCGATCACGTCGTCAATCTAGATAAAGCAGATGAGAGAAAACACAGTCAGTAAAGTCCTCAGGGTTTAATGTGTCAGAGTAATTAACATAGTGTGCTTTGTAATCTAAAACAATCTTTAAGTATGCTCTGTTAAGGCTGAACATTTAAACCAATTTAACTAAAGAGGCCTGATTTCAAAGAGGGGTGTGTGCAAGAGAAGTGCTGGCATGGTTAAACTGTAGGTGCAGTATTTAACATCTTATTGTGACAACAGGCTAACAAGGGTATGATGACATAAGGCATGCATCAGTGCAGTGGGACCTTCGAACACATCACTGCAGAGCAAACAAAAAGTAATTAAGCTACAAAGTGAGCAGAAGGTTAGACATTTAACTTCTTCAAAATTGCACTGTAATTCTGCAGAAAGGCAACTAATTGACAAGGTTGTGCAACCTGCTGTACCAGCAAACCAAACCCACACAAGAGAAGTTAAAATACTGGTATCAAAACAGGAATTTCACATACTTCCTCCTTGTTGGAGCCGATGTTGAGAAGAGCCATAGGACTGTTGGGGGCACTGCTGGCCGTATGAGCAGCTTCAGGGGCAGAACTGGACTGCGGCACAGGGGACAGACCCATGGTCTGTGTAACCGCGTTGTTGCCCAGAGTGGTGGAGAGGTACTGCTTCACCTGCTGCCTCTGGGCCTGCTGGATGTGGTACTTGGTGGGGTTCTCCAAGTGGGTCTGTACCTGAACATTTAAAGAGGTGTTAAGGGTTAAAGCTCTGAGTAGGGCTGCCAAAGTTAATGCGATAATAACGTGTTAACGCAATTTTGTTTTAACACCACTAATTTCTTTAACGGATTAATGTAACTTGCGATTTTTAGGTTGTAGCTTAAAGCTTGAGTGAAGATACTGGTATCAAATCAAACTAGAAAAACCTAAGGAATCCATCGGTACCAACCATGTCATACTAGCTTGTCGCGAAGGAGGCTAAATAACGCTCCAAACTTACGCTAAATTTTGGTGAGGAAAAACTGGCAGGGCCATTTTCAAAGGGGTCCCTTGACCTCTGACCTCAAGATATGTGAATGACAATGGGTTCTATGGGTACCCACAAGTCTCCCCTTTACAGACATGCCCACTTTATGATAATCACATGCAGTTTTGGGCAAGTCATAGTCAAGTCAGCTATGATTTGAGCATATTTCTTATGCTAAATGCAGTACCTGTGAGGGTTTGTGGACAATATTTCATTGTTTTTGGTTGTTAATTGATTTCCAATAATAAATATATACATACGTTTGCATTAAGCAGCATATTTGCTCACTCCCATGTTGATAAAAGTATTAAATACTTGACAAATCTCCCTTTAAGGTACATTTTGAACTGATAAATACGTGCAATTCATTTGCAATTGATAGTGATTAAATATTTCGATAAAATGACAGCCCTAGTTCTGAGATATGCAGACTTCACTAAATAAAGAACACAATTAATGAGCAAACAAACAGGACGCTCTTACTTTCAGCACCTCCACAGGCACCTGTGCTGGAGGAGGCCGGGCAGCATTTGGGGGCAGTGTGACAGAGATGGCAGGAGTGGAGTCAGAGGCCCGGAGCTGAGAGGCAGAGGCCTGCTGCTGGGCCTCGCGTCTCTCCTGCTCCTGGGCTTGTTCTCGCATCAGCTGCTGCCGCAGCAACACACGAGACGACATGGCTGAAGAGAGCGATCAAGATCTAGGGATGGAGCTGGAAAACAAACACAGAACAAAGGAGCATTATCAATAGGTAATACCAGTAGTCTTTCAAAGTATGTAATGTTATTGTGTTATTATTAGGGCTGAGTCTGACCCGATTGCTACGAAGCTGCGACCATTGCCATGGTAATCGACCTCCAAATCAGTTTTCGAATGCTTAATTTTTATTTATTTTGTATGTAAGTATGTAATAATAAAGTATAAATCCCCAAATAGCCTGTGAAATAAGGAATAGTCCCACAACATTATACATTATTCATATTCAACATGAATTATTATTAGTTATTCTCAGAGGGATATCGCTGTTTGTCGTGTGTAGAGTTGTGTGACCAACATTAAATAGACATTCTGCGTGTCATGAGTACGCATTTTAACCTTTTCGTGTGTCATTTGTACGCCACGCAAACATCCGCAGTTAGGTATAGGCAAGAAATCCACTTAGTTAGGTTTTGGAAAAATGTCATGGCTGGGCTTAAACTAAGTACGTAAACTAAATCAAACCCGTACAGAAACAACATAACAGATATGGAAAACACGTGACAAACGTTGTAACTTACAAAACAAAACAATGGTCAACAACGGTCTCGAACGCTGGTCTCCCGGTTAAATTCCACGATAATGCGCAAGGCGTTTAGCGTGCAGAAAGTACACCTTTTTTGATTTCTGTGTGTCATTTGTGAGCCATCTATCCTGTACTGACTGCAATGTAAACGCACCGCATATAAATGCTACGGTAAGAGTTATTGACGTTGTACGAAGAGCAAAAAAAGACCACTTTTCATACCGTAGTTATTATACAGCTCAAACCTTATAATCATCCACAAAAGTTTTCTGTTCTAGTGATGAAGCGTTGGAGGCCTATCCAGATGTTACTTCCACCGTTGGTATCTACATCATTTCCATTGGAAATTTTGTATTTTCTTAATAAAAGTTCGAAAATAAGTTGTTAAGTACTAATTAAAGGCTTATGATATAATCTGGACAAATCAGATCATTATTTCTCTATTCTCTGCTAACCTGCACAATCAATCAATCTTGCTCAACACCATCAATCAGCTTGTAAAGCCCTCTCCACCTATTGTACTGATTGTGAAAAAATCCTACTGTCTTTTTCAATCAAGTTGATCACATCAGGGCCAATATCAGTCCTCCCTTTTCCCGGTGTTGCACAAAAATCTATAACCACCGAAACCTGTGAGTGCAGAGAGTCAGCAACACTGACAATGTGACCCCACTATACCTATCTTTTGCTTTTCTTTTAGAGTTATGTGAATATATATCTTAAATATATTAAGATACATTTATGTTTAATAATTTTGTATGTTTTCTGCATGGCTTTCTGTCACATTATTGCACAGGTACAGCGGGGTAACATTTTACACTTTTGACGTTGTGGTGGAGAGGAGGACAACGAACAGACTGTTATCCATCATGGATTATCCTGACCACCCTCTCCACCACCTACTGGACAGACGGCGGAGCTCTTTCTCTAACGGACTGATTCAGCTTCACTGTATCAAGGACTGATACAGGAAATATTTCCTGCCTAAAGCAGTAACACCTCACTCTCAGCTTTATAGTTTCTGTTTCAACCACACTCTATTCTGTTTTAGTCCTGTAATAATCTTGCACATGTGGATTGTGCACATTGGTTAACTACGTCATTTAATTTAATTTTAAAATAAAAATTGTAACTTGCACACTTTGCTAATGTATAGTTTGTCATTGCACACTTTGCTATTGTATATAGTATGTTATTGTTATTCTATGTTCATATATTATATTTTCTAAGCTAGTTGTAGTAGTCTGGTATATTTATATTGTTTTCTAATATATTCAATACATTGTGTATGCTATAGATATAATCTCTAGTGTTGATATGTATATGTATTGTGTATTTACTGTTGCTGTGCATTGTCTGGTGCTGTAACACACAAATTTCCCAATTTGGGATCAATAAAGTACATCTATCTACCTATCTACCTATCTATCTATCCATGTTCTGTGTAACACAGGTATGAATTAAGTAAGTGTCTCTCTTTCTTTGCCTTCCTCTGAGGTGGTGTGGACTCATAAAGACCTCTTCAGGATCTCACTAAGAGCTGGATTAGTTACTTTACTCCTCACGGATTTCAGACTTTACACACGAGGACTTTTCATCATATTCACCCTCTCTGAGGAAAATTAATTAAAGCACTGACTCACTACGTTTCCACAACAAATGCAGGCACACAATTCAAAACAAGTCATTACAAGTTGTGTACAAGAGAGAGTGCACATAACTTGTCTGTGAGTATTGTTTCCTCCTGTGGGTCAGTTAGTTTATGTGAAAACAAGTTGACACAGGCTGAAGGAGCCGTTATTTATGTCCCCAAGCAGAATCACAACATACCATATAGTGAATACAATAAAGCTGAATTACTCCATGCTGTATTAATGTAGGGGTAGAATTGTGAGTTCAGTGATATACATAACATGGCTAGCCAGCTTACTTTAAGCAGTTTTCGCAATCTCTATTTTTAGTGAGCTATAATCTGGCGTCATGATGGCAGAGTTCACTTGACAGCTCAGTGCTGCTAACGGGCCCAACTCAACTAGCTAATGCTAAAACTAGATCAGGGGTCTGCAACCTGCAGCTCCAGAGACACATGAGGCTCTTTAGCTCCTCTCCAGTGGCTCCCTGTGGATCTTTAAAAGTGGAAATGAATAACTGTTTATTGTTTACATTTTCATCTATCATTGTTGTAGGTCTATGGTACGACAGTAGGACGGGGTATTAGGGCCACATTAAGGAAACAAAAATAAATAAATCTGATATTTCGAGAATAAAGTCATAATATGAGGAGAAAAAAGTCATAAATTCATGAGAAAATAAGTTGTAATATTATGAAAATAAAATCACAAGTTTATGAGAAAAAAAGTCGTAGTATTATGAGAATAAAGTCAATATTATAAAGTAGTAATTTAGAGTTAGAGTAGTTATTTTCTTTTTTTCTCGTAAAGTTATGGCTTTATTCTCGTAATATTATTACTTTTTTCTCTCGTAATATTACTTTTTTTCTCGCAATATGACTTTATTCTCGTAATATTACGACTGTTTTTCTAGTAAAGTTGACTTTATTCTCGTAATATTATAACTTTATTCTCATATTACAACTTTTTTCTCGTAATGACTTTATTTTCGTAAAATTATGACCTTATTCTCGTAATATTACTTTTTTTCTCGTAAAGTTATGACTTTATTCTCGTAATATTATAACTTTTTTCTTGTTAAATTCCGACTTTATTCTTGTAATATTACGACTTTTTTCTCGTTAAATTACGACTTTATTCTCGTAAAGTTATGACTTTATTCTCGTAATATTACAACTTTTTTCTCGTAAAGTTATGACTTTATTCTCGTAATATTACAACTTTTTTCTCGTAAAGTCATGACTTTATTCTTGTAATATTACGACTTTTTTTTCGTAGTTATGACTTTATTCTCGTAATATTACAACTTTTTTCTCGTAAAGTTATGACTTTATTCTCGTAATATTACAACTTTTTTCTCGTTAAATTACGACTTTATTCTCGTAATATTACAACTTTTTTCTCGTAATCTTCTGACTTGATTCAGGTTATATTTGGACTTTTTTTTCTCGTAATATTATGACTTTATTCTTAAAATCTCAGATGTTTTTCCCCTCAATGTGGCCCTAAAACTCTGTCGCACATTTGCATGTGGCCCTCACCGCATTAGACTTATAGACTATAAACTGTTACCGTCATCACAATGATCAAACGTTTTGCAGCTCCAGAATGTTTTTGTTTTTATTTTGATTAAATGTCTCTGTTGATAGTAAAGGTTGCTGACCCCTGGTCTAGCTAGTATTTACAAGGCTGAAGCTTTACTTCAGTGACTAGTCAGCAGCTGGAGGAGAGTTAGCTGTTGAGATCAGTCGTGTTTCAGCAGCTGGAGGAGAGTTAGCTGTTGAGATCAGTCGTGTTTCAGCAGCTGGAGGAGAGTTAGCTGTTGAGATCAGTCGTGTTTCAGCAGCTGGAGGAGAGTTAGCTGTTGAGATCAGTCCTGTTTCAGCAGCTGCTGTCAGGGAAGTAAAAATAGGAAGTAGCAGTTAAGCTAAGCTAAGCTAACTAGCATCCGTTAGCTTCCCCCCAAAACAGCTAACTTCATGCTAACTAGCTCATATTAGAGGAAAGATTCAAGACGTACTGTTGGATTAGATGTGTTTAACGTAATCAAAGCCATAAATCTCCGGTGTCCTCCGGTTTCTTTGCCATCGTTAGAGTCTCGGCTCGTCGTTAACGGTCGTTAGCCGTCGCGGTAGGTCCAGGCTGAACAGGGTTGTTTATCTGGGCCGACGGGCTGAGGTCATCACTCAGTAATGACCCGGATGTGGTTGGTTAAGAGGTTGCAACATACCTGAGGTACAAAATAACATAAACACACTGTAGTATTTATATAATAACAAACACTGTAGTATTTATAAAATAACATAAACACTGTAGTATTTATAAAATAACATAAACACTGTAGTATTTATATAATAACATAAACACTGTAGTATTTATAAAATAACATAAACACTGTAGTATTTATATAATAACATAAACACACTGTAGTATTTATATAATAACATAAACACTGTAGTATTTATAAAATAACAAACACTGTAGTATTTATATAGATAAACACACTGTAGTTATTTATATAAACACACTAGTATTTATAAAATAACATAAACACTGTAGTATTTATATAGATAAACACACTGTAGTATTTATATAGATAAACACACTGTAGTATTTATATAGATAAACACTGTAGTATTTATAAAATAACATAAACACTGTAGTATTTATAAAATAACAAACACTGTAGTATTTATATAGATAAACACACTGTAGTATTTATATACATAAACACACTGTAGTTATTTATATAGATAAACACACTAGTTATTTATATAAACACACTAGTATTTATAAAATAACATAAACACTGTAGTATTTATATAGATACACACTGTAGTATTTATATAGATAAACACACTGTAGTATTTATATAGATAAACACACTAGTTATTTATATAGATAAACACTAGTATTTATATAATAACATAAACACTGTAGTATTTATAAAATAACATAAACACTAGTATTTATATAGATAAACACACTGTAGTATTTATATACATAAACACACTGTAGTTATTTATATAGATAAACACTGTAGTATTTATATAGATAAACACTAGTATTTATATAAACACTGTAGTATTTATATAAACACTAGTATTTATATAGATAAACACACTAGTATTTATATAAACACTGTAGTATTTATATAGATAAACACTGTAGTTATTTATATAGATAAACACTGTAGTATTTATATAGATAAACACACTAGTATTTATATAGATAAACACTAGTATTTATATAGATAAACACTGTAGTTATTTATATAGATAAACACTGTAGTATTTATAAAATAACATAAACACTGTAGTATTTATAAAATAACAAACACTGTAGTATTTATATAGATAAACACACTAGTATTTATATACATAAACACACTGTAGTTATTTATATAGATAAACACACTGTAGTTATTTATATAAACACACTGTAGTATTTATAAAATAACATAAACACTGTAGTATTTATATAGATAAACACACTGTAGTATTTATATAGATAAACACACTGTAGTATTTATATAGATAAACACACTAGTTATTTATATAGATAAACACTAGTATTTATATAATAACATAAACACTGTAGTATTTATAAAATAACATAAACACTGTAGTATTTATATAGATAAACACACTGTAGTATTTATATACATAAACACACTGTAGTATTTATATAGATAAACACTAGTATTTATATAGATAAACACACTAGTATTTATATAGATAAACACTGTAGTATTTATATAAACACTAGTATTTATATAGATAAACACACTGTAGTATTTATATAAACACTGTAGTATTTATATAAACACTGTAGTTATTTATATAGATAAACACTGTAGTATTTATATAGATAAACACACTGTAGTATTTATACAGATAAACACTAGTATTTATATAGATAAACACTGTAGTTATTTATATAGATAAACACTAGCATTTATATAGATAAACACTGTAGTATTTATATAGATAAACACTGTAGTTATTTATATAGATAAACACTGTAGTATTTATATAGATAAACACACTGTAGTTATTTAGATGCAAACCAGTGTAGTTGGGATGCAGCTAAAACAGTTATTTAAGTTTTTAACTGAAGGTATAAAGTTACTGTGAAAGTAGTACTGCAATAATAATACCATACTAAAGTTTTATGGAAAGATATTTTGACAGTCAAAAAAAAAAAGAAAATAGTGGCCAAGTCCAAGTTTAACAGTGAGATTTTTTTCCCTTCTCTCTCTCTAAAAAATAAATAAATAAAAATTAAAAAAAATATATACATATTTTTTTCTTTATATATTTCTTTATTTTATTTAAAATAAATATATGTATATATATATTTTTTGTTTTTTACTTCTTTATATTTATTTATTTATTTTTAGTGAGAGAGAAGGGGAAAAAATCCAACTGTTAAACTTGGACTTGGCAACTATTTTTTTTTTTTTATATATATATATATATATAAAAAAAACAATCTGCAATTTGTTCAAAAAGCAAAACTTTTCCAGTAGTTGTTAGGAATAGTGGCTGAACAGGGATACAATTTACATAGCGAAAAACTAATTATTTTTTTTATGATTAAATGAAGAAAGGAATAAGGGTCCCTGAAGCAACATTTTTGCACGTGGATTGTAGATCAATCAGAATACTGTTAGCTAACTTACTTACTTACATCCAAAAAACACAAAACATGAATAATGTATTCTTTTAGTCTTTTATTTTAATCTGAAAATGAGAAGTCCATTGCAGCTGTCAAGGTGTCAGAGAGTTTGGTGGCAATTTTGTCTGCAGAGGAAAAAAAGAAAACTGTATCAATTTAATTAAAAATCTATATCAAGAAAAGAGAAAACACGTTACTCCTTACAGAAGCTTGCCTGTGTGTGTGTGATAACATGCTGATGCACACGTTTTGACCATCAGCTACATGGGACGGAAAAAATAAACACTATTTATATCACAATTGCAATAGAGTGCTGCAGGGATGACATATTTTTGTAGGCCAACCAGGAAGTTAGCATCGCCCTGGTTCCCTCGACAAAAAGCCAATGGGGATTTTTCTATTGGGTTTTGGATTATTGCAGGAAATAAACTCAGTGGCCAACATATATCATCAATCAATCAAGATAATCTTCACAAATAAACACCAACAGGAATGATCACCAGAGGTAAAAAGCTAACGTTAGGCTATAAACAAAATACACCATGGTCGCATGAGTGCAAGTATACACAACGAGGCTGTAAAGGCGGTCGAGTCGGCGTGATGGTGTTTAGTAGTCTCACTTAGCCACTTGTTAGGAACAACTTTTTTTAAGACATATAAAAGCTTCAAAATCCATGAGTGAGATATTTATTGATGTATTTTATGTTGTGGAACAAAACGTTAAAACATCTGAAGCTTGTGTTAACCACAGACCTAATTTCAGCCATCTAACTAAAAACCCATTCAAGAAACCCATTAACTCCCAGATGAAGGAACCAGAAGTGCTAGAATGCTAACTCATTTCCGTGTTTTAGGACTCATCAGTCAAAATAATCGCAATTAGGTATTTTTCTAAATCGTGCAGCCCTAGTCAGTAGAGTAAAATGAAGCTTGTTGGCCTTTTTACAACAAAACTAACATGAGGTTATAAAGGGTTTTTGTTTGTTTACTTTTCCTCAGATTAGGGTAAAAGGTATTCAGAAATCCTAGCATGAACCCGCCACACCACAGACAGTTATATCTAGTATTAGACTGAGACCAATATTTATACGAACCAGCTCTTTTCTGTTGCTTTTTCCTCTTCTTGCCGGCAGCCAGGAGTGCCTGACCCTGCTGTAGAGGATCTACACCCAAGATATCCTTCAGATTCGGAGCCCTCGGTGCCGCATCACTTGCAGGCAAGCCCGTCTTCGACCTCTGAGATTTTATCTCCACCGTCATTGGTCCAAACTATTTTGAGCACGAAGGAAAGTTAAGTTAAAGGAGACACATTTTTAGAAATTTGCAAAAGTGCACATCATACTGTAAGGACTACACACCTCTGCGTCATGGCCATCATCCATAGATTCAGTTTCTTCTTTAAATTCTGGCTCTTCCGAGAACCCCCCCACCGTTTCCAGGTCAGACGGTAGTTCACCCTGGACGCCTTCTGTCATTCCAGTGGTTTCCATGCAGAATCCCATTTGGATATCAGGACAAGATGACTCTGAAAGACAGCGAAAAAAAAATACAACTTTAGAGCAACTACTGATTCTCTGGTGTGTTTTAACAACGGAAGCAAGATAATGTGACAAAACCAAGGTAATCTTAGTCTACTCTATTTTTGAATTAGCTTTTACTTTATTTTAGTTTGACTTTTCTATTTAATTTTGGTTTAATTGAATGAGTTTTCAGAATGCATTTGCTAGTTTTAGTTTAGCTTCAGTTTTTCAGAAAGGTTTAGTTTCAGTTTTTATATATTTAGTTTTACAGTAGCTTTAGTTTGTGTGTTTTAGGGTCAGGTATAATGTCTCAGAACAATGTAGCTATATAAACAAAATGCATAGAGAAATGTGTAGGAAGGGCCATAATGTTTAATCATTTCATTAATTTATTGGTAAATTAAAATTTACTTAAATCTCTGCGCTACTTCTGTGGTTCAGTGTCACAAGTGTTGACGGAAATTTATGTTGTCTCTTTTTTTGGAGGAGATATATCATAGCTCAAAAAAAAAAAAAAAAAATGGTATATCTTGTTTAGTTTTTCTTAAAGGATGTAGTTTTTACTTAGTTTTAGTTTACAAACAGTATTTTTCACTGCTTATTTTAGTTTTAGTTTCAGTTTCAGTTTTAGTTTACTATAATAATCCTGCTCTTTAGTCTAATCTAATCTTAACCATGTCTTACATAATTATGGAATTATATTTAAATTAACCTTCTGTGACACTATTAATTATCACATGGGAAATAAAAAGTTCTCACTTCATTCTAGTGGTGTCTAGACACGCTGACAGGTTCAGGTTTATGTTCTGAGGTTTTGAGATACCTGCCTTTGGAAGTACTTAGTTTTTACCAAAGAAAGTAGCCGGATAAAAACGGTTGACAGTGAGGTCTGTGGATTATCCTGAGTACCTGGGACATTGTTTCTAGATTCCACTAGAAGTAACCTTTACCTGCAAGAACCTCCTGGTTTCCTTTTTCCAGCTCATCCCAGTCAAAAGCTTTACCCATCTCCGTAACAATCTCAGCGCTGACGTGCGTGGGAAGAGTGTGCGTCTCTGGAGGATGCGTGAAGTAGCTGATCCTTCCCCTAAAGGAACATAACATGATGAGATTAATACAGTGTTAAGAACTGGTTGACTGAAAAACTTCCAGAATCCTATTTTTTTTACCCACCCTGTCCAGTCCATTAACACACTCTTTGCTGCTTTGTCAGTGTCGGGCAGTCCTCCCTTTCTCAGTTTGCCTTGACGTCGAGCGAGCATCGCCAAGAACTCCAGAGCTGTGTGAAAGTCTGAAACTCCGTAGTGCTCCAAGATCTGTACATCCAGCAAAATGACGGTAATGGCAGTGTGCACGAGACACAAGCAAGAAAAATACAAAAAGGTTTTAACGACGACATGACATACCTGCGCTTTGTTGCAGCGTCGAAGGATGGCTTCAACGGGTGAAAAGGGATCTACAAGCTGTTCGATTTTCACACAGTTGCGAAGAATCATCGCTGCGTCGGTCGTTGAAGTTGCCATGACGATGCCGGGGCAATCTAGAAGCTTGATGTATTTGTCCAAATGCACCTGTTGAAGGCACCTGAAATCCATCAAACCCATCAGCAAGACTAGTAGTGGACAAGCAGGATTTCACAGGATCAACAGCGTACTGTAGACTTACTTGGTGACACCAGGAGTGGCTCCGACACTACACGCTCGTGCCCGTTTCAAACTGTTGATCAAACTACTCTTCCCCACGTTAGGAAAACCTACAAAACAAGAATAGCAAAATTATTTCACTTTGGAAAACCTCACCTTTTACAAAGAAAGAACCAGAGGCCTGTACTACGAAGCGAGTTCAACATACCGGGGTATCTTCTCGTTATCTGGCCCTAACTAACCCCACTAACCCTAACAACCGTGATCACGCTAAGCGGTCCTACGACGGTGGTTATCAACTCGGTAAATCAATGCAGGGTTTCTCAGTCTGGCTGTGAGTGAGTTCACATGAACGCGGCAGGGTTTTAGGCATATGACAAATCACAAACATGGACAAGTCTACTGTCAGCTGAGCGGCACATTTTACAAACGAAGAGCAAACTATAATATTAGACAAATACGAAGAAGTTAAACACATAATCCAGGCTAAAATTAACATTGTTGAAGCTGCCAAATGCAGGAAGGACAGCTGGCAAAAGAAAAAAAAATGCCGATGTGCGAATGCATAAATTAGCCGACTTAATTGATTTAACGGAATACTCAAAACTCAGATATACTGTAGTCGTCTAGATGGGGCAGTGATTTTACCCAGGTTTTACCCTGAAGTTACCTTGCTAACCCCAAATCCTGCTTCGTAGTACAGGCCTCTGGTGTATAGTTGGATGTGGTGCTTACCTACAACGCCGACGGTGATGGCCGTCTTTATGTCCAGGTTGCGGCAGTAGTTGGCGAGCAGCTTCATCAAGCAATCTGCACCAATACAAGCGCTGGTGCTAAGAAGCTCTGTGGTGGCCTGTGTCACTGGTACGTTACTGCGTTTCTGTCCATGGCATGAGACAAACGGGGGAAAAGAGTTTATGAGAAATTATGTTATTCCATATAGCTTTAATTCTTTGAATTTGCATTTTTAGATGATCAAAATATAAAAAATTAACTGCATACCAAGTTCTTGTTCTGCTGCTGAGTTGATGCTTTAAAAGCGACCGTAGGAAACTCGTTACGAAGATATTTAATCCACTTTTCCACGATTTCCTTTGACACCAAATCTATAAATCCAAGTAAAACCATCCAAGTCAAGCATAGAAAATTTGACACAATAAATAAAACGCTTTACTGTTTTGTATATATTGTACTTTCTAAAGTTATTTAGCCAACTTACCAATTTTATTAAGCACTAAAACTATCTTCTTGTTCGCTCCGCTTTGAATGACCGCCTGCTCCACCTGAGGACATCTGCAGCCGAGAGGGTCACGTGCATCCAACACCTCCAAAATCACATCTGAGGCATCCACTACCTTTAAAAAAAAAATTTAAAAAAAAAATTAAAAACTCAGTGTTAATGTTCATAAGTCCATTTCACACTGTTTTATTATGCTTCTATCACAGCTGAAAGAACAGCCTGATTTAGAAGGCAGGAAATCTATACCAGCCTATATATATATATATATATATATATATATATATATATATATATATATATATATATATATTGAAAGACAATTGCCTGATTTAAGGTAGTATGTAGTTTAATAACTACTGATTTACTTTTGACTGCTTTAAAAAAGGTGAAGAGAAAAAGTGCTAAGTGATAAATTTATGTTAAACGACTCTAAATTCGTAATATTCATCAGACATGAGCCAGTTTATGGCGCGTATGGAGCAACTACGTACCTTTTTAAATTCTCTGTAATATGCTTTTCTCGAATTCTCATTTTCAAAATTAACATTCTTCTCCAAACTCTGCATCTCCGTCTCCTGTGAACACAAAGAAGAAAACAGAAATCAGTCCAGTGGCAGTTTGCTTAGTATCATTAGTAGTAGGGTGTATAGTGTTATTCTAACTGCAGTCCATTTCCACTGAAGAGACATTCACCTTCTGCTCAAACTCTCTTTGTCGATGTAGGATGTCATTCTGAAAGCTTTGGAGATTCCTCCTCTTCATCATCTCTCGTTCTCTAGAGACTTTCTGCCGGTCCTGGAGGTCCTGAAGCTGATTAGGAAATATACAAATTGAGAGATTTGGTTTACCTCAAGAAAATGTTAGCAATGTAAATAAATAGGAGCAAATATGAGCACAGGCAAGACGTTGAAATGTTCACCCTCTGCTTCCGGATCTCTTCTGGTTTTCTGTGGCCTTTGACAGATGACTGCGCTGAATTATTTTTCTGCCCTGAAGCGTCGTCCTTTTGTCCATCTTTAGTCTGCAGGCAGGAAAACATACAAAACAGCCTATATTGTAAAATCATATACATTATATTATTTTAGTTCATTATTAAAAGGCATCACAATGCAACGGAGGATGCTAAACATTCAGTTTTGATTGCATTTTTACTCGGTCTTGTCTCGGTCTCAGGCAAAGAGGACTCTGGATATTATTTGTAGGGCGGTCAAGACTACAACTGCGGGGGATATCATTAAAATGCCTGTTTATGGTCTGATTTATTTGTTGACACCGTTACTTTCATACCATGACTTTTTTTTTTTTTACTTCTTTAATGCCTACTATGTTTTTGTTTGTTTGTTTCTTGTTGTTTTTTTTACTTTTTTATGGCATACTAATCTATGACTTTTTTATATTTTAATGGCATTTATACCATGACTTTTTAAATTATATTCTCATGACATACTATGACTTTTTTTTTTACAATATTTTTATGACATACTTGTTGCTGACCTCAAAAATCAAAAGCAATATGGCCTAAAAAGTGACCAAACTAGTTATTTTCAACAACAATTGTTTGGTTTGTTTATGGAGGCTTGACATTGACACTGAAGAGGCTGAATGCTAAATTTACACCCAAAGGAGATGGGACAGTATCTTACCCACCTTGCACTGGTACTTGGCAGTCTGAGCAATGTGTACCAGTCAGTGTTACTGATAGATAAACATCCATTTACAGGTTGTCCTGACATCAGACTGTGATATTATGTTAGTAAAGTAAAGTAAAGACTGAAGTACACAGCGGGTTTTGACTGGTAGCTGCAGCACTAACAGTTAGCCTCAGATAACATTAGCAGGATTACATTAGTTAACTCTTACCTTTAACTTTCCGAGGAAACCGAGACGTTTAGCTCGTTTTTGTTCTGGAAGAAACAACAGAATTAATTAAAAAACATCCACAGTTATTTAGTGAGTTAAAACATTCAGTCAAAGGCCATAAAATACCTACTAGCTTTAGACATGACTTCAGCCCTCTGACTTCACGTGTGTGGCAAGGAGGTGGACATGCGCAGGAAATGACGTCTTCCACAACATCCGGCTGAATGTCAAAATAAAAGAGCGTTCAAACGTGGCTTCCAAACTGGGAAGGAGACGCAGGACCTCGACCCCATATGCATATAAAATTGTTTTAGGATCCCAGCCCAACTAATAAGACAATATCTGAAATATCTATTTCATTGTTAAAAAAAAAAAAATAGGCTACCTCATAGATATATGGAGCTATTTTTTAGGCTAGGCAATTGCATGTGAGAGGAATCCAGCTAATTTGGTTGCATATCAATTAATGTATTAAGTAGCTGTGAATTAACATTCATTAAAGCTGAAGTAGGCAAGATTGGAGCAAGTATGATTAAAAAAAGTAGTAGTAGTAGTCTTGACAGTAGTATATGAAATAGATAACCTGAAAAAAATCATGTGCCTCTGTGTCCTCCGGTGTCCTCCGGTGCTCCTAACGGCATCTGCAAGATTTCACTTACCGAAGGAAAACAAGCCATAAGAGCTGATCCGAGGTCTGCTGTCCATCTGCTGTCTATGAGAGCCGGCTGTCAATCACTGGCGAACTCCGATCAAACGGTGAAATTAGGCCGCACTGATCAAATATGAATCAACGTTATGTTACGTTAATCCCTATTTCTCACCTCAAAAGTGCTTGGCAGTGATACTCAGTGGCAAAGCAGCCATAAGCAAACTTACTTGAACTGTAATTAAAAGTATCAGCTTATTACCTTAAGACACAAAATGCCCAAATAATCTGGCTTGAAAGCGGATTTCCGTCCACTCCGATGAAATGGGGATTAACTGCAAGACCTTTGACAATGTGAGCCATCACTTGCCTTCATTGAGACCTGCAGTAGCCAATATTGTCTTTTCCTCCACATTCCACATTGGGACACTTAATTTCATGAATTGCATCCGTTGCGTGATATTAAATTTGTGAAATAAGACAAACCCAGCAGAACTGTGCATATCAGCTTAACTGTATATTGTGTGTGAAGTTGCGGTCTAGGTTAATTTGGACCCTGGTGGGCACGAAAGGACAGCCAAGTCTTAAAGCAGCTTAATTGGACTTGTGGTGATTCAGGGAACTATAGAGACAGTCACATGCAAATGTTGACATGTGAGGGAAGTAAAACACCTTTAATCCCTCCGGAAGGCGAGGTCACGGCAGAACATAGGCATCGGGGCGGCTGTGGCTCAGAGGGTAGAGCAGGTCGTCAAGGTCGGGGGTTCGATCCACGGCTCCTCCGAAGTGTTACATGTCGAAGTGTCCTTGAGTGTCCCGAAGGCTGAGCCATCGGTGTGTGAATATTTAGACCAGATCCTGATGGTCAATGTCGGCACCTTGCATGGCAGCCTCTGCCATCAGTGTATGAATGTGTGTGTGAACGGGTGAATGCTTATACGGAGTGTAAAGCGCTTTGAGTGGTCGGAAGACAAGAAAAGCGCTGTATAAAATGCAAGTCCATTTACCATTTACCATAGGATTTTTAGACTCTCCTGCAATCGTACAACTCACGTAATAGTTCTCATGTCAAGGGCAAAGAGGAGAGGGCATCAAATCCTGATTTCTGAGGGAGGACTGTCAAAAAACATTTTTGAAAGCATGATAGGCGTGCACAAGTTCTTTGTCTCGTGTCAGTGAACAAAATAAACAATAAAATAATCAGAAATCAAGTTCAGTGTATTGACCACTACATCCTAGTTTTCAGGATAGTTGTATTTAATTGTGAATTTAAAGGGATAGTTCGGGTGTTTTGAAGTGGGGTTGTATGAGGTACTTATCCATAGTCAGTGTATCACCTACAGTAGATGACGGTCGGCGCGCCCCCAGTTTGGAGAAACAGACAGGAGTTACCGACACGTGAGCAAAGTAATGTACTGTACTGCTGTGGACGGGGCCGGCAGCAAAATGTATCTTAAAGAGAGGCCCACCTATTTAGAATATTTTCCGACGGGGAACTGAACTGAAAGTGAAATTTATTTATACTGTTTGTGTCAACAGATTCTGGTGGCTTTGAAGAGAGCACGTTTACATGCACAAAATGTTCAGTTTTTTGCCCTCATTCCGAGAAAGACAATATTCCTACTAAGCTGTTTACATGGTTAATGAAAAAGGTCGGCATTGCGATATTTGCACACATCCAAAAAACTGCTGATATCCAAGCCTTTCATTATGTTTAAAAGTAGGTGTGTTTCTCCTTCCGACCAGAAATGTGTGCTTTCCTTTTGGGCAAGCATCTCTGCAAACTGTCGGCTAGTTGGTTTGTGTACAACGCACAGAGCTGGACGTAAGCAGACAAGAGGCTGTGTGTCGCAAATTGACGTTTAAACCTCAATTGAGACGCAGATTGTGAATACGCTGTATACATGTCCAAAAAATTTAACACAAATAATGTCGGCATATCTCACATCTTAATCTGAAAATGCTCCATTCAGAATAACGGTTAATTCAGAATATCCAAACAGAATACGCTGTTTATCAAATTCAGAATATTGTCATATTCGGAATAAGAGTGGAATATAAGTGTGCATTTTAACATAGTCATTGCTAAGTTTCGCTTTCAGTTCAGTTCCCCATCGGAAATGGCCGTCTGACGGCAAGATAAAGCGGTGAAAAATGTCTAATTATAGCGTACACTTAAACAGATATAATTTTTTTAGGTCGGCCCTTCTTTTAGGTGGCTAAAACATGTTTTGCTGCCACAGCAGTACAACAATACCGATCGGACGTCAACTACCGATCTTTTATTATATTAACTATCCGGGCTCAGCCACTATCTTTCAGAGGATATAGTGGGCTCAATCCGAACGCTAAATAACTCTCCAAAATTACGCTACATCTTGTCTAGGAAAAACTGGCCTGGCCATTTTCAAAGGGGTCCCTTGACCTCTGACCTCAAGATATGTGAATGAAAACTCTGAGATGAACTGAGTGAAAACTGTATCTTATTAGATAAAGCAAATGTTGACAAACTGCATAAATTGCAGTTGAAAAAAGGTAATAAATCGTAATATATCTTAAAGCAATACTCAGCAACATGTTTAAAATCACAGTAAGATCATATCGTGACTTAAATATTGTGATAATATCGTATCTTGGGGCCTCTGGTTATTCCCACCCCTAATGCCCACTGTCATCTACTGCAGATAATACACTGACTATGAATAAGTACTTCAAAACACCCGGACTATTCCTTTACGACACCGGTTGACAGCCGTGTCCGTCCAAAGCTCTTCAGTTCTGGGTATTCTTGACAGGATGGTGTGTCTTTAGGGGATAAGAGCAGCCAGTGATTAAGGAATTATTTGGTGTCCTCTTGCATTCTTAATTACTGTCTTTACTGGCTGTAAAGAGTCATTGTTAACAGCACGTGTTGCTTTCTAATAAAACCAGAAGTGGCATTTAAATGATGCGTTAACTTGGATTTTTATCTCCATTTATTCTATGTAAATGCCAACCAGCTGATGTTACATTAAATTAGCCCAGGCATGTAATGTTACATGGTCCTCCTAACAAGTTACATCAATTGGATACGAGGGGATTCAGTCTTAATATTCTTTTTCAAAAAATTAGTCTCTTCGGCAAGATGTAAGAAACACAAGCTTTCCCTCTAAAAATCTAATTATTTTGCTGTCACACTCATATAGTAATAGCTCTTGCACTCTGCTTTCCTAAAGTCCTCAGTATACCTCAAAAGAAGCGCAATTTTTTTAACTTTCTGAAACACACAATCCTACTATCACACTCACTTTACGCAGAGATTGACCCAGTGTGGAAGTGTGAAGGTTTCTCCTCTCTCTCAAGCTCTCTGATCCTTCACACAACTACTTCTGTCACTTTGTGGTGCGTACAACCGTGAAAGTGTGTTTGAAAGTTTGCAATGACTACGTCCACTTCTTATATACAGTCTATGATAGAGCACCTTTAACAGTGGAACCTTGGGGGATCATGAACCAACATAGAGAAGCAGTTGTGTGGGTGGAGACACTGGAGGAGCTGGAGAACCCAAAGGTTGTGAAGCCCCAAGGTGGGCCAAGACATTCAATCAGGTGTGGATGAGGATATTCAAGAGCAATTAACCACAACCATCAGTTTCCACTTTGCTTTTCCTTCCAGCACACAGATGACCCATGATGGCCTAAAACCCAGAGGCTATTGTGTCAGTGGTATTTCCAAGTATTGATCTGACTGATTGATTGTCATCTCTTCTCAGCCGCACGACAGGTCGACAACATGTAACCACATTATGTTTGGTTGTAACAAAATCCTAATTTTCACATGTAAAAATACAATATATATATTTTTTTATTATTATTTATTCATTCATTCATTTATTTATCTATTTTTTATTTTTATTTTTTAATTTATTTATGTATTTATTTATTCATTCATATATATATATATATATATATATTTTTCTTTTTTTTTTCATTTATTTGTTTGTTTATTTATTTATCTGTATTTCCTTTCAATGATGTATATACAGGCAGCAGTTGGTGTTTCTGTGACTTGTGGTTTTTAATTGCTTAATTAGAATGAGTGAAATGTAAACAGTATAGTACTTGCGTGAGTACACAGAGATTAATTGGTAATCCTATTCAGTTAACCCTCTTTAGCTCACTCACCTCTTTAGTTAAAGCGTTTGAAAACAACAAGTGCATAACAGCTTACAAAACTGTGAGCCATGTGTTATTGTGATAATACATTTAGTTTCTATAGTAGTTTCTTATTTTAATTTATGAAATTGGTGACAAATAGAAAATGATTCACGCTTGCATTGTATGCAGTGAAGTGTGTGTGTGTTCGTCTGAAGCCTTTAAATCTCTGACTGGTGAGTAAACCAGTGAACGGCGTACCTGCAACATTGTGGACAACAGGTAAGAATGACCGACAGACTTTAAGCTGAGTCGGGCAACGTGTTTAATTAGACAGACGACCTAGAGTCAAAAATATGTAGACAAGAATAAAATACAGTCATTGTTGTACTATAAAAACACTACACCCCTTGACAGTATTGATTTACTCACAGTTGTAAGATTACAGTGCACATGGTACCTGCTTTGTGAACGAGGCATTATGGTGCCATCTATAGGCTGAATGTTGACTTGTCTACATCTTTTACACCACAGTGACAGCTGATATGTTTTGTATTTTGTATACATTTTAATTAACTGCTTGGTAATGCAGAAGAAAATTGTGCTTTTTTCAGATTTGAAAAACCTGCAACATGTGCCAGATGGGGTTCAAATGGAAGAGTGGAGTAGATGCACACTCTCCTTCTTTATCCATTTCTTACCTTCGATCATAGGTGGGAGACAGTTTCAGAGGAGGCTCCGTGAATGGAAGTAAAAAAATATTACATTAGCTATTATTAGGGTGTCAATCAATTAAAATCATTTATCGATTAATCCCATGATTGTCCATAGTTAATTGTGATTAATCACAACTTAATCACATATTTTTGTATCTGTTCAAAATCTACCTTAAAGGGAGATTTGTCAAATATGAAATACTCTTATAAACATGGGAGTGGACAAATATGCGTTCTTGTGCTGACCCAAACTACATGTGATTATCATAAAGTGGGCACGTCTGTAAAGGGGAGACTTGTGGGTACCCATAGAACCCATTCTTTGCACCCATTAATTTGATCAATTACACCTGTGTTTATCCATATATGCTATGACATGTCATTCCAGGGTAAACAAAGGTGTAGTTAATAACATTAATTATGGCCCTGGTGTTGTACGGTTGTGACACACTAAATCAGTGGTTCTCAACCTTTTTTGTGCTAGCGCCCCCTTATACATTATCCAGGTCCCTTACCGCCCCCCATCAAATAAAATGTAGGCTAATTGTCTTCCTAAATATTAATGTTGATTATTATTAATATGTAGATTATTATTTATTTATATTCCCGTTATATTATTATTATTATTATTATTATTATTATTATTATTATTATTATTATTATTATTATTTATTATTATTATTATCATTATTATTCTGTGTCATATCATTAAAAAAACATGTGAATAGAATAGATATTTATGAGTTTTGCAACGGTTACAAATTTGACATTCAGACTTTAATTAGGTATCACAAACATACTCGCCAACCTTGAGACCTTAAAAAAAGGGAGGATTTCTAAACCAAATCAGAGGGTCTGAGGGTCCGTCCCCCTGAAAAATTTGGGTTTCAGAGACTTTGTTTCCTGCATTCTGGGGACTTTAAAAGAGTGAAAATAACAAAATAATAACTTCACTGTAAATGCATTTTATGTTAAACTATTAATTTTATCTTTAACTCCTAGGAAAGAAAACTGAACGGGACCATAATTAATTTTATCAATTACCCCTGTGTTTATCCTGCTATGACATGTCAAAATGTCTGCTGTGAAAAGTGCCTATTGAGCACTGAAACAAATTCAGGGAGTGTAAATAGAGCAGAAAAGTGGCTTTGACTTGTCTTCTTTGTCAAACTGGTGTGAAATCCTTTTTTTAAGAGCACGGTATTGCTGTTTTTGTCCGCAGAGAACAACATACATCAATGCAAGACACCTTTTCTTTACTGGGATGATACTGAAGTACATATGTGGACTATATTTCTTCCCAAGTTTATCCAACTAATCTCAGAAACTATCTCATGAGATGATCACAGTGTTTGCCCATATTGTCAGCAATTGTTTCTCAAGCACAGATAGAAGCTGTAAAGTTGTAGATCAGCTGCTTATTACAGTAATTCTCTGTTAGACTGCAGGTTGTATATAGACACGTAAATCCCTATACAAAAAATACAGCACAACTTTTCAAACTCATTAACAAATATTTATTATATAATATAATTATTTGCCTGCAAACATTAATTGGGTAATAACTACTATGGGTTTCAAGTGACCTAAGTTACACATCTTCATTTCCTGTAAGAAACAAGATTTCAGTACAGAAGACTAACAGAATATACATTTTTGTCATGTACATGTGGAATAAATAGTCTGGTAAAGATGCATATAATCATCACTGGCATTTATTTGTCTCTCCTTTTTTTTTTATAACATTTTTTCCTTGCATATAACATAGAACAAATAATATAATAATAATATAATTCCATTTGTCATAATATTTGTTCGTTCTGTGTTACAATATGTAAGTCAACAAAAGGAGCCGGGAACCACCTAAGAAGGTCCGACTTTAGAGACTTCAGTGACCGATTGACTCGTCGAGGACTCCTCATCATCGCTGTCACTCATCCCCAGCATCTTCTTTATACAGGAGCGGAACTGAAAGGGTTAAAACAACATGTTTGTTGATGAGGGAAACATCTTTTCATTTGTGCAAATCATTTAATAATGTGAGAAACTTTACAGGTAATTCTTGTTGGAGATACTGTAACAATATATCTGAAGAAGTAGTTATGACAGTGATTTCTTCATCCCTAATCTGAATCAAAAAAGAAATCTGAAATTTTTAATTGCATATCAGGTTTTCGCTGTTAGGATGGAAGCTTTTTAGATGTTTTGAAAGTCACCATTAGAGGGTGCCACTGGTCTTGAAAGCATAGACTGTACATAAGACATGGATGTAGTCACCGTGACATCACCAAAAAGGTTATAATTAACTTCCATGAACTGAAAACATACTGTGAAAGGGTTAAAGTTGTAAGACAAAAAGCATCCCCTGCTTTATGGTCTATTTGACTCTAAATGGGACCATAATTTACTAAATGAACATCATGCTGTATTGAAGAAGACTTGAAACTAGTGATTGAGACCATAAACTCATGTTTACAATGTTTACTGATGTAATAAATCAAGTGAGAAGTAGGCTCATTTTCTCATAGACTTCTATACAATCAGACTTCTTTTTGCAACCAGAGGAGTCGCCTAGCATTTGACACTAGCATTTAGGGGTATCTATTGGCAGAAATGGAATATAATATTAATAGGTATGTTTTCTTTAGTGTATAATCACCTGAAAATAACAATCGTGTTTTTGTTTCTTAAAAATGAGCCGTTAATATCTACATACGGAGCGGGTCCTCTTCACGGAGCCGGCCGCCATTTTTCTACAGCAGTCGTACAACGTTTTTGCGTCGACTACCGTAGTTCTCCCACATGTTTGACCAACACGTTCTCATCCCAACTCATCACATACTGACACTTTGTCAGATCCCTCGGCATCACTTTTCAGTCGCAGTGAACACATGCTTAATGTTGGGAATGTTGGGAATTAACAAAAACACTTGCTTAGGTTAGGGCAACAAAACCACTTAGTTATGTTTAGGAAAAAACAAACTTGGTTGGGCTTTTAAGCCAACAAACACAGTGTCATTTTCACTTTTCAAACGTAGTGTGAACTTATGTTTGTTGGATCCATCTTTCTCAAGTGTGTCTCTTTCGCTCTTTAAACTACGTCACTATAGCACTTTCCCTGCGTGTTTAATATTGACGCGGATGGGTTTACATTGTAGTTAATGGAAAGCCTGGTGCGTCTCATACTGACACTAAAGAGTGCCATGTGCATTGGTATCTAACGCAGACGGCCATGACAAAAGAGGTTTTTGACGCACTGGGAATGAGAACAGCCTGGCTTGGCACACGGGAGAATTTTCAGTTGGTTGCAATCTGTCACCTCACCACTAGATGCCACCAGATCCTACACACTGCACCTTTAAATTGAGTGAATACAACGTTACCTTCCTGCCCGCAAATATCTCTTACATCAGAGTAAATTACTGACCTGTTTATTGAGGAGGATGTAGATTACAGGGTTGTATACTGTGGAGGCTTTAGACAGACAGGAGGGTATGGTCGACAGTCTCAGGTCGAACGGACTCCCACGATTGTTGACGACCCAGAGAGCAAAGGAGGCGTACGGCATCCAGCACACCAGGAAGCCCAGCACCATGACGACCACCATCCTGGTCACCTCCCGCTCTGCCTTCTGGGTGGACTCAGACTCTGCTTGGGCCTTCGCTGCCTGTTGACGGAGAAGTACATAAAAGTGGTTGGTTTGATGGACGATGTACATGCTATCAACCCAAACCCAACAGAGACACGTTGCTTACCGCTTTCAGCATGAAAAGCAGCTGCGAGTAGCAGAAAACAATGGTGGCGAACGGGATAGAAAAGCAGAAGCAGAAGAGGAACATCACATAGGACTCGTTGTTAAACTTGTTGTTGGTCGTGTACCAGTCCGGTCCACAGGAGCACTGCATGCCCTCTGGGATGTACCTGGAGAGACACACAATCAATCACTCTACATGAATGTACTGTAGTGTGGTGGATGTGGGCCTGTATATTTGGAATTAGGGGCAGGGAAAGATTTGTACTTCAAGATTATAGTGTAAATAAAGTCCGTTGCAGAGGGTCTCGTCTCCATTGCATTAAAAACTAGACCGCTGTGCGTTTATATACTGACCTACTCCATCCAACCAGAGGAGGAACTGCAGCCATCAAAGCAAAGACCCAAGTCATCGCGCAGCAACCGATAGCATGATGAGACTGGAAGGTGAAGTTCCCGAGTGGCTTGCAGATGACAAGCCATCTCTCAAACGCTACCACAGCGAGAGACCACAGGCTCACCATACCTGGAACAAGACAGAAGAGAATAAAAGACTGATTACAGTCGCCTCACCGAGCTGCAACTAATATTGCTTATCTTCTAAAGAGGCTAAAAGTTGATACCAGGATTTGTCTGCTCTGAGGTTGTCAAAATTAGATTTGCTTATGTATAACTAAAATCATAATAACACACTTACTGGATAATTTACACAACAGTCTGTATATTAAATAATTTAAAAATGTATATATATTGGCTACTAAGTGGCAAAATGCAACAACATATTCTGCTTCCATCCATATTTGTTGGCGTTTAGCCTTTCAAAAACAACATTTTCACTGCGGTCAAAAACCTGTTGGCTCTCCTGCTTGACACAGATAAAGGGGGGCGGTCTAGCAGCAATCTAACAACTCCCACAAATTACATTTATTTAACCACAATAACAAAATATCTTATAATTATAGTAAATATTTAAGTCGTTACAAACAAATATCATATTGTGTCTCTGCATTCGCATGGCGAATCCATCAAGACGTCATCACTTTATTTATGTTGACAAAACTCACGAGTAATATTCATTTAAGAAAGTTGATTTAATAAAAAAAGATGGGTGGGCTCAGCTTTTACCTTAGAAGAATTAATGCAATTCGTAAAACTCCTTACCACCAAGAGTTGCTGTAAATCCTTCAATCTTGCACCCCAGTGGACCCAGGATCATGTATCTGAAGGCGAAGCAGTAGAAGCATGTGAAGGAGCCCACGGCGGCAACGAGGAGGTTCGCCACGGCCAAGTTCACCAGGATGTAGTTCAGATGAGACCGGAGCTTCTTATATTGAACAGTGCATGCGATGGTGATGGTATTGATGGCTGTACCAGTCACAAAGAGGAATAACATAAATGCTGACATGGAATAAAAGATACCTGGGCTCCCTAGGTGATCCTGGGGAACCAGGTACGGGCTCAGGGATGTGATGTTGTTGGTGTCCAGAGGGATGGGGATCCAGAAGTCTTCTGGGAGCTCCGTTGTGCGAATTCCCCTCATTTTTGTTTGGTTGTGTGTCAAATAAAAATGCAAAATGGTATTATTGCGCAAAGACTACAAATAATTTGCGTCTGACTTTAAATAATACTGATACACCTGATGTTCAACTGTCTTCTAATGTCTCTGACGGGCCGTTAAAGCCGCATTTATAGGAACTTTGAATACTCATTTTAATTGGCTCAAGGAAGGGATGTAAAGCTTTGGTTCACAGACCACCCACTAAGTGTACTTGTGTACATGCACACGCATGAAACACCATAACAGCATGCGTCACCTTTGAGCTAATATAGAGATTAGTATCTCAGTACCGGAGCTGGCAAAGATCATCTCATTACATCCCGATGTAAGAGCCCTGTGCTCGTGAGCCACATAATCTGATCATCAGTGATGTTCATGGAGTCAGTTGCATGCATTTGGCCCCTCAGTAATCCAGGTTGTATTGGTTTAACACAAGATTTATGTTACCAACAGAAGAAAAAGCTTACTGGCGTTGTTTTAGATTTATCTTTGTAATTTAGAGGAGATTAGTAAACTTGAAAGTGTGAATAAAGTAATTTAAAAAACTGGTGGTAGAAAGTGGAAATTAAGTGCAGCCTGTGTTTTGGCGATATGGCAAGCCAGCCCATTCTCATTTGCAGGGTGTCAAATACAGACGCTTTGTCACGGCCGTCACTGTTCGGTACCGCCGCACAAGGCACCTTTCGCGGCGGTAGGAGACGCACCGGGCTTTCCATTAACTACAATGTAAACCCATCCGTGGCAACAGTAAACGCTCCGGGAAAATGCTGCGGTGACGCAGTTTAAAGAGCAAAAAGTGGGAGGGGAGGTTGATGGGTCCAACAAACACAAGCCTTTCATCCAGGAGATCGCTGTTTGTGTCCCGTGTGTTACGTTTCACTTTCACTTCACAATCATTTGTTCGTTTGTGTCCTGTGTTCACAACGTCAAGTCACATTTTCACTGTACAAACGTAGTGGTTTTAAGCCCAACCATGTTGTTTTTTCCTAAACCTAACTAAGTGGGTTTGTTGCCTAAACCTAAGCAAGTGTTTCTGTTTGGTGCTAAATGTGACCAGAAAAAAAAAAGAGTCATCATCTTTTGCAAAGAACCATGAAACTAGATTTTTTTTTTTTTTTTACTTTTAACTAAATCAACAGATTCCTTGTCACAATATTTGGTTTTCTGGTTTAGCTGTCAACTTGGGACTTTAGGATCCAGAAGAACTACTGTGCATTCCAATACCCACATTACCGTACTATTTAGTATGCCAGAAAAGGATTTAGTACATACCAGTACATAGTATGTCAAATGCAGTATGCCAAAAATACCAGGATGTTCGACTACATCCGGTCGTATTTAGCACCAAACAGAAACACTTGCTTAGGTTTAGACAACAAACCCACTTAGTTAGGTTTAAGAAAAAACAACATGGGTTTAAAATTACTACGTTTGTAAAGTGAAAATGTGACTTGACGTTGCGAACACAAACGAACAAATGATTGTAAAGTGAAATTGAAACATAACACACAGGACACAAACAGCAATCTCCTGGATGAAAGCCTTGTGTTTGTTGGACCTCTTTAAACTACGTCACCGCAGCATTTTCCCAGAGCGTTTACTGTTGCCGCGGATGGTATGTAATATTTTGGTTATAATCATCTTTTTGTGGGACATCGAAATCATTAACAGTAACACAAATAAGTGTCGCCACATTGCATTTTTTTATTTCTCTTGCATGTTGCAGTGAATATATACTTTACACAATGAGCCTCATGCAAGAAACGACATGAGAACAAATTTCAAATTGATTATGTTTGTATCCACGATTTATTCTTATTTTGTTAGCACCCATTGATTTTCTGGGATTCACCGATGTTTTCTTATTTTTCCTCCACAAATTGTTTGTCCAACACAAGGAAACACACGAAAACCCCCAGTTTGAAGAAACACCATCTGCATGTAGATGGTGCGGCTTGGACACATCATCAGTGATGAACCCAGGGTCATCAGGTGTTTCGGGTCTTTGATCATCAGACACCCTCACCTGGGCGACCCAACCGGGGATGATCAGTCCCCGGCTTGTGTCCAAGCAGCACGCTACGCCATAGATCCCCCCTCTTGATCCACAACCACCTTGAAGCTTTTTCTGCAGCTTCAATGATGTTCCTGGTGGCTTTTCTCTCTTGCAACCCTCTGATACCAAGGAGCCTGAGTGCCCGGTGTAGAGACTGCCCTGGAAATCCCCTGCAGCCCACCTCGATAGGCTCACAGCGGGCTTTCCACCCACTCCTTCTGCAGGCCTCTAGCAGCTCAAGGTATTTGGCCCTCTTTCGCTCATGGGCCTCCTCTATGCGGTCTTCCCAGGGGACTGTAAGTTCCAAGAGCACCACTTGCTTTGAACCCTCAGATGTTAAGACCAAGTCTGGCCTGAGTGTCGTTCTCGCAATGTGCTCCGGAAACTTCAGCTGTCTCCCGAGGTACACTTTCAGCTGCCAATCACGAGCCGAGGCCAGCAGCCCAGTTGAGGTCTTCCGCTCTGCCGGAGGTTTCTCCCCTGCCCTGACGAAGGCGATGTTGTGCATTGCTGGGAGATGATGTTTACTCTGTTGGATTCCAGTGCAGATGGTGTCCGCTACTGCCTTCAACACCTGGTCATGGCGCCATGTGTACCTCCCCTCTCCCAGGGCTTTTGGGCAGCAGCTTAGGATGTGCTCCAAGGAACCTCTTGCCAGGCACAGCGGGCATGCTGGCGTATCTACAAGACCCCAATTATGCAGGTTGGATGGGCTTGGGAGGACATTGTACACCGACTGAATCAAAAATTTGAGTCTCGTTGGTTCTGACTTCCAAAGTTCTGTCCAGGTGATCTTCCGGGTGGCTGCATGGTCCCAGTTAGTCCAAGCTCCTTGCTGACGCATGGCCACTGTCCTACTGCGGCGTTCCTCCTCTGCCTCTGCCCGGATCTCTCCCTGAATCAGCTGCCGTCTCTCTCTCCCCTGGGCTTTATCATAGCGAGGTCTTGTATGACTACCAAGCCCTGCTCGTCCGACTGCCACAGAGCCTACACAGATGTCTCAGCCTCGCTTCTGCCTGCTCGACTGCCTCCTGAGCCTGCCACTTCCTTCCAGTTTTCACTGTAATGCCTGCAGAGGAGACTCTGGTGTCAGATGAGTCTCTGTAAAGTAACACCTCCCTGGCTCTGGTGAACTTAAACTCCTCTGTCAAGCCGGTGAAGGGAAACTACAGCTTGTTGGTGTGCCCATAAAGTGCAATGCTGCTAAGGCTCTTTGGCAGGCCCAGCCACCTGCGAAGGAACTGGCTGATGTTTCGCTCGAAGCCCTCCACAGTGGTTATTGGGACTTCGTATATCAGCAGTGGCCAAAGGAGTCTCGGCAGGATACCGTGCTGATAGATCCATGCCTTGAACTTCCCTGGGAGTCCTGACTTGTCCACTGCTGACAGCCATGTCTTCAGTTCCATATATGTTGTTCCACATGAACACAATATAATCAAATTTAGATTATTATATGTTATATAAATATATATTCTCTTATTTTTTCTCTTAACATGAAATTAAGAGAAAATATAAGACAAATTTAAGAGAATTTTGCTGCATGAGGCCCAATATATTCAGTCCAAACCAGTGAATACCATCAACATACAGACACCATTGTAGGGATTTGGCAGTAACAGGTTTGGTTATTAGCAAATGAATTAATAAATAATAATTGAATTATTAATATTAATAAAGATTATCAATAAACATTAATAATAAACGGGGCACCACCCTGGAATCAGGGACCAATAACCAAAACGTTTATATAGTCTCATTAAATTTGCTAAACTATCAATTTGGAACGTTGATTAATAATTAAATTAATAACTATAACCAAAATAGATAGTAAAGGTTGAAGGATATCGGAGTTCTTGACATAGCAGAGGTTGGCATTATTCACTCTTGTACAACATTAAACAGACGAGCAGGTATATTCCACAAACATTTATTTACAAGATAATAAAGGTTTAAAACACAATATTAATCTAACTAAATAACTAAACTAAACAAACCAAACAAAGTGTGTGTATGTGTGTGTGTGGAGAGAGAGAGAGCTGTAGGGACCGATTTTGCTGGGTTGCATTAGTCTCGGTGTTCTGTCTAAGCAGGTCCAACTTTGGAGACTTCAGTCACTGATTGTGATGCTGAGGATTCCTCCTCAACTCCACCCATCCCCAGCATCGTCATCATGCACGAACGGAACTGAAAGGGGTAAAAACAGATCATCGAAGTAATTAAAATGTGCATATGGTGTCTGTTTTTATCATCATATATGAAGAGAACTGAGAGAAAAAAGTTTGGTTGCTAGGTTGTATCAAAACAAGCACTGTGGCAGATGCACCAGTTTTCAGTGGGATTGTCTCAGTTTTACTCTCTACAAACAGAAACTTGTGCTATCGGAATATTTCTACTCACAGTGGCATCGTGAAGTGGATAAATTAATGATTTAACATTTTTTTAAATCAAAGCTTTTATTCATTGATTTATTCTTAAGACAAATCTTTATCTTTATCTAAAAAAAAATTGTAATTGCACTGTGTGTTTTCTGTTTTTATGTCTGTGAAGCACTTTGTAAAATTGTTTTTGAAAAGTGCTATATAAATAAGTGTATTTTATTTATTTATTTATTTATTTATTTATTTATTTATTTATTTATTTATTATTATTATTATTATTATTATTATTATTTAGTGAGGTAGCCTATACTCAAATCCATAAAATACAGCATTGACTCAAAGCTTCTGCAAACAAGTAATTTTCCAAGTCACTGTATGGTCTGTTAAAAGCTAAGAGGAGGAAACATGATTATGTAACAACATCAGATAATACCTCTATTTTAGCACCTTTTCAGCCCAACAGTTAGATGCATGTGGATGCGTCTTTGCTTTAAATTTGTTGTTCATCACAACATTTAACCCACCTGTTTATTGAAGAGAACATAGATAACAGGGTTGTAGACTGCAGAGCCCTTCGAGAGGCAGGAAGGTATCGTCGCCAGTCTCAGGTCGAACGTGTGCCCGCGGTTAGTCACAACCCAAAGAGCGAAGGAGGCGTACGGCAACCAGCACACCAGGAAGCCCATCACCATGAGGACCACCATCCTGGTCACCTCCCGCTCTGCTTTCTGGGTGGAGGCAGACTCAGCTTGGGCCTTCGCTGCCTGTTGAGGAAGAGAGGCGACGTTAGGTCAAAGTCGATTTACTAAGCCGGTAGTATCACAGTGACTGCACATGTACAAGGGTTTTCTGATCCCACCCAATTCAACTGTTGTCAGGCCATTAAATGGGCGTTATTGGTCGCAATAAGCACCATAGATGTGGGTCAATAGGGGCCTACTATGCCTACTCGGCTGCAGAAACACATTGTTGATGGGATAGCATCGCAAGGATTGTACATGGATATGTGTTGACTCAAATCTGCACAGTTTTAAAATAAGTCAGTTGGATGATAACTTTGGTTTTGAAGACATAAGATGACATTCAAATATAAATGTCAGTGTCACATGTAAAAATTCTGTCTTTTCAAAAAAAATATTTGTAAACCAAAGTAACTACATTTGAAGTTTATGTTGTTTAATTGAAGGTGTTTTTTTTGTGATTTGCCTCACCATTTTCATTGTGATAAGGAGCTGGGTGTAGCAGAAGAGGATGGTGGCGAAGGGAACCGCAAAGCAGAAGCAGAAGAGAAACATCACGTAGGATTCATTGTTGTATTTGTTGTTTGTGGTGTACCAGTCTGGACCACAGGAGCACTGCAGGCCTTCTGGGATGTACCTGGAGGGATAATCACAAAAGCATTGATATACAACCCAGCTTCTCAGTTTTCCGATGTTTTTCAGTGTGTTGGTTGGTGTTCTGTTACCTACCTACTCCATCCGACCAGTGGAGGAACTGAGGCGATCAGTGCAAACACCCAGGTGAATGCACAACAAGCTAAAGCATGGTCGGGCTTGAAAACAAAGTTTCCAAGTGGCTTGCAGATGACCAGCCATCTTTCAAAAGCTATCACAGCGAGAGACCACAGGCTTACCATGCCTGGAATGACAAATACAGACAATTTAAAACCTTTTTCAAACCCTTAGATACAAGTCTATTAATAAAAAAGGCATGATCAAATGTTAAATCTTACCGCCAAGCGTCGCCATAAAACCTTCAATCTTGCATGCTAGCGGTCCAAAGATGAAATATCTGTTTGCAAAGGAGCAGCACGCAGTGAAGGAGCCCACACAGGACACAAGAAGGTTCGCCATGGCCAAGTTCACCAGGATGTAGTTGAGGTGGGAACGGAGCTTCTTGTATTGGATGGTGCACGCAATGGTGAGGGTGTTAATGCTCGTGCCGACCGTGAATACGAAGAACATGAATCCCGCCATGGCGTAGAAGGTGGCCAAGCCCCCCAAGTGGTCCTGAGGAACCAAGAAGGGACTGAGTGACGTGATGTTGTTGGTGTCCACGGTGACCGGTATCCAGAAATCCTCTGGCAGCTCCATGCCACGATCTGCCCTCATTTAGCCCTTTTTACGACTATTAATAATAATACAACAAGTGCTCTCCTTGCTTCTGTTGTAGCTTTCCCTATATCACATATATCATATAATAAAAAATTAAAAGTTTTAAGAGGCAGACATGAATGCTGTGAAGTCTGCGTCCCTAACGTCTCTTGTGGAGGACTGACTTTTATAAAGGTACCCATGAGGTTACTCATTCCCACTAATAGTTTAATTGATGCTATAAATAACTGATTAATTTGCATTTATTGTAAGTCATTTAGTGGTTTTACCTTCTTGCTGTGCAGCCAAAGCGGTTACAGCCAGGACTTTTGGCAGGCGGCCCTGATATTACGTCTGTCCACGCATTCAAAGAAAACAGCCAGTTAGCACATGCTGCAAATTGTCATTGGAAAATACACATGCATGTGATAATGGTTGGAAAAGCATGTGTTGGTGCTAAGAGGCTGTTACTATGGTAACTAAGACAATGATCTAAATTATGAATATGAAAGCTGACACATCCTGCTGTTGAGAACATCACCAAATGTGGATCAGAATATGAATTTTAAGATTCAGTCCTTCGTCAAAATATTATCTACAGGTGTCTGAATCAAGCTTATAAATGTGTGCAGTGCACCTTCTGCGTAGATACGCATTGTTCTTAACATCAAAACCGTTCAACAGGTTAATCCCACTTTCTTAAGGAAGAGCGCAGCAGGTTTTTGCCTGATAATCTGGTTTCCGATAACATTAATTCGGATAATCTCATGCGCTGTAGCCCTTTGTAATCCACTCTACCGGTTTAACTCAAGCTTTGTGTCAAATGTTTGGCATCTTCTTCCCCGAGCTTAAAGAGTGAGTAAAACCGTTGAGAACACAGTGTGATCGCAGAAGATGCTCACTAGTAGCTATATGTCACTCCAACAACCCAGTGCAGAGAAGGACATCATTGTATGAGGGGAGGCAGATGATATTACAGAGACCAGAGGATGAATTTGAAATGAACAAATAAAAATGTTGGTGTTGAATTGCATCGGGACATTAAAAGCAACATATAAAACAACAATATTAAAACCAATGATCAGTCAGGACGCCTCCCTTTGGAGGTTTTCTGGGCAAAAATAACTGTCATCACATTGCATTTTGGAATTTTTCAGTAAACAAGTTATTTTCACAACACATATGTTGCAGTGAATATGTGCTTTACAACACAACACAATCATATAAGGAAGCCGTATATATACAGTCCAAACCAGTCACTGAGTTGTTTTCCAGTCTCAACAACAAACAGACACCATATACAGCATATATTTGTATTTTTATTTTTATTTTTTCACTTTGCAGATTATTTATAATTTCTTTATTATTTAATTGCAGCACTCCACATACAGTATATTTTTTTCATATGACAAAACACGCGTACATTTACTGTTATTTACAATTCACAACCATTAGTGGCAGAGAGGTCGACAGTCTGTTCGGTCTAAGCAGGCCCAACTTTGGAGACTTCAGTCACTGACGAAGAAGACGACTCTTCATCTTCACCTCCGCCCATCCCCAGCATCTTCATCATGCATGAACGGAACTGAAAGGGAAAAACAAATTTAAAAATGAACCTTAAAAACCGTAACTGTAATGTGTTTTCAATGTGATGATGACGTCCAGCTGACCTGTTTGTTGAGGAGAACGTAGATGACCGGGTTGTAGACGGCAGAGGACTTGGAAAAGATTGACGGTACAGAAGCGAGCCTCAGGTCAAAAGTCTGCCCGCGGTTGTTGACGATCCAAAGAGAAAAGCTGGCATAGGGCATCCAGCACACCAGGAAGCCCATCACCATGAAGATCACCATCCTGGTCACCTCCCGCTCTGCCTTCTGGGTGGAGGCAGACTCAGCTTGGGCCTTCGCTGCCTGTTGAGTGAGAGAAGTGAGTTGAGTCTCATGACTTCTTCATGTTTAGTGGTCCGTGCACCAATCTCGGAACCTATTGTCTATCAGCTTAATGACGGAGGGGCTATATTTCTGGGGTTCTGGTGTAGCCAGCGAATATCCAGACCAGGACTTCCTTTTCCCTGCTCTGCTCATTGTTTACAGTCCAATTAGCAACTTGAGATTCCAGGTGGAGCTGGAGTTGAGAGACAACGTGTACGACTGGATTGTTTCACAAGTTTACAGGCTAATTTTAAACCAATAAAACGCTAAATCATCATCAGACGATAGCCAGTGGGTTCCCAGATTGAAATTCAGCCAATTCGTTCCACATATTTTGCTCCCCACATGGTGTTTACCTGCATTCCACCAAGGCCTGCCTGAACCATAAACTGTATATAAAAAGTGGACGTCGTGGTTTGTGGTTTGTGGTTTGTGGTTTGTGGACTGTCGTTTTGAAGTCTCGAGTTCAGCATTTTGGCCATCGCCATCTTGGTTTTTGGCTGTAGCAATCTTGGCTTTTTGCAACCAGAAGTGACACGAGAGGACGGAACTAAGTACAACCGAATGCTGAATAAGAAATTTTTTAGGCAACCAAAATGTTATAATTAACTTTCATGAACTGAAAACACACTGTGAAAGGTTTAAAGTTGTTAGACGAAAAACTCGGACAACACCCAGACCAGACAACGCTGTGGTAGCAACCTGTCAATCCCAAGGTAGCCACGCCCTAAAGCATCCCCTGCTTGATGGTCTATCTGACTCTAAATGAGACCATAATTTACTAAATGAACATCATGCTGTATTGAAGAAGACTTGAAACTAGCGATTGAGACCATAAACTCATGTTCACAATGTTTACTGAGGTAATAAATCAAGTGAGAAGTAGGCTCATTTTCTCAAAGACTTCTATTCAATCAGACTTCTTTTTGCAACCAGAGGAGTCGCCCCCTGCTGGCTGTTAGAAAGAATGCAAGTTTAAGGCACTTCAGCATTGGCTTCACTTCTCAGACACGGAAGTAGACGCCTGGCTCGAACGTGATTGGTCAATACCACTCGGACTACAAAACGGAAGCCAGAAACACATCCGATACCAAAATCTTGTACCGTTGCCTACAGATTCTACATATAAGATACAGTTAAGTTTAATTTACCATTTTGTAGAAATCGTTTTTGAGCAGCATTTAACAATCATTAGCCAAACAACATTCTTTCTCGTTTTTAACTTTGCCTCACCATTTTCATTGTGATGAGGAGCTGGGTGTAGCAGAAGACGATGGTGGCGAAGGGAACAGCAAAGCAGAAGCAGAAGAGAAACATCACGTAGGATTCATTGTTGTATTTGTTGTTTGTGGTGTACCAGTCTGGACCACAGGAGCACTGCAGGCCTTCTGGGATGTACCTGGAGGGATAATCACAAAAGCATTGATATACAACCCAGCTTCTCAGTTTTCCGATGTTTTTCAGTGTGTTGGTTGGTGTTCTGTTACCTACCTACTCCATCCGACCAGTGGAGGAACTGAGGCGATCAGTGCAAACACCCAGGTGAATGCACAACAAGCTAAAGCATGGTCGGGCTTGAAAACAAAGTTTCCAAGTGGCTTGCAGATGACCAGCCATCTTTCAAAAGCTATCACAGCGAGAGACCACAGGCTTACCATGCCTGGAATGACAAATACAGACAATTTAAAACCGTTTTCCAAACCATTAGAGATAAGTCCAGTAACAGAAAGGCATGATCAAATGAAATTGTTTCAAAACTACCGCTTAAATCTTACCGCCAAGCGTCGCCAGAAAACCTTCAATCTTGCATGCTAGCGGTCCAAAGATGAAATATCTCATTGCAAAGGAGCAGCAGGCAACGAAGGACCCCACACAGGACACAAGAAGGTTAGACACGGCCAAGTTCACCAGGATGTAGTTGAGGTGGGACCGGAGCTTCTTGTTTTGGATGGTGCACGCAACTGTAAGCGCATTGATGAACGTGCCCACTATGAATATAAAAAACATGTACATGGCCATTCCATAGAAGACGCCTGTGCCTGCTAGGTGGTCCTGAGGGATCAGGAAGGGACTGAGAGACGTGATGTTGTCCGTAGCCAAAGGGATGGGGATCCAGAAATCCTCCGGAAGCTCCGTGTTACGGCCGTGCTTCATTTTGCCCTGAATGTAAATAAGGAAAATCAAAATTTGCTTTTCATGTGACAGTCAGTTCAGCGTGTCCTGCTCTATGGCTATCGCAGTCCAGTACAGAGGATTGGGGTACATTTATAGGGCTGTCTGACAGAACATTTAATTAATTGAATGATTAAATAATTAATAGACAACTTAATTGAGGAGATTAGCGTACCACAGGAAGCATGCAACATCTGACACGCTATAAAGGGGAATAAAAATAGGCCAGAGCCCAGTACAAGATTTCAGGATGTTATCAATCGCATCCGGTTCTTATCTCATTACTGAGACACTATTACAGGTCGAAAGCAATGATACACGGTACATTGAGACACTCATTAAATGCTCGATATACTGACATAAACATGTATGCACCCATAAATTCAAATGTTAGTTGAGGTTAGTGCACAAGCTGTTTCATCCAATCCAATCTGGAAGGATAACCATTGTTTTGGTATCAGCTAATCCAGTTATCAGCGCTGTTACGGCGGCTAATCACATTCAGTCTGCCCCCAGGTAACCTGCTTTCTGATAGTATTAGGATGGATGATCTCTACCTTCGTTATCGTGTCAGGATTGAGAATGGATTACCATGTGTTGAGCATGGATCTCCGCACAAAGCAGAGTATTTCCATTTCCCAACGTAAACACACTAAATGTGTCCCAGTTTATTTCCTGTCGCAGTGTACAGACGTAGGCAAAATTGTTGGTACTCTTCCGTTAAAGAAAGAAAAACCCACAAAGGTCACTGAAATAACTTGAAACTGAGAAAAGTAATAATAAATAAAAATTTATTGAAAATTAACTAATGAAAATGAGATATTGCTTTTGAATTTTGGTTCAACAGAATCATTTTAAAAAACAAACTAATGAAACTGGCCTGGACAAAAATTATGGTACTCTTAACTTAATATTTAGTTGCACAACCTTTTGAGGCAATCACTGCAAACAAGCGATTTCTGTAACTCTCAATGAGACTTCTGCACCTGTCGACAGGTATGTTGGCCCACTCCTCGTGAGCAAACTGCTCTAGCTGTCTCAGGTTTGAAGGGTGCCTTCTCCAGATTGCATGTTTCAGCTCCTTCCACAGATGTTCAATAGGATTTAGATCAGGGCTCATAGAAGGCCACTTCAGAACAGTCCAATGTTTTGTTCTTAGCCATTCTTGGGTGTTTTTAGCTGTGTTTTGGGTCATTATCCTGTTGGAGGACCCATGACCTGCGACGGAGACCAAGCTTTCTGACACTGGGCAGCACATTTCGCTCCAGAATGCCTTGATAGTCTTGAGATTTCATTGTACCCGGCACAGATTCAAGACACCCTGTGCCAGATGCAGCAAAGCAGCCCCAGAACATAACCGAGCCTCCTCCATGTTTCACATTAGGTACAGTGTTCTTTTCTTTGTATGCTTCATTTTTGCATCTGTGAACATAGAGCTGATTTGACTTGCCAAAAAGCTCCAGTTTTGTCTCATCTGTCCAAAGGACATTCTCCCAGAAGCTTTGTGGCTTGTCAATATGCATTTTGGCATATTCCAGTCTCGCTTTTTTATGATTTGCTTTCAACAGTGGTGTCCTCCTCGGTCGTCTTCCATTAAGTCCACTTTGGCTCAAACAGCGACGGATGGTGCGATCTGACACTGATGTACCTTGACCTTGGAGTTCACCTCTAATCTCTTTGGAAGAGTTGTTCTGGGCTCTTTGGTTACCATTCGTATTATCCGTCTCTTCAATTTGTCATCAATTTTCCTCTTGCGGCCACGTCCAGGGAGGTTGGCTACAGTCCCGTGGACCTTAAACTTCTGAATAATATGTGCAGCTGTAGTCACGGGAACATCAAGCTGCTTGGAGATGGTCTTATAGCCTTTACCTTTAACATGCTTGTCAATAATTTTCTTTCTCATCTCCTGAGACAACTCTCTCCTTAGCTTTCTGTGGTCCATGTTCAGTGTGGTACACACCATGATACCAAACAGCACAGTGACTACTTTTCACCCTTTAAATAGGCAGACTGACTGATTACAAGTTTGAAGACACCTGTGATGCTAATTACAGGACACACCTTAGTTTAATATGTCCCTATGGTCACATTATTTTACATCTTTTCTAGGGCTACCATCATTTTTGTATAGGCCAGTTTCATCAGTTTGTTTTTTAAAATGATTCTGTTGAACCACAATTCAAAAGCAACAGCTGATTTTCATTAGTTAATTTTCAGTAAATCTTTATTTATTATTACTTTTGTCAGTTTCAAGTTATTTCAGTGACCATTGTGGGGTTTTCTTTCTTTAACGGAAGAGTACCAACAATTTTGCCTACGTCTGTATGTGAATGACATCAGCTGACAGGATGTAAACATGGACACAAACTGTTGCCTAGCAACGCAATTCCATTGCAATTCCGCTGAAATGCGCTTAAACAGATTGTTTCAGACAGAGGGTGAATACAGGCATATTCAGACAGACAGTATGAGGAAAATAATGTGTTTTTTTAAACATTAAAGCATGTAAACATGTTCTAGTAGAAACCCAAAATACAAGCATGAACTTGAAAATGAGCATGATATGTCCCCTTTAATCTATACTTTCTGAGACAGGTGCTCGATACAGATCTGTATCCATAAGTGGACCGGAATCAGCTGATTGTTAATGTACAAGAAGTGTGTTGACAAGACTCTGGATATGATCTGATGTCTTCTGTATAATGATGATTGTTTAGACTGCTGATTTTTATAACAGTGGTCATCTTGTGTGCTTTCCTTTGTGACAAATCTCTTACAACATTTGACTATAAGGCGACAAAATGTGGGTTAATAGATGTGATAGCACAAAAAAATGTTCTTTCAAAAAGGCTGACACACTGATCTGCTGTGATGCTCATACACCACCTCATAAAACCTCCACCCCCTGCTGCCATAATCCTTGGTCCGTGCCACTTGTGATGCTTTAAATCATGATCTCTTTAGGCTCTCAAAGTTCAGTTCTCTAGCCGCTTCCTAAGACTCTTACCGTGTGTAAACCATTACCGGCAGCTCAGAGCAGTAGGGAAGGTCAAGGTGTTTGTCTGTGCTCCACTGACTTGTTTAACCTGCCGCTGCGCTCGTTCAACACTGATTATCATTAGGAATTCAAGCAAAAAGCATGTAATTGATTCAATTCATAGTAGCTTCAGGAGGGAACACTGGGTCAATTGTCCTGGGCCTTTAAATAATCTGCTGGCGGGGGGCCTTCGGAGATCACCTTGTCCTGCCACGAGCAAGACATAAGGCAGGTCTGAGCATCAGTACAAGACAGATGAGCTGCTATGAATTAAAACAAATGATTCTATATTTCTTGCTTTTCTGGCCCAAAAATCCCCAATAAATTATTTTTATAAATGGATTATGTTTTGGTAAAAGAGGTTGTGCTTCAACAATGGGATTCACGGTAACGGAGTGCTAGACCAACAGTCCAATAAGCATAACAATGTGATAGGGTAACACATCACAATTTCGTCAAGTTGTGATGTGAGCCAATTAAACAAGTTAGTATTTTGTCCTCCTTGATTTTGAAATTTGGGATGTACTACCATATCACATTTTTACATTAACAAAAAGCTAAGGGGAAATGGCTGAAAATAAGAAAGCGTGACATCACGTCAGATCAATCACAATGACAGTCGTTTGATTATAAGGCTAAACATTATTTGGAGTAGAAGGTTTTAACTGTAAAGCCTGCTCATTTAGTTAAAAGGTAAATATAAACTATTTTTATGTAAGTTTTTAATGAAAGTTCAGATATCCCCACAGTTTATTTTATTTCGTTTTTAGAATCACTATCTTAAAGGCGTTCCTAATGAGTCCACCAATCAGAATAAATCCCTCTCCTGGTCAGGAAAGGGATTTCCTGAGGAACAAAGGAAAGAAGAGATTTTAATTAGACACAAAGGTTTGTGCCAACCTACTGAACAATTGACCTATTAAGTTGATGCTATAATAACACAGAGGACACTAAGTAGCCTGTCATTACATATATTCTGGGGTACACTGTTTACACATAGACTACTGCTATTAACCACCGTGTCACTTTACCTCGTAACTTTATCTTTAACTACTCATGTGTAGTTCATATTAATTTTACTTATAATAGTTGTATATACCTCTTATTTTATCTATTCTTATTTTTTCCTCTATTTATCTGTCCTTATTTCTGTCTTGTGCCGCTCCAACACCTGAATTTCTTCTCTGGGAATCAAATAAAGGCTTAATGTATCTTATTTTAACATTTTTGATCTTTGAATTAATTGTGGAAAAGTTATTTTCAAGATTCAAGATTCCTTTACTTGTCATTTTTATGCTCCACATAAAAACAAAATTGTGATTCACACATCCACCACTCAGTAATTCAGTGCAAAACAATTAGTAAAAACTATAAAGTAATTGGCTAATAAATAAGAGCACTAATAAATAAGCTAAAAGTACGCTAAAATAGAATAAAATAAATAGTTATAATTTAAAAATTAAAAAGATTTTTAAAGGAACAGTCTCTTAAGTGCAGTTCACATTCTCTGATTGAGCAGTCTGATTTCTGTGGGAAAGAAGCTGTTTAACAGCTGGATATTAATCAATATATACATGCTATACCTTCTTTTTAATATCTTTTATTACTGATTGACAAAGAGTAGATTAAGCATTGATCAGAGTATTGGGTTTTAACGATTCTGCATGAGTTTTAACAGATTGCATCTGACGGTGCAGCCTTATGTTGTGGTCACTCATTAGCAAGGCATGTCATTCAATTAGGCTGAGCTGCTGCATTGGCACAGGAGAAACTAGCACACTGTATGTTAACAAAGAGTGATGTATAGGACAAAATATTATGTTGTAGAAATACATTAGATAACTACTTCCGCACAAAATTGTTTACATTCTGTTATAATAACATAACACAATGTGTGAGTATTTTCTTCACTGGTTATGTGAGATGGGTGTTAGAAGGCGGATGGAGTGGCTGCACTTTGTACGTAATAATATTGTTGAAATGTAAGTTGTGTCTGGTCTTAATTTTTAGTGTGACCTTATCATCTTTCAGTCAATTAATTGTGACAAGCTTTAGTGTTGCACCATTACTGCTTCATAACTAAACTAAAACAACCCAAGTTAAAGGAGGCCTGGCTCACCCACACAGGTGACTGTGATTGACAGGTGATTAGACCTCTTTACAGGCTGCGTGGGCGTCTGCAGACTGTCCTTGATTGACCTGGTACTAGGATCCCAAGTTCCCCTTATTGAATATTATTTTAGCTTTAACATAGTTAACCCCTTAAAATCCACCTACCATACCCAATTTATGCATTTCTAAGACTGTTTAGGGACCCCGGCATGCAGAAATATTCAAACACACTATTTTTAGAAAATAACGCATTTATACTGCATTCTAAAAACTGCATGTTTTTGCCCAAAACTGCATGGGATTAGTATAAAGTGGGCAATGTCTGTAAAAGGGAGACCCGTGGGTACCCATAGAACCCATTTTCATTCACATATCTTGAGGTCAGAGGTCAAGGGACCCCTGTAAAAATGGTCAGGCCAGTTTTTCAAAATGTATTCCAACTTTTTAGTGTTATTTAGCCTTCTTCTCGACAAGCTAGTATGACATGGTTGGTACTAATGGATTCTTTAGGTTTTCTAGTTTCATATGATGTAAGTACCTCCACTTCACTCTATATGACTTGCATATGGAAGTTGAAAATGGATATTTTTTTCATTTCAGTACAAGGACAGCACAGTGAATCATTAATAAAATGTGTAAATGATGAGAACCACAACCCCCCTTCTTTACCCATTTTATTCGTACATAACTTCTTCATTGTAAGCAGACCAAAACAAAAACATCAAGTCTGCTATCTAATAGTGCATTGCAAAAAAGAACAACTTTGTTTTTCAGACAGAAGTCTAACATTCAAATGTGACAAACTGTGCTGTATACTGTAAGCACGTTCATTTTAATTTGCAGTAATTAGATGGCTTTTTCATATTCATCATTGAAGCAATATATATACCATACTTTTTTTTATATCAATAGCAATAATTCTCTCTGTTCTCATTTAGAAGAAGCTCAGAGATCAGGTTCAGCTACTCTGAAGCTGACAGCCAAGTGTCTGCACATGGGAACTTCATTAAATAAACTATGGTGTAGTAACTACTACACAAAGGCTACACCTATAACAATATCAGGCATGATATATGCTATAGGTGTATTTATTAATGTGGATTTATCATTTTTATATTAGGATATTGTCATTAAGGTCTGTGGAATTAACGTTTTCATATTGTTATATGTGCAACAAAATACTCACCACCAAACATAATAATAATAATAATAATAATAATAGTAATAATAATAATAATAATAATAATGTATTGTTCTTCTTCTGTATGGTTTTACTCTGGATGTAAGAGATGTGAGTAAAACATCCAGAGACTATCAATCTATCGATCTATCTATCTATCTAATATCTTGTGTATCCGGACAAGTATTGAAATATAGTGGGGATGCTGATCCTGCAAATGTGTAACATATAAACCCACATCCCCATATTGCACAATAATGTTCCTAATTTCTCTATAGCTAAATTAGATTGTGCCTTTGGCAAACCCACTGTGTTCAAGAAGTGAATTATAAAATAATTGGGGAATGATTTATCTTGTGAAACAGACAAAGACAAAAACACAAACCAAATTAGATAGAAGAAGTTTAATAATCTTACAAAACTTTTCCACATTTTGGAACATTTTCTCATCAGAATCAGAATCAGAATCGTGTTTATTGCCAGGTGTAAGAGGTATACACTAAGAATTTGCTTTGGGATTTGTTGGTGCAAATAAGCAGTATAATAACAAAATAAGATAAAAACGTTAGAATAAAATAAGAATACAAAATTAAAAACAAATTTTTCAATTTTCCTCATCTTTTCAGTGTGAGTCCAGTAGAGAAATGTTTCTGAACATAACACTGTTTTGAAGAAAGAGAGAGAGGAAATGTGTTAATTAATGTCAATGACTGGTGTCAATCACTAGGAATTTTCTTTGGTTTTGTTGGTGCAAATAAGCAGTATAATAACAAAAGAAGATAAAAACGTTAGAATAAAATAAGAATAATACAATTTTTTTAAAAAAATGTCATCAAAATTGTTCTCATCTTCTCAGTGTGAGTCCAGTAGAGAAATGTGTCTGAACATAACACTGTTTTGAAGACAGACAGAGAGGATGTGTGTTAATTGATGTCAATAGCAGTGCAGTGTTTGCATCAGTGGAGGGCGCACTAATGGAGGGTGTGGATGTGGTAACTGTACTAGTAACCTACATGTGAGCAGTAATGTGTAAATTAGTGCTTTTACACTATTATTCCGCATATATAGGCACATCTAAGTATGTTTAGAGCGGAGTAAAACCAGCATCCTCTGCAATATTAAAATAAAAACTATAAACACAACTTGCTGTAATTTGCTGAAACTCCTGTTATGTTTACTTTATATATATATCAAGTGTTCTTTAAAGCACCTCACTAAACAGAGCATCTGTTGTCTATTCACACAAGCAAATGACAAAAAACTGTGAGCGAATTCTGTCGGAAATGGTTAGCGAGACATCCCCATATTGCACAATAATGTTCCTAATTTCTCTATAGCTAAATTAGATTGTGCCTTTGGCAAACCCACTGTGTTCAAGAAGTGAATTATAAAATAATTGGGGAATAATTTATCTTGTGAAACAGACAAAGACAAAAACACAAACCAAATTAGATAGAAGAAGTTTAATAATCTTACAAAACTTTTCCACATTTTGGAACATTTTCTCATCAGAATCAGAATCAGAATCGTGTTTATTGCCAGGTGTAAGAGGTATACACTAAGAATTTACTTTGGTTTTGTTGGTGCAAATAAGCAGTATGATACCAAAAGAAGGTAAAAACGTTAGAATAAAATAAGAAAAACTAAATAAATAAATTCAAATCAAATTTTCAAATTGTTCTCATCTTCTCAGTGAGTCCAGTAGAGAAATGTGTCTGAACATAACACTGTTTTGAAGACAGACAGTGAGGATGTGTGTTAATTGATGTCAATAGCAGTGCAGTGTTTGCATCAGTGGAGGGCGCACTAATGGAGCTGTGGGCGTGGTAACTGTACTAGTAACCTACATGTGAGCAGTAATGTGTAAATTAGTGCTTTTACACTATTATTCCGCATATATAGGCACATCTAAGTATGTTTAGAGTAAAACCAGCATCCTCTGAAATATTAAAATAAAAGCTTAGTTTCAGCAGAGTCGCCATCTTTACTAAGGGACAATAAGCCTAGTGCTATAAACACAACTTACTGTACTTTGCTGAAACTCCTGTTATGTTTACTTTAAATATATATCAAGTGTTCATTAAAGCACCTCACTATAAGGCGCATTTGTTGCCTATTCACACAAGTAAAATGATAATAAACAGTGTTTTTTCTGTCGGAAACGGTTTATCTCTGTCGCCGCCATCTTTACTTTGGGTGACGCCAGCTTCTCCTCCATCTTCCTCCGCCTTCTGGTTGTCAAGAAGATGGCAGCTTCCAGGCAGGCATGAGAAGAAATACTTCTTCATAAAAACCGAATGAATTTGGATTATTGCCGCGAGATAAGACCACGAACCCGTGCTTTTGCAACTCCTGCATCGAAATAAGTGAGTGAAGTTGTGGTATCACTGCGCCTTTGTGTGTGGTTTGAGATGTTTTGTTGTGTTCAGACTAGCAGTCCGGCCATTTTTCTTGTGGGAGAAACTAGACGAGGCCGAAAAGATGGCTGCTTCCAGAGACACGGCATGAAACACAATAACACTGGTTGTGCAGTTTAAATCAGTTTAGCTGCGGGTTAAAGGTGTTGTTGCAATTGTGGTTTTATCAGGTAAAATATGCATGTGAGAGTTAAACGTAATAACAGTGCATTTAAGTGTCAAACTGGGTGAAGTTCTTTGACAGATGCTAGCTTTGAGCTAACGGTTAGGCTGAGCAGCTAGCCGCTGGTGCTAACGGAACAACAGCTAGAATATGATTGGTTTTGTGGTATATTTGAATAGGTCACTCGATGTGCGTTGAGGCAGGTGGGTCTCACTCTGTTGCAGCTGTTAAAGTGAGATTCTATTGTTGTTGTTGTGGTTTTATTTACGTTTAAGTGAGAGCAGTGGATGCTAAGCTCGTTAGCTACAAGATGGCGACTCCCAGAGAAGCATGAAAATAGCCGACTCTTGATAACAGCTCTGACTGAGGGCTGAGATCATGCTGAGACCAGGCGGTGTGCTGCTTTGTTAGCTCACTATCAGGGTGTTGGGTTAGGTTGTATTTAAGTGTGTTCTGTAGCTGGTTCATCTTTCATCTATTTCTCTTTCCGTCGCTTCAGAGTCTGTTTAAGGCTGACAAGATGGCGGCTTCCATTGGTCGCATTCAATGGTTAGAAACAAGTCAGACTAAAGTTAGACTCTGTTTATTACAACAACGCTCACAACATGTTGAGGGTTAAACACCAGTAGAGGTTGGAAAGCTCTATGTCTGCATTTGTTTGTGTTTTTTGGATTGAATGTGTTCATTAAACCAAAGCTAACGGCTAGCTATGAAAGCTAACGGCTAACGGCTAGCTATGAAAGCTAACGGCTAACGGCTAGCTATGAAAGCTAACGGCTAACGGCTAGCTATGAAAGCTAACGGCTAACGGCTAGCTATGAAAGCTAACGGCTAGCTATGAAAGCTAACGGCTAGCTATGAAAGCTAACGGCTAACTGTCAAAGCTAACGGCTAAGTATGAAAGCTAACGGCTAGCTGTCAAAGCTAACGACTAGCTATGAAAGCTGACGGCTAACTGTCAAAGCTAACGGCTAGCTATGAAAGCTAACGGCTAGCTATGAAAGCTAACGGCTAGCTATGAAAGCTAACGGCTAGCTATGAAAGCTAACGGCTAGCTATGAAAGCTAACGGCTAACTGTCAAAGCTAACGGCTAGCTATGAAAGCTAACGGCTAACTGTCAAAGCTAACGGCTAGCTATGAAAGCTAACGGCTAACTGTCAAAGCTAACGACTAGCTATGAAAGCTAACGGCTAAGTATGAAAGCTAACGGCTAAAACTGTGGAAGCTAACGGCTGGCTAACTATGAAAGCTAACGGCTGGCTAACTATGAAAGCTAACGGCTAAAACTGTGGAAGCTAACGGCTACAGCCGCTCAAACTGTTGTAGTTTATCTTCTGCTGATGAGTTTCTAGCCGTTAACGTGTAAAATAGAACAATTACTTCTGTAGTTAAGTTACACATGTTCCTTTATTATTCCAGAGATCATGTCTGGCCCTGGCTCCGCGGTGTCTGGGACCACGGCGGCGATTCTGACGCCGCGGTGGAAGCGGGTCCTCGGATGGTCCGGTCCCGTTCCGCGGCCCAGGCACGGACACAGAGCGGTGGCCATAAAGGAGCTTATGGTCGTGTTTGGTGGAGGAAACGAGGGGATTGTGGATGAATTACATGTATACAACACCGGTAAGTCTAAACTTTGCATGTATAACTTTATTTTTTCCTCTCAGCAGGCATAATGTTTTACTTAACAAATCTGCAGATGTGAAATAGCACACAACTCCTCCTCGCATTGAGTCTCCTCTCTTAAACAGCTGTGTTTTGTTTATAAATGTGTGATGTGCAGAGTAGCTACAGGCCTCAGCAGGCCAAACCAGTCTGATTACATTGAGTCCCCCTCTGCTGGAGGAAGCATGTAAATGCACGGTAAAAAAGGCGGGCTAAAATAAAATGGATGATGCTGGTTGGTTTAAGTGTATCATCTGCCCCAATTCCCTGCACACAAACCAATAAGGACAGGCAAGTTTGGTTTATATATATCCCCCATCCTTAAATACAGGTTCTGGTTCATATTCAAATGTTAATAAGAGAGGTGTTAAAAGGTTAAATTAGTCAGCTATGTTTAGGTCATAACATAAACTTCCTTCATAATTTGAATGACCTGGGGCCTGTACTACGAAGCGAGTTCAACATATCCAGGGTATCTTCTCGTTATCTGGCTTAACTAACCTAACAACTGAGAACACGCTTAGCGGTCCGACGAAGGTGGTTATCAACTTGGTAAATCAACCCAGGGTTTCGGTGTTTGCAGCATATGACCAATTACAAACATCGACAAGTCCACAGACAGACAGTCAGAGCGGCACATTTTACAAAAGGAAGAGCAAACTATATTGGACAAATACGAAGAAGTTAAACACCATAATCCAGGCTAAAAGTAACACAGTTGAAGCTGCCAAATTAACAGATTTATTAATTTAACGGAATACTCAAAAGTCAGTCGTCTAGATATAAATATCTTTTAGGAGTACAATAGATGAAAGGATTACACGTCTCTATACCCTGTGGCCAAAGTTTGGAGTGTATGACTATTTCAACCTTCTTTCAGCTGCGCTTCCCCTCTTAGGTGTTGTGAAATGGACTCAAGAGCAAGTAAAACATAAATATAAAAACATAACACAAAGAGGTAAACACCCAAAGCACACAGCCAGCTGTCCTTCCTGCATTTGTCAGTTGAAACTGTTTTTGTTTTAGTCTGGATTATGACTTAAACTTCTTCATATGTGTGTAATATTATCAGACAATCACCGCACCGAGCTCTGATCGGTCAGTAGGCGGTGCTTTTATACGAGTTGATCTCTTATCTGGAACATAACCTGCTCCGGAGCAGGTTAGCTGTCCAGCATCAGTTACCATGACGATCTACCCCGGTAAGAAGTGAACCACCTTCGTAGGACGGAAAACCCTGAAGTGTTAACCCTGAAGTTACCTCACTAATGCCAAATCCTGCTTCGTAGTACAGGCCTCTGACAGGAGTCAACTGATAACTTCACTGTCATTATTGTGTTTTAATTTCTAGCAACAAACCAGTGGTTTATCCCAGCGGTCCGTGGTGATATTCCCCCCGGTTGTGCTGCGTATGGTTTTGTCTGTGATGGCACCAGATTGCTGGTGTTTGGTGGAATGGTGGAGTATGGAAAGTACAGCAACGATCTCTATGAACTACAGGTAAACTGTCTTATGTAAATGAACCCACATGTTTGTATTAAATTTTCATGTTAAGAAAATTAAGATATAGATGATCTCAAACCAGACTTTTTATTTGCTCATGCAAGCATAACATTGAAACGAATATGTTTACAATACAAACATTTTATATGTAAGTTGTCCTGCTCGTATTATCTGCATCAGAGATTGTTGATGTAGAAAAAGAGTTTGAAAATACATGGCAAAAGTTATATTTTTAATATTATGGTATAGCTGTTTACATAATAAGCACAAGAAGAGGCAAATAAAACAAATCCATCTTTGTGAATTGTAAGTTTCATGCATGTTAATGTAATTGTGTTCAATGCAGTTCAGGTATAGATAGTGAAAGTAAGCCATGAAAACATGAATCCTGATTTACAAAATGCAGTCTGGAGGTGTGTTGCATATTGTTTGGGCTGCCATTGAGTCTTTATCATCCTGCTTGCAAAAGCTTCCCTCTGTGCACAATGAAGGACGTTTAAGTTACAGATGTGCTCTGTTTCTGGTTATGACGTAAAGTAGGTATAGCACAATCATGTTTTGTCAACCAGAGTCCGGATGGATTTTTAAGCCTCTGGGTGATGGAATAGATTAATATTAAATGGGAAATATAATAAGTTAATGCAACATTTAAAATAGGGTTAGTGGTTAAAAAATTTATGTGCAGTTTTAGTCATAGTTTTAAAGTTCTTATCAATTTGTCAGAATAGGGAATGAGGTCAACTTGTGTTTGTCACAGCCTCTGCTGTGACCTAAAATAGATTAGGTCATACCTAGTCTATTGATAATATGTTGTTTTGACCATGTATTTTGTTACAGGCCAGCAGATGGGAATGGAAAAAGTTAAAAGCAAAAAACCCGAAGAATGGCCCCCCTCCTTGTCCTCGTCTTGGCCACAGTTTTTCCCTGGTTGGCAACAAATGCTACCTGTTTGGTGGATTAGCCAATGACAGCGAGG